>NC_142758.1:30578570-30881600 GCF_054948205.1 Urtica dioica subsp. dioica
AAGTATCTTCGAAGAACTAGGAACTTGATGCTTACATACTCAGGTACTGACCTGACTATGACGGGATATACCGACTCCAATTTTCAAGCGGATAAGGATTCCAGGAAATCAACTTCGGGATCTGTGGTCATCCTTAATGGTGGAGTTGTTGTGTGGAGAAGTATTAAGCAATCTTGCATTGCTGACTCCACAATGGAAGCAGAATATGTGGCTGCTTGTGAAGCATCCAAAGAGGCTGTATGGGTTAGAAAATTCCTTAAGTATTTGGAAGTTGTTCCAAACGTCGACGAGCCCATGACCCTTTATTGTGATAATAGTGGGGCTGTCGCTAACTCGAAGGAGCCTCGAAGCCATAAGCGCTCTAAGCATATTGAGAGGAAATACCATTTGATTCGAGAGATCGTGCAGCGCGGAGACGTGGAAGTGAAGAAGATCTCAACGGTGGACAACCTAGCAGATCCATTCACAAAGGCCCTAGCGAACAAGGTCTTCGACCAACATCGAGAGGGATTAGGCATGAAAGACTACACACATCTTCTTTGAGTCAAGTAGGAGTTTGTTGTCAATGGTGCCCACAAGAAGAGTTGTAATCTTTATATTATGCATTTGATGTAATAAAGTCTCATGAAGACTCTTGCTTGTAATTGCTTATTCATTAATAAAAAGTTGAAACGTTCATTCAATCTTCCTTGTTTGAAGCTTTATGATAAAACCTTAGTCTTTAGTGCATAAACAAACTAAACAACTTACGAAGAGACAAATGCAGATTTGCATGAACAAACTCTTCGTAGTTTACTTAAAACGATATATTCGCAATCTAAGGATCAAAGGACTATTGACCTCAGTATGATTGTTAGAAGAATCTATGATGTCTGGTTATGAGGCATTGAGAGTTGGAGACTCTATAGTTCTTCTAGGTATCTTCCGAAGGTACTGAATTGACAAGTGCACTTCTAGAGACAAGATAAGAACAAACCATTTAACCTCTTATGCCTCGAAGTCACTACGTATGAATTGCATCGTGCTTACCTTAATCCTAAAATGAGACATGACATTTCACACCTTAGTATTCTCATTTGAGAAAGTCAGAGTTCGGACTCACTATGTGATTCCGAACAGGGCCTATTGGTGAAGTATTAAGTTGTGAGAATGTCATGAGTAACTTTGTGAAGTTCTCATAGATATGGAATTCATGTACAAGATTGCTGAAATGCAATGTATGTCACCTCATGCTTTGTTCCTTGGAGTGTGAATAAATGAAATGGCCAGTGTCCAAATTGAGTCCTGACTCTTTTGGATGAAACAATGTGACTTGTTAGCTCCTTGTCAATACATTGTTTCTAACTTATTCACAAGCGACAAAGGAGTTGAGGAAATAACAGCTAGAAGGGTAAAATGGTAATTTAGTAAATCCCGACTAGCTGATGACATTCATGAAGGGTAAACATAGATAATATTCAGTGGATCCACTCATCATAATTAGGTTGAATTCTTGAGTAGAAAATAAATTCATTTGAACCGAGAGATTTTCAGTGTCAACTCTTTAGTGGAGTCAGTTGGCATTAAGCTAAACTTGGAAAAGGTTTTTGAACTTTTGAGTCCAAGTGTTTAGCTCAAGCTTTGTTCATTTGGGTCCATGAGGTCACTGTCACGAATCACATCGAGTAGGAATAGTTAAACTGGAAGCTAAGTCAAAACAAGAACGAAAATTGTCAAAAGGGTAATTTTCGTTCTTTTGAGACATAGGATGAAATGAATGTCAATAAATTTTTTGACATGGTCATTTGATGACAAGTAACACTCGGTCATAATAAGATTAATTGGGCCTTGTGGATTAATTTCATTTCATAAGAATTTTTTTGAAAATTCTTAATGGGCCTTTTTCATGTTGTTATGAACAAATGGAAAAGCTTCTAGAAGCCTTTTTCTAGATTGTATAGGCGCCCAACATACCCAAATAAAGAGAGAATATTTTGTGCATGAATGTATGAAGATACTTGCCAAAAGAAAAAGAGGAATCAAATTTCCCCTAAGGGGAAACCAAGGTGGGCGCCCAAATGAGTCAAGAGAGAAGTAAATAAAAGAGGAAACAAATCCAAGGACTTGCTTGGCAAGTCTTGGCCGTGTGACTCTTTGAAGGAAAAGGGAAATTGGCTCATGAATATGTGATATTCTATAGAAGAGAAAACTACCTTATTGAAGGTGAGACCTCTCCTATAAATAGGAGCCTCATTCCACACTTTTCAATCATCCAAGTGATTTGAGAGACTCTCTCTTTAGAACTTTGGCCGCCCCTTCCTTTCTCTCTCTAGTTTATTTTCTATTTTTTGTTTTGGCACCTAGGTCCTCATTCGACCTAGTGTTTAGCTCTGCGACTTCAAGACTCGTTCTTAATTCGTAGTGTTTAAAAGTTCCCACTCACTAATTCCTTTATTTCGAGTGATTTAGTGATATAAACTTTCATGGTTGCTCGAGGTGCCGAGGAAAGTAAGAGAGACGTGCTGCGAGGGGAGACGAGCGTTGCAAACTTTCCAAAAGCTTCTTCAAAGTTCAAGCTTCAAGAAAGGTTAGTAAACTTCTATACTCATAATAGTTTTTAATTACATGTACTTGCTCTTTGTCTAGGTTAGTAAAAACTGGTTTTACTTGTAAAAGAAAATTTTTAAAATTCCGCCGCTTACCGAAGCGTTAATTATTTTCTTAAACCCTAGATCGATTCCAAGAGAATCTAGATGATAACTTTGACTTTTGGTTGCGTCGCAACCGCTTCATTTCGCGAATGATAGTAGACTCTATCTCGTTGCGAATGCAATCAGCTGGCACTCTCTCGCCAGTTGCAGGATCCTCGTACACAAAACGGTACTCGTTATGGATTGCGGTCATAACAGCCGTCACATGCTGAGGTTCGACTTCATTCCAGTCATTTGTGTGTGCTTGAAACGTCGCCTTGATCAAGTTTCCAAGAGGGTTCGAGAAGGTGTCGATCAAGGGATTTTGCTCCCTGATGTCCTGGTAGAACATCATGTGTCGCCGATCGTAGCGAACTACATTCGCACCAGGAGTCCCTACCCCTGCTCTCGCTGACACGAGACCCTTCTTTGGTCCATGTGTGTTCTTCGATCCGGAGGATCCCGGTGTCTGTGGTGGATCCTCGCCTCCACCTGCTCCAGTCGACATCCTATAAGAAGAAAACAAAATTAGAAAACAAAGAAACGTGGACGACACCACGAAATTTTATTACAATGCCCTCACATATGGCGGAGGAAAACCGTGGTTACATATTATATAAATATTACTCATTCATCATCATCACTGCCTATAATGTTAGTATCTTCTATATCTACATCAACATCTTCTCCCTAAAAAACGATGTGTGCCTCATTATCCTCATCAAATTCTTCATCATCGTCAACGATACTGACTAGCTCAATTTCAACGGTTTCGTGTCGATGATTCAGACCTTCGATGTTTGACAATTCTATTGTCAATGGGACCAATGCTGATGTGGTACGGTCAACTTCGGGAATGTCCCAAATCCCTCGATGATTGCATTCTAGAACAATTTCCCAATCGCCACCTTTAACAAGATCTTGGATGTAGAAGACTTGTTTCGCCTGAGTCGCGAGTACGAACGGCTCATCTGTAAACCACTCTTTAGCGGTATAAGAACTCGTCGCTCCAGTAATCTTATCAACATGCACTATTCGCCCTGTATTGTACTAGTCACCATACCAAATGCATTTGAGTAGTACGACACGACAGTTATGTCTATAGTTAAGCACGATGACATCTTCCATTCGTTTGTAGAAATTGTACTCATCCACGGGCACACATACACCACTGTTTTGAGTTATTCGTTGATTATCACGACGACGAGTGATGAACTTCACGCCGTTAACAAAACAGCTCGGATATTGATGGGCGATTTCCAATGAACCGACAGACAATGCGTAGAGCTCTTCAGACACGTCAGAGCCACTAACTTTTATGTCATAAATCTGGTTCAAAACAAAGGAATTCTTAGCACTTTTAACTCTTTGAATTATTTGGTTTAAGGTTTAGGGTTTACCTTTTTTGCAAACCAATCTTTGAATTCTTTTCTATGCGTTGCTTCGAGTTCACCATCTTCAATGACATCCAAGTTCTTCTCTACGTGCATGACATCCAAGTTGTGCTTCAACTCCAACTCTGACCAGTAAGGCAACTCGTAGAAGATGCTTTTCTTCGCCCAATTAAGCTCACTCTCGGCTCGCTTTCGTTTTCTGCCAACGGAACCAGCGTGTTTGCCAGTTTTCGTGGAAGAAACACTAGCCAACTGAGCTAGTATGTCTTGCGGAGTCAACTTGTCGGGTTTACTGCGTCTCTCGTGGCAATTTGTGTAGTGATCGCTACTTTTCCTCAATCGGTGACGCGTTGGCAAAAATCGACGATGGTCGTAGTACACAATTCTGTTTCTGACTTTAAGTGACGGCGTGTCAAGGTTGCACGTGGGGCAAGCGAGATACCCTTGGCCACTCAATCCCGATAAATACGATCGAGCCGGAAAGTCATTTATCGTCCAGAGTAGCGCAGCACGCAACCGAAACACTTCATCGTTGGCTCCATCTCGAACGTTCAATCCCGTCTCCCACAATTCTTTCAGCTCTTCAACTAGTGGCTACAAGAACACGTCCATGTTTTTTCCTGGTGAGCTGGGCCCGCGAATCAGAAGCGTCAGCATAAGGTACTCTTTCTTCATGCACAACCAAGGCGACAAGTTGTGCATAGTCAGCACCACAGGCCACATGCTATACGCTAGACTCATTTCTCCAAACGGGTTGAACCCATCAGAAGCTAATCCAAGCCGCACGTTCCGAGGCTCTTCGGCAAATTCTGGGTATCTCTCGTCCAGGTTCTTCCACGTCGTACCATCCGCAGGATGTCGCAAAATGCCTTCTTCTCTGACGCGATCTCTTTCGTGCCACTGCATCTGAAGCGACGTGTGTCGAGAGGCGATCTTTCAGAGGAAAATATCGCAATATCTCTTGCGGTATCTGTTTCCCAGTCGGCTTCCATCTGGTCTCGTGGCAAACTGGGCACACTTCAGCTTTCTCGAGATCTTTTCGAAACAAGACGCAGTCGTTTGTGCACACGTCGATCATCTCGTACCCAATGCCGAAGCGCTTCAGTTTCGCCTTTGCCTCGTAGTGCTTTTCCGGAATTCGGTTACCGGTTAGATTAGACTTCCTCAAGAGCTGCAAGAGTTCTGTGAACGGCTTGTTCGTCCAATGGTTCGTGACTTTGATGTGCATCAACGAAACCAAGAACGACAAAGACGAAAACTCTTTGCATCCAGGGTACAATTCCGCTTCCAACTCGGCAAATAAGTCTTCCACTTGCTCCTCCACACGCACCTCGCTCGGGGTCGGATCCGCAAAGTCGTCGAAATCCTCGTGGTCCATGATATCATGCAGGGCGTCGTGCAATCCTCCTACTCCTCTCTGATCAGTTCCAATGGGGTCTTCACCATGAGTAAGGACAAGGCGCTCGCCGTGATGATACCATTCTGTGTAGCCTGGGGTAAACCCATTGTCCAGGAGGTGATGCCTTACGACTCTGATGGCGTGCCATCTCATGTTTTTGAAAGACTTGCAAGGACAACGATATTGGCCATTTTCGTTCGGTTGTCTGCTTGCAATACAGATAAACTCGTTAACCCCTGTTTTATACTGCAAGCTCAACCTCTCGTTCTCGGTAACCCAGTCTCTACTTGGATTAGACATTGATTTCGCTGAACGAGAAAGACAACGAGAATTATTAATTAGCATTGAAAGTCCGATCTTACTAAAGGACCGAGAGCGAATTTAGAAGGAATGAGAGAGAGACTGTGAAAGGTATCTTATTTTTTTAAATTGGATTGTAGAAATTGTGGGAAAGATACTAAAGCGCCTCAAAATCCTGGATACAATCCTGGAATATGGATTGTTTTTGAAAATGGACTGTTTCTAGTGGATTTCGATTCTAATTGGTTCAAAACTCTACCGAAATTTTGGCAGAGTTTTCCCTATAATATTGTTAAACCAAAAACCTGCAAACTACTTTAAAAACATTTAAAATCCATCCAGAAACTATCATATTAATTAACTAAGTCCTAAACCGAGCCTCCGTGGCTCGGTCACAACATTTTATCAATATCTATAAAACAATCACTCAGTAATTAATTAATTGCAATATCATAAACAACTAAACTAACAACTAATTAATCAATTTGATTTCCATTACAATTTCAATTTAAAAATAATATTTAATCTAAACTTTTACAATTACAATTAATCTCAACTAAACATTAACCTAAGCATATTACTAAACTAATTATAAACACTATATATTAACAATTGTAATTACATTAATTAATACATGTTACTAAACTAATTATAAATACTATATATATTAAACACATATATAGAATTTGAAACTAAACACACTAAATTACTAATTAAAACTAATTAATAATTATTAACACTAATTATATATGCTAATTAAAACATACTAATTACTAATTAAAACATACTAAACCATTTAAATTTTGTTTTTCTAATTAAAACTAATTAATAATTATTAACACTAACTATATATGCTAATTAAAACATACTAATTACGAATTAACACTAATTATATATATATATATATAATACTAATTATTAATATATATATATACACAAAAAAATATTATACCTTAGGCGGCGGAGGAGATCGGACCGGCGCGGAGGAGCGAAGGCGGAGGAGAGGACCGGCGCGGAGAAGCGGCGCGAAGGAGCGAAGGTGGAGGAGAGGACCGGCACGGAAGAGAGGACCGAGGAGGAGCGGCTGCGGAGGACCGGCCGACACGGAGGAGATGACCGGCGAGGAGGAGCGGCTGCGGAGGAAAGGACCGACGGAGGACGAGAAGACCGGTCTGAGAAGAGCGGCGCGTGAACTTGGACGTCGGAGAAGGCGCGCGGACTTGGACGTCGGAGAAGACTCGGAGAAGAGAGAGGGAGAGAGGGAGCGAGGTCGCAGAGGGAGGGAGAGAGGGAGAGAGAGTCGCAGAGGGAGAGACAGAGGGAGGGAGAGTCGCAGAGGGAGAGAGAGAGGGAGGGAGAGTCGCAGAGGGGCTGTTGGGTTGGGGCTGTTGTGCAGAAGATGAAGAAGACGCAGCTGTTTAAAAACTAACCCTAGTAATCAGGTGCGACAAAGTCGCACCTGATACTCGAGTAGGTGCGACTAGTCGAACCTAAAAAAGATAATAGGTGCGACTAGTCGCACCTGAAAGTAAAAAAAAAATAAAAAAAAATAAATACCACGTCAGAAAAATGAAAAAAATGAGGGGGAGAAGTTGAGCGCTTATTTTTTTAAGACTTTAAGGTGCGACTAGTCGCACCTGAAAGTTTTCAAAACTATTGGGTGCGATTAGTCGCACCCAATACCACTTAAAATCAGCGAAATTTTTTTCATTTTTGGAGCCCTTTGGGTGCGACAAGTCGCACCTGTTGCCCATTTAGGTGCGACTTGTCGCACCTAATGCCCCTCCCCACCAGAAAGGCTTATTTGTAGTAGTGTTCACAAGCGACAAAGGAGTTGAGGAAATAACAGCTAGAAGGGTAAAATGGTAATTTTGTAAATCCCGACTAGCTGATGATATTCATGAAGGGTAAACACTGATAATATTCTGTGGATCCACTCATTACAATTAGGTTGAATTCTTGAGTAGAAAATAAATTCATTTGAACCGAGAGATTTTCAGTGTCAACTCTTTAGTGGAGTCAGTTGACATTAAGCTAAACTTGGAAAAGGTTTGTGAACTTTTGAGTCCAAGTATTTTCGCTCAAGCTTTGTTCATTTGGATCCATGAGGTCACTGTCACGAATCACATCGATTAGGAATAATTAAACTGGAAGCTAAGTCATAACAAGAACGAAAATAGTCAAAAGGGTATTTTTGTCTTTTGAGACAAAGGATGAAATGAATGTCAATAAATTTTTTGACAAGTTCATTTGATGACTTAATGTCACTCGGCCATGACTTGATCATTGGGCCTTGTCAATTAATTTCATTTCATAAGAATTTTATTGAAAATTCTTAATGGGCTTTTCTCATGTTGTCATGAATAAATGAAGAAGCTTCTAGAAGCTCCTTCTAGAGACATAATGGGCGCCCAAATACCCAAGAGAAAGAGAGAATATTTTCTGCATAAATGTATCAAGATACTTGCCAAAAGAAAAAGAGGAAACAAATTTCATCTATGAGGAAACAAGGAATTCGGCCAATGCTAGAAAGGAACAAAATAGGAAACAAATCAAGGCTTCTAGAAGCCTTGTGTTGGCCGAGTATCTCAAGAGGAAAAGTTGAAATTGGCTCATGAATATGTGATATTCTATAGAAGAAGAAACTACCTTATTGAAGGTATAGCCTCTCCTATAAATAGGAGCCTCATTCCTCACATTTCAACCTTGGCCGATCCTCTCTCTCTCTCTCTTCAATTTCGTTTTATTGTTTTGGCACCTAGGTCCTCATTTGACCTAGAGTTTAGCTCTGCGACTTCAAGACTCGTTCTTAAGTCGTAGTGTTTAAAAGTGTCCACTCACTGATTCCTTTTACTTCGAGTGATTTAGTGATAGAAACTTTCGTGGTTGCTCTAGTCGCCGAGGAAAGAAAGAGAGACGTGCTGCGAGGGAGACGAGTGTTGCAACTTTCCAAAAGCTTCTCAAAGTTCAAGCTTCAAGAAAGGTTAGTAAACTTATTAGCTCATAATAGTTTTTATTTATATGTACTTGCTCTTTGTCTAGGTTAGTAAAAAACTGTTTTTACTTGAAAAGAAAATTTTTAAAATTCCGCCGCTTTGCGAAGCGTTAAACTTTTTCTTAAACCCTAGATCAATTCCAACAAATGGTATCAGAGCTTGAAAATCGTTTTCGAAAGTTTACTAATTTTGTGACAAGTTAGAATTGTTTTCTTAGATTTTTTTTAATTTATTGCTCTTGCCTTTAAATTAAAAATCATGTTGTTTTTCCTATGAGTTTGGGATGATATTAAAACACATTAGAATCAGTTCTAAAAGTTTTTAATTTTTTATATTGAAAAACGTGTTTTAAAGGTTTGAGAAATTTCGAGTAAATTTTGTGACTAGTTTTCTTATCTTACTAGTTTCTTTTATTTACTTGAATCGTTTTATGCTTGTTGTTATTTCTTTTATATCATGTTATTACCTTGCTAATAAAACACCAATAAAAGCTTTAAACAACATCCTAAAACGTTCCGTTACACTCGATTCTTTTTCGCACCTAAAAAGGACCAAGCTTTAATTATTTGTTTTTCTTCGAGCTGGAGTAAACCCGCATTAAAAGTGGCATAACTCTCTGCTCAAAAATCTAAATTTAATGATTCTCGAATCAAATTAAAGCTCTGTCTGTCCTCTGTCCAATTCCACCGGTTTCGGCTCAAAAGGACATTGGAGCCCCCAGATATGGCTATTTTACTCCGAGGTGCGCGGCTGTTCCGAAAGTCCAGTTTTTTAGAATTCCGGATTTTCAGCCCCACTACCATGAGTTATAGAACTCTAATGAGAAAATTTTCTTGAGCAAAATGTTTTTCATAAGATTATAAACATGATGTGTAAGATTAAAATGTTTTGATTTTTGAAAGTTTAATTGAATTTAATTTTTACAAAACTAGTTTGAATTTTGAAAAACCGTTTTGATTTTCAAACTTGAAAATATTTTGTCATCCAAATCAAATAAGTTTTCAAAATGTTTTCAAAACTATATCTATATCACATATGTTCAAAATCTATATGCTCTTGAAAATTTGAGTGGGAGGTCTCCTTGTAGACAAGCCGAAAAATAAAAAGATGTGTAATCTCAAACTTTCAAGTGTTCGATTGAGTTGAAGTTCACACTTCCCTCATGCACTTTCCCGAATAGAAAATAGGAAAAGATCGAGTATGTACCTTGTGCCTTTATGCACTAATACTGCTCTGAACATGAAAATCTAGGATTCTTTTCTAGTTGTCCGCTGTATCGCTCTATAACTAGGAAAACCGTTTCCGAACTTATAAGAGTCGATGTACGAACTCCAAAAACTAAATGGCAGGGTTATATCTGTTGTTTGTAACCCACGATCCCCAACACTAATGAAAAGTGCAATTGTCGCTAGACTAAGAGTCACCCTCGTGGCCCTCTCTTAAATGAGAGTACTCAAGGGCGCTTTTCACTGATCATTGCTCAATGAGCTAAATCCGAAAGTGAGACAATGAGACAAGACCTCCCCTCGGAGGATTGTTTTTCAAAGTCAATCTTTTGGACTAAGTGGTTGGTTACACACTTAGACTCAATCCCTAGTAATCCTTCCTCGAGGCCCTGCGAAAGGATGTGAGTAATCAAACCAATTTAAAAGGTGGCTGGTCAAAATTGGTGTATTGACATCTTGGCTAAGAATTAATGATGTGTCATTTACTTATAAATGGAGATTTTTTGCGGCCTTCCCTCGAAGGAGTAAATTATTGTTTGGTTTATAACCTCTTTGGATTTTATCAAAGTCTTAAACAAACTTAAATCCTAAACCAAAGACTAATCATAAACTTGTTTCAACTTAATTAAGGAACATGTCTCGCAAACATCCCTCAATCATCCTTTCCTCGAACAAACTCGAAAACAAAAACTACGTAGATTCGAAAAATAACCTCGACATAATACTTACCATTACCAAGCACAAATGGGTACTCACCACCCCGTGTCCTCCTCTGACGAATGATGATTCGACTCAAGAGGACAATGACGCCTTAGCGGCCTAGATTCGATCCGATGAGATTGTGAGGTGCTGTATCTTGGCATCTATGAACAATATGCTGAAAGAGCAACATCGTGACATCGAGACTGCCGCCGAAATGCTCTACAATCTCCTTGAGATGTTTGGAGGGCAAGGGCGTCAAACAAGGCAACAAGCAGTCCGAAAGTTTATGAACTGTCACATGAAGGCTAGGACTCCCGTTGGAGACTTTATGATACTGATCATTAGTTTTCTGAATAAAATTGAAATCCTAGGATCTGAGATTGATGGGAAGAATGTCATAGATATGATCTTAGAAACTCTCCCCGCATCTCTTGATACCTTCAAGCTGAACTACTCCATGAACAAGCTGAAGTACATTGTTACCGAGCTTATGAAGGAGCTTCACACTGCTAAAGGTCTCACTAAAAGAAAGAGGAATCAAGGAGAGGCACATGCTACTGAGCAAAAAGCCTCTGCCTCTGGAACTAAGAAGAGACCTCACAAGGCCGATAAAAAGAACTGTCCTACCTATCTCAAAGCAAAGGAACATAGTATTGTACTAGTTACCGAAGCATGCTTAGTAGCTCATAATGTATCAACGTGGATTCTTGACTCCGCTGCTACTAACCATATTTGATGTTCCTTGAATGGTTTCAAGAAAACCAAAAGCTTAGAGGAAGGCGAGTTCTGTTTCAAATGGGGTGATGGGAGCCTGGTGTCTGCGAAGGCTGTGGGATCCGTGACGCTGTCTTTTGAAGACCGCACTTTATGTTGTCAATGGTGCCCACAAGAAGAATAGTAGTGTCTATTTATGTACATTTGATGTCATATAGTCTTACGAAGACTCTTGCTTGTAATTGCCTATCTATTCATTAATAAAGTTGAAACGTTCATTCTTTCTTTGTTTGAAGCTTTATGATAAAACCTTAGTCTTTTAGTCCATAAACAAACTTAACAACTTACGAAGAGACAAATGTAGATTTGCATGAACAAACTCTTCGTAGTTTGCTTAAAACGATATATTCGCAATCTTAGGGTCAAAGGACTATTGACCTCGGTATGATTGTTAGAAGAATCTATGATGTCTGGTTATGAGGCATTGAGAGTTGGGGACTCTATAGTTCTTCTAGGTATCTTCCGAAGGTACTGAATTGACCAGTGCACTTCTAGAGACAATATAAGAACAAACCATTTAACCTCTTATGTCTCGAAGTCACTATGTATGAATTGCATCATGCTTACCTTAATCCTGAAATGAGACATGCCATTTCACACCTTAGTATTCTCATTTGAGAAAGTCAGAGTTCGGACTCACTATGTCATTCCGAACAGGGCCTATTGGTGAAATACTAAGTTGTGAGTATGTCATGAGTAACTTTGTGAAGTTCTCATAGATATGGAATTCATGTACAAGATTGCTGAAATGCAATGTATGTCACCTCATGCTTTGTTCCTTGGAGTGTGAATAAATGAACTGGCCAGTGTCCAAATTGAGTCCTGACTCTTTTGGATGAAACAATGTGACTTGTTAGCTCCTCGTCAATACATTGTTTCTAACTTATTCACAAGCGACAAAGGAGTTGAGGAAATAATAGCTAGAAGGGTAAAATGGTAATTTAGTAAATCCCGACTAGCTGATGACATTCATGAAGGGTAAACATAGATAATATTCAGTGGATCCGCTCATCATAATTAGGTTGAATTCTTGAGTAGAAAATAAATTCATTTGAACCGAGAGATTTTCAGTGTCAACTCTTTAGTGGAGTCAGTTGGCATTAAGCTAAACTTGGAAAAGGTTTGTGAACTTTTGAGTCCAAGTGTTTAGCTCAAGCTTTGTTCATTTGGGTCCATGAGGTCACTGTCACGAATCACATCGAGTAGGAATAGTTAAACTGAAAGCTAAGTCAAAACAAGAACGAGACAGTTTTACGAAAATTGTCAAAAGGGTATTTTTGTCCTTTTGGACATAGGACGAAATGAATGTCAATAAATTTTTTTGACAAGGTCATTTGATGACAAATGAAACTTAAAACACTCAGCCATTAATAGTTTATTGGGCCTTGAGGATTAATTTCATTTCATAGAATTTTACTTGAAAATTCTTAATGGGCTTTTCTTATGTTGTCATGAACAAATGAAGAAACATCTAGAAGCTCCTTCTAGAAGCTCAAATTTCGTCCAACCCAAGGAAAATAAGGCTGAATTTCGTTCATGCCATAGTGGGAAAGAGAGTTTATTTTGTGCATTGATGTATGAAGATACTTGCCAAAAGAAAAAGAGGAAACAAATTTCCTTAAGGAGGAAAGTGCATTTTCGGCCAACTAAGAGGAAATCAAATGAGGAAACAAATCCTAAGCCTTCATGAGGCATGTTGGACGTGCAAGGCAATAGGAAAAGAGGAAACTACCTTTTGAAGGTAATCCTCCTCCTATAAATAGGAGCCTCATTCCTCACATTTCATTCATCCAAGTTTAAGAGATTTGAGAGACTCTCTCTCTAGAACTTTGGCGGAACTCCTCTCTCTCTCTCTAGTTTATTTTCGATTTTGTTTTGGCACCTAGGTCCTCATTTGACCTAGAGTTTAGCTCTGCGACTTCAAGACTCGTTCTTAAGTCGTAGTGTTTAAAAGTGCCCACTCACTAATTCCTTTTCTCTCGAGTGATTTAGTGATAGAAACTTTCGTGGTTGCTCGAGGTGCCGAGGAAAGAAAGAGAGACGTGCTGCGAGGGGAGACGAGCGTTGCAAACTTTCCACAAGCTTCTTCAAAGTTCAAGCTTCAAGAAAGGTTAGTAAACTTCTAGCTCATATTGGTTTTTAATTACATGTACTTGCACTTGTCTAGGTTAGTAAAAACTGTTTTACTTGTAAAAGAAAATTTTTAAAATTCCGCCGCTTATCGAAGCGTTAATTATTTTCTCAAACCCTAGATCGATTCCAACAAATGGTATCAGAGCTATGGTCAAAGATATGCATGTACATGTTTTTAAAATTATGAGCTTGAAAATCGTTTTCGAAAGTTTACTAATTTTGTGACAAGTTAGAATTGTAATCTTAGGTTTTTTTTAATTTAATGCGCTTGTCTTTAAATTAAAAAGCATGTTGATTTTCTATGAGTTTGGGATGTTTTTAAAACACATTAGAATCAGTTCTAAAAGTTTTTAATTTTTTATATTGAAAAACGTGTTTTAAAGGTTTGAGAAATTTCGAGTAATTTTTTGTGACTAGTTTTGATATCTTGCTAGTTTCTTATTTTTACTTGAATCGTTTTATGCATGTTGTTATTTCTTTTATTCTATGTTATTACCCTGCTAATAAAACACAAATAAAAGCTTTAAACAACATCTTAAAACGTTCCGTTACACTTGATTCTTTTTCGCACCTAAATAGGACCAAGCTTTAATTTATTTCTTTTTCTTCGAGCTGGAGTAAACCCGCATTAAAGGTGGCATAACTCTCTGCTCAGAAATCGAAATTTAATGATTCTTGAATCAAATTAAAGCTCTGTCTGTCCTCTGTCTAATGCCACCAGTTTCGGCTGAAAGGACATCGGAGCCGCCAGATATGGTGATTTTACTCCGAGGTGCGCGGCTGTCTGAAACTCCAGTTTTTTAGAAATCCGGATTTTCAAACCCCACTACCATGAGTTATAGAACTCTAATGAGAAAATTTTCTTGAGAAAAATTGTTTTTCATATGATTATAAACATGATGTGTAAGATTAAAAGTTTTGATTTTTGAAAGATTAATTGAAATTGAATTTTTACAAAACTAGTTTGAATTTTGAAAAACCGTTTTCACTTTCAAACTTGAAAAAATTTTTGTCATCCAAATCAAATAAATTTTCAAAATGTTTTCAAAACTATATCTATATCACATATGTTCAAAATCTATATGCTCTTAAAAATTTGAGTGGGAGGTCTCCTTGTAGACAAGCCGAAAAATAAAAAGATGTGTAATCTCAAACTTTCAAGTGTTCGAGTGAGTTGAAGTTCACACTTCCCTCACGCACTTTCCCGAAATAGAAAATAGGAAAAGATCGAGTATGTACCTTGTGCCTTTATGCACTAATACTGCTCTGAACATGTCGATCTAGGATTCTCTTCTAGGTGTCCGCTCTGTCGCTCTCTAACTAGGAAATTTGTTTCCGAACTTATAAGAGTCGATGAACCAACTCCAAAAACTAAGTGGGAGGGTTATATTCGTTGTTTGTAACCCACGATCCCCAACACTAATGAAAAGTGCAAGTGTCGCCGGACTAAGAGTCACCCTCATGGCCCTCTCTTAAATGAGAGTACTCAAGGGCGCTTTGCTCTGATCATTGCTCAATGAGCTACGTCCGAGAGGGAGACGATGATGGCAAGGCCTCCCCTCGGTGGATTGTTTTTCAAAGTCGATCTCTTGGACTAAGTGGTTGGTTACACACTTAGACTCAATCCCTAGTAATCCTCCCTCGAGGCCCTGCAAAAGGATGTGAGTGATCAAACCAATTTACAAGGTGGCTAGTCAATGTTGATGTATTGACATCTTGGCTAAGCATTAATGATGTGTCATTTACTTATAAATGGAGATTTTTTGCGGCCTTCCCTCGAAGGAGTAAATTATCGTTTGGTTTATAACACCTTTGGATTTTATAAAGTCTTAAACAAACTTAAATCCTAAACCAAAGACTAATCATAAACTTGTTTCAACTTTTATAGGCAATATGTCTCCCAACTCTCTCTCTTTCATTCTTTCCTCGAACAAACTCGAAAACGAAAACTACATAGACTTGAAACGTAACCTCGACATAATACCTACCGTTAACAAGCACAAATGGGTACTCACCACCCCGTGTCCTCCTCTGACGAATGATGATTCAACTCAAGAGGACAATGACGCCTTAGCGGCCTGGCTTCGATCCGATGAGATTGTGAGGTGCTATATCTTGGCATCTATGAACAATATGCTGAAAGAGCAACATCGTGACATCGAGACTGCCGCCGAAATGCTCTACAATCTCCTTGAGATGTTTGGAGGGAGAGGACGTCAAACAAGGCAACAAGCAGTCCAACAGTTTATGAACTGTCACATGAAGGCTAGGACTCCTGTTGGAGACTTTATGATACTGATCATTAGTTTTCTAAATAAAATGGAAATCCTAGGATCTGAGATTGATGGGAAGAATGTCATAGATGTGATCTTAGAAACTCTCCCCGCATCTCTTGATACCTTCAAGATAAACTACTCCATTAACAAGCTAGACTACACTGTTACCAAGCTTATGGAGGAACTTCACACTGCTGTAGGTTTCACTAAGAGAAAGAGGAATCAAGGAGAGGCACATGCTACTGAGCAAAAAGCCTCCGCCTCTGGAACTGTGAAGAGACCTTACAAGGTCGATAAAAAGAACTGTCCCGCCTATCTCAAAGCAAAGGAACATAGTATTGTACTAGTTACCGAAGCATGGATAGTAGCTGATAATGTATCAACGTAGATTCTTGACTCCGCTGCTACTAACCATATTTGTTGTTCCTTGAATGGTTTCAAGAAAACCAAAAGCTTAGAGGAAGGCGAGTTCTGTTTCAAATGGGGTGATGGGAGCCTGGTGTCTGCAAAGGCTGTGGGATCCGTGACGCTGTCTTTTGAAGACCGCACTTTAAACTTGAATAATGTTTATTTTGTTCCTACCTTTGGGAAGAACTTAATATCCGTTGCTCGTCTTCGTGAGCAAGATTATTGTTTAAAGTTCATTAAGAATGGAATTCGTATTTCGTTTCCTGATAATTCTTTTGTCACTGATGCATGTATGAAGAATGCTCTTTTCTACATCTATCCCACTTAACCTTCTCTTTTGGACACCGAAATAGACAATGATCAAATTAGGGAGCCAAAGAGGATCAAACTTTCTGAATCCTCCGATCTAACAAAATCAACACACCTATGGCACTTAAGACTTGGTCATATAAGTCTAGAAAGGATTAAGAGACTTGTGAGGAATGGTCCACTCCAAGCCTCTGCAATAGGTTCACTACCTACTTGTGAATCCTGCATAGAAGGAAAAATGACTAAGCGACCTTTCTCTGATAAAGGTCGAAGAGCCACTGAGTTGCTGGAACTAATACATTCTGATGTATGTGGTCCGCTCAGCCAACAGGCACGTGGAGGATACGAATACTTCGTTACCTTCACTGATGATTAGTCACGATATGGGTTTGTCTATTTGCTCAAACACAAATCCGAGACCTTTAACGTATTTAAGGTCTTTAGGGCTTTAGTGGAAAAGCAAACTGGCAAAGTGATCAAAACCCTTCGATCTGATCGAGGTGGTGAGTATATGTCTGGAGAGTTCGATGACTTTCTTAAAGAAGAAGGTATCGCTTCTCAGCTTACCGCACCTGGCACACCTCAACAAAACGGAGTGTCAGAGAGAAGAAACCGAACTCTTATGGAGATGGTTAGATCGATGATTAGTTACTCATCACTCCCGCTTTCCTTTTGGGGATATGCCCTCGAAACAGCCGCTTACATTCTGAACCAATTTCCGTCTAAAACGGTTCCTGGTACTCCTTATGAAAGATGGACTGGCCGTAAAGTAAGTTTGGGCCACATCCGAATTTGGGGTTGCCCTGCACATGTGCTAAGGCAAAAGACTAGCAAGTTGGCTAGTAGGTCAGAATTGTGCCTGTTTGTGGGATATCCAAAGGAAACTAAAGGTTTCATATTCTATAGTCCCGAGGACGATAAGACTTTCGTTAGCACGAATGCTCGTTTCCTCGAGGAGGACTTTATGAAGGATGCGAAACCTAGAAGCAAAATTGTGATTGAAGAAAAGTTGGGTGAGGAAGCTTCTACCTCATCTGTAAGAACTGTTCTTACCCCAACTGAAACACAACCTAACTCATCAGAATCTCGTCAAGTAGTACTTCGACGTAGTGGGAGGGCTACTCAAAAGCCTGACAGGTACATGTCTTATGGAGACTCTCTTGTAGCCGTCTCCGACATGGATGACCCTGTTTCCTATAGCCAAGCGATGGCTTGTTCTGAATCAAAGCTTTGGCTTGACGCCATGAAAGTTGAAATGCATTCGATGTATGTCAACAATGTCTGGAAACTTGTAGACCTTCCTGAAGGGATTAAACCCGTAGGGTGTAAATGGATATAGAAGAAGAAAAGGGGTCCTGATAGGAACGTTGAGACTTTCAAAGCACGACTTGTGGCGAAGGGTTATACCCAACAAGAAGGGATTGAATATGAAGAAATCTTCTCGCCAGTCGCAATGCTTAAATCCATCCGCATACTCCTATCCATAGCTGCAGCTCTTGACTATGAGATCTGGCAAATGGATGTCAAGACAGCCTTTCTGAATGGCAATCTTGACGAGCGCATTTACATGGCTCAACCAGACGGTTTCGTGGAAGAAGGTCAAGAGACCAAGGTTTGTGAGTTGCTTAAATCCATTTATGGACTAAAGCAAGCATCTAGGTCATGGAATATTAGATTCGATGAAACTGTAAAGAGCTTTGGCTTTGAACAGTCAATAGATGAGCCTAGTGTTTACAAGTTAATACACGAAGGTAAAGTTATGTTTCTTGTACTATATGTCGATGATATACTACTCATTGGTAATGACGTGGGTAAGTTATCTGAGGTTAAGGTCTGGCTGGCAAAGCAATTTGATATGAAGGATCTAGGAGAAGCCGCATACATTCTGGGAATCCAAATCTTTCGAGATAGGAAAAACCGGACCCTGTCGCTCTCTCAAGCATCTTATATTGATAAGGTGATGGATCGCTTCTCGATGCAAGACTGCAAGAGGGGTCAAACACCTTTTAGGCATGGAGTTTCACTGTCTAAGGACCAGTCTCCCAAGACTGCACAAGAGATTGAAGACATGAGGAAGATTCCTTACGCCTCTACCGTAGGAAGCCTCATGTATGCTATGCTTTGCACTAGACCTGACATCTGTTTCACTGTTGGCGTAGTTAGTCGTTTCCAATCCAACCCTGGACCCGAGCACTGGATAGCTGTTAAGCATGTTCTTAAGTATCTTCGAAGAACTAGGAACTTGATGCTTACATACTCAGGTACTGACCTGACTATGACGGGATATACCGACTCCGATTTTCAAGCGGATAAGGATTCCAGGAAATCCACTTCGGGATCTGTGTTCATCCTTAATGGTGGAGCTGTTGTGTGGAGAAGTATTAAGCAATCTTGCATTGCTGACTCCACAATGGAAGCAGAATATGTGGCTGCTTGTGAAGCATCCAAAGAGGCTGTATGGCTTAGAAAGTTCCTTAAGTATTTGGAAGTTTTTCCAAACGTCGACGAGCCCATGACCCTTTATTGTGATAATAGTGGGGATGTCGCAAACTCAAAGGAACCTCGAAGCCATAAGCGCTCTACACATATTGAGAGGAAATACCATTTGATTCGAGAGATTGCGCGACGCGGAGACGTGGAGGTGAAGTAGATCTCTGGCAGATCTATTCACCAACTTCGAGAGGGATTAGGCATGTAGGACTACTCACATCTTCTTTGAGTCAAGTGGGAGTTTGTTGTCAATGGTGCCCACAAGAAGAGTAGTAGTGTCTATTTATGTACATTTGATGTCATATAGTCTTACGAAGACTCTTGCTTGTAATTGCCTATCTATTCATTAATAAAGTTGAAACGTTCATTCTTTCTTTGTTTGAAGCTTTATGATAAAACCTTAGTCTTTTAGTCCATAAACAAACTTAACAACTTACGAAGAGACAAATGTAGATTTGCATGAACAAACTCTTCGTAGTTTGCTTAAAACGATATATTCGCAATCTTAGGGTCAAAGGACTATTGACCTCAGTATGATTGTTAGAAGAATCTATGATGTCTGGTTATGAGGCATTGAGAGTTGGAGACTCTATAGTTCTTCTAGGTATCTTTCGAAGGTACTGAATTGACCAGTGCACTTCTAGAGACAATATAAGAACAAACCATTTAACCTCTTATGTCTCGAAGTCACTATGTATGAATTGCATCATGCTTACCTTAATCCTGAAATGAGACATGCCATTTCACACCTTAGTATTCTCATTTGAGAAAGTTAGAGTTTGGACTCACTATGTCATTCCGAACAGGGCCTATTGGTGAAATACTAAGATGTGAGTATGTCATGAGTAACTTTGTGAAGTTCTCATAGATATGGAATTCATGTACAAGATTGCTGAAATGCAATGTATGTCACCTCATGCTTTGTTCCTTGGAGTGTGAATAAATGAACTGGCCAGTGTCCAAATTGAGTCCTGACTCTTTTGGATGAAACAATGTGACTTGTTAGCTCCTCGTCAATACATTGTTTCTAACTTATTCACAAGCGACAAAGGAGTTGAGGAAATAATAGCTAGAAGGGTAAAATGGTAATTTAGTAAATCCCGACTAGCTGATGACATTCATGAAGGGTAAACATAGATAATATTCAGTGGATCCGCTCATCATAATTAGGTTGAATTCTTGAGTAGAAAATAAATTCATTTGAACCGAGAGATTTTCAGTGTCAACTCTTTAGTGGAGTCAGTTGGCATTAAGCTAAACTTGGAAAAGGTTTGTGAACTTTTGAGTCCAAGTGTTTAGCTCAAGCTTTGTTCATTTGGGTCCATGAGGTCACTGTCACGAATCACATCGAGTAGGAATAGTTAAATTGAAAGCTAAGTCAAAACAAGAACGAGACAGTTTTACGAAAATTGTCAAAAGGGTATTTTTGTCCTTTTGGACATAGGACGAAATGAATGTCAATAAATTTTTTTGACAAGGTCATTTGATGACAAATGAAACTTAAAACACTCAGCCATTAATAGTTTATTGGGCCTTGAGGATTAATTTCATTTCATAGAATTTTACTTGAAAATTCTTAATGGGCTTTTCTTATGTTGTCATGAACAAATGAAGAAACATCTAGAAGCTCCTTCTAGAAGCTCAAATTTCGTCCAACCCAAGGAAAATAAGGCTGAATTTCGTTCATGCCATAGTGGGAAAGAGAGTTTATTTTGTGCATTGATGTATGAAGATACTTGCCAAAAGAAAAAGAGGAAACAAATTTCCTTAAGAAGGAAAGTGCATTTTCGGCCAACTAAGAGGAAATCAAATGAGGAAACAAATCCTAAGCCTTCATGAGGCATGTTGGACGTGCAAGGCAATATGAAAAGAGGAAACTACCTTTTGAAGGTAATCCTCCTCCTATAAATAGGAGCCTCATTCCTCACATTTCATTCATCCAAGTTTAAGAGATTTGAGAGACTCTCTCTCTAGAACTTTGGCGGAACTCCTCTCTCTCTCTCTAGTTTATTTTCGATTTTGTTTTGGCACCTAGGTCCTCATTTGACCTAGAGTTTAGCTCTGCGACATCAAGACTCGTTCTTAAGTCGTAGTGTTTAAAAGTGCCCACTCACTAATTCCTTTTCTCTCGAGTGATTTAGTGATAGAAACTTTCGTGGTTGCTCGAGGTGCCGAGGAAAGAAAGAGAGACGTGCTGCGAGGGGAGACGAGCGTTGCAAACTTTCCACAAGCTTCTTCAAAGTTCAAGCTTCAAGAAAGGTTAGTAAACTTCTAGCTCATATTGGTTTTTAATTACATGTACTTGCACTTGTCTAGGTTAGTAAAAACTGTTTTACTTGTAAAAGAAAATTTTTAAAATTCCGCCGCTTATCGAAGCGTTAATTATTTTCTCAAACCCTAGATCGATTCCAACACTTTAAACTTGAATAATGTTTATTTTGTTCCTACCTTTGGGAAGAACTTAATATCCGTTGCTCGTCTTCTTGAGCAAGATTATTGTTTAAAGGTCATTAAGAATGGAACTCGTATTTCGTTTCCTGTTAATTCTTTTGTCACTGATGCATGTATGAAGAATGCTCTTTTCTACATCTATCCAACTCAACCTTCACTGTTGGACACCGAAATAGATAATGATCTAATTAGGGAGCCAAAGAGGATCAAACTTTCTGAATCCTCCGATCTAACAAAAACAACATACCTATGGCACTTAAGACTTGGTCATATCAGTCTAGATAGGATTAAGAGACTTGTGAGGGACGGTCCACTTCAAGCCTCTGCAATAGGTTCACTACCTACTTGTGAATCCTGCAGAGAAGGAAAAATGATAAGCGACCTTTCTCCGATAAGGGTCGAAGAGCCACTGAGTTGCTGGAACTAATACATTCTGATGTATGTGGTCCGCTCAGCCAACAGGCACGTGGGGCATACGAATACTTCGTTACCTTCACTGATGATTACTCGCCATATAGTTTTGTCTATTTGCTCAAACATAAATCCGAGACCTTTAACGTATTTAAGGTCTTTAGGGCTTTAGTGGAAAAGCAAACTGGCAAAGTGATCAAAACACTTCGATCTGATCGAGGTGGTGAGTATATGTCTGGAGAGTTCGATGACTTTCTTAAAGAAGAAGGTATCACTTCTCAGCTTACGACACCTGGCACACCTCAACAAAACGGAGTGTCAGAGAGAAGGAACCGAACTCTTATGGAGATGGTTAGATCAATGATGAGTTACTCATCACTCCCTCTTTCCTTTTGGGGATATGCCCTCGAAACAGCCGCTTACATTCTGAACCAAGTTCCATCTAAAATGGTTCCTGGTACTCCTTATGAACGATGGACTGCCGTAAAGTAAATCTGGGCCCCATCCGAATTTGGGGTTGCCCTGCACATGTGCTAAGGCAAAAGGCTAGCAAGTTGGTTAGTACATCAGAATTGTGCTTGTTTGTGGGATATCCAAAGGAAACCAAGGGTTTCATCTTCTATAGTCCCGAGGACGATAAGACTTTCTTTAGCACGAATACTCGTTTCCTTGAGGAGGACTTTATGAAGGATGCAAAACCTAGAAGCAAAATTGTGCTTGAAGAAAAGTTGGGTGAGGAAGCTTCTACCTCATCTGTAAGAACTGTTCTTACCCCAACTGAAACACAACCTAACTCATCAGAATCTCGTCAAGTAGAACTTTGACGTAGTGGGAGGGCTACTCAAAAGCCTGACAGGTACATGTCTTATGGAGACTCTTTCGTAGCCGTCTCTGACATGGATGATCATGTTTCCTATAGCCAAGCGATGGCTTGTTCTGAATCAAACCTTTGGCTTGACGCCATGAAAGTTGAAATGCACTCGATGTATGTCAACAAAGTCTGGAAACTTGTAGACATTCCTGACACTACTACAAAAGTTAGATTCCACAGCGGATATTCCACAACGAAACGTTGTCCCGTTGTGGAATCATGACGTTTCCACAACGGGACAAGAGTGCCATTGTGGAATCTTGATGATTCCACAACGGGACAGTTGTCCCATTTTGGAATTTAAAAAAAAATTAAGGTTTATACAACGGGATGATGACCCATTGTTGAATCTCGCCGCGGCCAAGGCATCGTCTCGCCGCGGCGAACTGTTTCCACAACGGTACGTTAAACCATTGTGGGAACATGTGTAACCACGACATTTCGCCGCGGCGAGTGTACTACTTGGCCGCGGCGAAATGTTTCCACAACGGGTAATTGTACCATTGTGGAAACAGTTCGCCGCGGCCAAGTAGTACACTCGCCGCGGCGAAATGTCGTAAAAAATTTTAGGTCAACACTATAAAAGCCTCATTTCGATTTCTTTCTCCATTTTTTTTTACTTCCTCTCGCCTCAGACCTTTATTTCGGCCATTTCTGTGCAATTTCCTCTCCTAAACCTACCTTGAAACTTCGCCGTTTTCTCGCCGACGCCAAATCTCGCCGCGCCTCCTCGCCGAAGCCAGTTCTCGCCGACATCTCTTTCTCTCTCTCGGTCTAGCCTCCCTTGCTCCTTCTCCCACCGAGCTAGAGGTATGTTTGTAACTCAATTTCATATCAAAATCTTAAATGTCATGAATGTTTTGTGTGATTTATAAACTAATTTAGGATTTTGGTTGATTTTGGTTGTAATTTATGATATTGGATTGTAGATTTTGCCGAAATTAGGGTTTTTATTTTGTAGTTTATGATTTTATGTAGAATGTTATTTTTAGGTTGAATATAATGTGTTTAGTGTTGAATTTTGATATTTAGTGTTGAATTGAGTTTAATTTTGTGTTGAAAATGATTTATTGTTTTAAAATGTTGTTGAATTTGAGTTTGGATTCATTTGTTCAATTAGAAAATGGGCCGATCAAAAACTCCCGCCGGTTACAAAGAAGCCGCCCCTAGCACTTCTAGGCCTCCCACTAAAAAAAGTAAGAGGCCTCGTCAATCCGAACCCGAACCCGAAGTGAACTATAATAGTCGGATATTCACTAGTAAGGCCGCGGAAGATCGATATGACATTCTCGTTCAACGAAGTCCGATCTTTGAACAAGGGTTGAAGGTGAGCCCAAGCACGCCTATAGGGGATCAAATCCACAAAACCATCGAAGGATTCTCGTGGAGAAAATTTTGTGCCACACCCGAGCACAAAGCAAACGTCACTCTCATGTACGAATTCTACGCGAACTTAATGATCAAGTGGATGATGTTGTGACGGTTCGCGGTGTAGAGGTCGACTGTAGAGGTCGACTGTAGTGTCGGAGCTATCAACGCGTTGCTAGGAACTCCGGACATCGATTTCGAGAATGAGGGTTACCGACAATGGTTGAGAGATCCTAACCTCGACGAAATGTTGAGTTTGTTGACTACTCCTGGAGAGAATTGGGTCATGTACAGAGGAGTTAGAAAGCTTCTCCAAAAATCGTTGACGAGGTTAAACTTTTCTTCTTTTGTGTGTGTATTATTGTCTATTGCATGTTTTCAATATAACGGTGTTTATTTTACAGTCTCGCAAAAACGTGGATTTATTTTATTTGCTCTCGTCTCTTTCTGATAAAGCATTTCACCCGTCTCGACGAGGAACATGTCCACCTTCTGTTTTGTGTCATACGTGGAAAAACCATCAGTGTCGGTCGATTCATCTATAATTGGATGAAAATAATCGACAACAAGAATATCAAAAATGGGTTGCCGTATCCGTTAATCATCTACGGCTTGTGTCTGAATGCCGGTGTTGGAGGCTCAAAACACGACACAACCAAGAAGTGTGCGGCGCCTATTAATGACAAAACGATCGAGAGATACATAGTAAAAGAGCCGGAAGAGGAGGAAGAGAATGAAGAAGAGGAGGACGAACCGTCACTCAACGAGCCACTGTTGTGCTTACAACCACCTCCGAGGTATGATCCCGCCATCCAAGACTACATTGCTCGGTGTAACCACTATCTCGTCGGCGGGTATCAACACACCCAAGACTACATGCACCGACAAGGAGAATATGGCGCCGCGGCTTTCGAGGGATTAAACGAGCTCATAGGTCGGTGGGACATCAACCAGGAGAATCAATTTCAGTTCCCTCCATATCCTCAATACACATACTATCCGGCCCAAGCACCGCAATGGCCTCCGCATATGGCACCACCTCAGTACCCGGGACCACAACCACCACAACCACCTGGGAATAACAACGACGGCAACGACTAAATTTTTATTAATGTGTTTTTTGAACTCTTCTTAGTTTAATATTTGGTTTCAAGTTTTTTTTATATGTGTGAGACTTAAATATTTATGTTTTTATGTGTTTTTTGAGATTGTTTGATACTCGGTTTAGTTTTTAGTTGTTTTCAAATTTTTTTTATTTCCACCTCGACTTAAATATTTATGTTTTTATGTGTTTTATGAGATTGTTTCATACTCGGTTCAGTTTTTATTTGTTTTCAAGTTTTTTTTATATGTGAGACTTAAATATTTATGTTTCTATGGTTATTTGAATTTGTGTTTGCTGTTATTTGTAAGTAAAATAACTCAGGAATCATTCCCGGTGGACTTTGGAACTCTTTCGCCGCGGCCACATATAGATTTCGCCGCGGCCCACAACATACGTGGCCGCGGCGAAATGAGTTTCCAAGAATTCGAGGCCTCTGGAACTCAGTTCGCCGCGGCGACCGGAAGACGTTGCCGCGGCGAGACATGCACAACTGGACGGTTTGTCCCGTTGTGGAATACAATTCGCCGCGGCGACAGATTTACTTAGCCGCGGCGACATGAATTCCCAAGAATACATGACCTCTGGAACTCAGTTCGCCGCGGCGACGTATTATGTTGGCCGCGGCGATACTACTTGGCCGCGGCGATATATATACTTGGCCGCGGCGTGATGCATTCCAGAGAATACATGACCTCTGGAACTCAGTTCGCCGCGGCCAAGTAGTACATATAACCTTACAAAATATATATCATAGAAGAAAACATGAATGTATCATAATCTGAATCTTCAAATACATATAGTTTTTTGGTGTTCAAACAAAAATACGATTGATATCCGAACGAAGTAAATGAGAAACATCATCATCATCAAAATTTTCAATCTCTTCATCAACAAGTGGCAAGCCGGATGTGAATGGGGGTATATTAGACATGTCTTCGTCTTCATCTTCGTCAATATTTCTCGCTTTCATGTGAACTACCAATGACAAGTCTGGATTGACGGGTTCTGATACGTAAAACACTTGAGTTGCTTGTGAGGCCAAAATAAATGAATCATTCTCGTAACTTGTACGCCGAAAGTCAACAATTGTAACTCCGTCTTTATCTGTTGTCAATGGTGCCCACAAGAAGAGTAGTAGTGTCTATTTATGTACACTTGATGTAATAAAGTCTCATGAAGACTTTTTCTTGTAATTGCCTATTCATTCATTAATAAAGTTGAAACGTTCATTCATTCTTTCTTTGTTTGAAGCTTTATGATAAAACCTTAGTCTTTTAGTCCATAAACAAACTTAACAACTTACGAAGAGACAAATGTAGATTTGCATGAACAAACTCTTCGTAGTTTGCTTAAAACGATATATTCGCAATCTTAGGGTCAAAGGACTATTGACCTCAGTACGATTGTTAGAAGAATCTATGATGTTTGGTTATGAGGCATTGAGAGTTGGAGACTCTATAGTTCTTCTAGGTATCTTTCGAAGGTACTGAATTGACCAGTGCACTTCTAGAGACAAGATAAGAACAAACCATTTAACCTCTTATGTCACTATGTATGAATTGCATCATGCTTACCTTAATCCGGAAATGAGACATGCGATTTCACAGCTTAGTATTCTCATTTGAGAAAGTCAGAGTTCGGACTCACTATGTGATTCTGAACAGGGCCTATTGGTGAAGTACTAAGTTGTGAGAATGTCATGAGTAACTTTGTGAAGTTCTCATAGATATGGAATTCATGTACAAGATTGCTGAAATGCAATGTATGTCACCTCATGCTTTGTTCCTTAGAGTGTGAATAAATGAACTGGCCAATGTCCAAATTGAGTCCTGACTCTTTTGGATGAAACAATGTGACTTGTTAGCTCCTCGTCAATACATTGTTTCTAACTTATTCACAAGCGACAAAGGAGTTGAGGAAATAACAGCTAGACGGGTAAAATGGTAATTTAGTAAATCCCGACTAGCTGATGACATTCATGAAGGGTAAACATAGATAATATTCAGTGGATCCGCTCATCATAATTAGGTCGAATTCTTGAGTAGAAAATAAATTCATTTGAACCGAGAGATTTTCAGTGTCAGCTCTTTAGTGGAGTCAGTTGGCATTAAGCTAAACTTGGAAAAGGTTTGTGAACTTTTGAGTCCAAGTGTTTAGCTCAAGCTTTGTTCATTTGGGTCCATGAGGTCACTGTCACGAATCACATCGATAGGAATAGTTAAACTGGAAGCTAAGTCAAAACGAGAACGAAAATAGTCAAAAGGGTATTTTTGTCTTTTGAGACGAAGGATGAAATGAATGTCAATAAATTTTTTGACAAGTTCATTTGATGACTTAATGTCACTCGGCCATGACTTGATCATTGGGCCTCGTGAATTAATTTCATTTCATAAGAGTTTTATTGAAAATTCTTAATGGGCCTTTTTCATGTTCTCATGAATAAATGTAGAAGCTTCTAGAAGCTCCTTCTTGAGACATGTTGGGCGCCTACCCTATAGAGAAATAGGAGAGTTTATTTTGTGCATAAATGTATTTAGATACTTGCCAAAAGAAAAACAGGAAACAAATTTGCATAAGGATGCATAAGGGAACTTCGGCCATGTTGAGAGAAAAGGCAAGCCATGAACAAAATAGGAAACAAATCAAGGCTTCTAGAAGCCTTGTTTGGCCGAGTTTCTCAAGTGGGAAATAAGGGTTATTTTGCTCATGAATATGTGATATTCTATAGAAGAGGATACTACCTTATTGAAGGTGAGACCTCTCCTATAAATAGGAGCCTCATTTCCTCACATTTCATTCATCCAAGTTTAAGAGATTTGAGAGACTCTCTCTCTAGAACTTGGCCGAACTCCTCTCTCTCTCTCTTTCCAGTTTATTTTCGATTTTTCTTGTTTTGGCACCTAGGTTCTCACTCAACCTAGTGTTTAGCTCTGCGACTTCAAGACTCGTTCTTAAGTCGCAGTGTTTAAAAGTGCCCACTCACTAATTCCTTTATTTCGAGTGATTTAGTGATAGAAAATTTCGTGGTTGCTCGAGGTGCCAAGGAAAGAAAGAGGAACGTGCTGCGAGGGGAGACGAGCGTTGCATCTTTCTAAGAGCTTCTCCAAGATCAAGCTTCAAGAAAGGTTAGTAAACTTCTTAGCTCATATTAGTTTTTAATTACATGTACTTGCACTTGTCTAGGTTAGTAAAAACAGTTTTTACTTGTAAAAGAAAATTTTTAAAATTCCGCCGCTTCCCGAAGCGTTAATTATTTTCTTAAACCCTAGATCGATTCCAACAAATGGTATCAGAGCTATGGTCAAAGATTAGCATGTAGATGTATTTAAAAATATGAGCTTGAAAATCGTTTTCGAAAGTTTACTAATTTTGTGACAAGCTAGAATTGTTATCTTAGATTTTTTTTAATTTATTGCTCTCGCCTTTAAATTAAAAATCATGTTTATTTTCTATGAGTTTGGGATGTTTTTAAAACACATTAGAATCAGTTCTAAAAGTTTTTAATTTTTATATTGAAAAACGTGTTTTAAAGGTTTGAGAAATTTCGAGTAAATTTTGTGACTAGTTTTCTTATCTTACTAGTTTCTTTTATTTACTTGAATCGTTTTATGCTTGTTGTTATTTCTTTTATATCATGTTATTACCTTGCTAATAAAACACCAATAAAAGCTTTAAACAACATCCTAAAACGTTCCGTTACACTCGATTCTTTTTCGCACCTAAAAAGGACCAAGCTTTAATTATTTCTTTTTCTTCGAGCTGGAGTAAACCCGCATTAAAAGTGGCATAACTCTCTGCTCAAAAATCTAAATTTAATGATTCTCGAATCAAATTAAAGCTCTGTCTGTCCTCTGTCCAATTCCACCGGTTTCGGCTCAAAAGGACATCGGAGCCCCCAGATATGGCTATTTTACTCCGAGGTGCGCGGCTGTTCCGAAAGTCCAGTTTTTCAGAATTCCGGATTTTCAGCCCCACTACCATGAGTTATAGAACTCTAATGAGAAAATTTTCTTGAGCAAAATGTTTTTCATAAGATTATAAACATGATGTGTAAGATTAAAATGTTTTGATTTTTGAAAGTTTAATTGAATTTAATTTTTACAAAACTAGTTTGAATTTTGAAAAACCGTTTTGATTTTCAAACTTGAAAATATTTTGTCATCCAAATCAAATAAGTTTTCAAAATGTTTTCAAAACTATATCTATATCACATATGTTCAAAATCTATATGCTCTTGAAAATTTGAGTGGGAGGTCTCCTTGTAGACAAGCCGAAAAATAAAAAGATGTGTAATCTCAAACTTTCAAGTGTTCGATTGAGTTGAAGTTCACACTTCCCTCACACACTTTCCCGAAATAGAAAATAGGAAAAGATCGAGTATGTACCTTGTGCCTTTATGCACTAATACTACTCTGAACATGTCGATCTAGGATTCTCTTCTAGTTGTCCGCTCTGCCGCTCTCTAACTAGGAAATTTGTTTCCGAACTTATAAGAGTCGATGAACCATCTCCAAAAACTAAGTGGGAGGGTTATACTTGTTGTTTGTAACCCACGATCCCCAACACTAATGAAAAGTGCAAGTGTCGCCGGACTAAGAGTCACCCTCGTGGCCCTCTCTTAAATGAGAGTACTCAAGGGCGCTTTGCTCTGATCATTGCTCATTGAGCTACTTCCGAGAGTGAGACGATGATGGCAAGGCCTCCCCTTGGGGGATTGTTTTTCAAAGTTGATCTTTTGGACTAAGTGGTTGGTTGCACACTTAGGCTCAATCCCTAGTAATCCTCCCTCGAGGCCCTGCGAAAGGATGTGAGTGATCAAACCAATTTACAAGGTGGCTAGTCAAAATAGATGTATTGACATCTTGGCTTAGCATTAATGATGTGTCATTTACTTATAAAAGGAGATTTTTTGCGGCCTTCTCTTGAGGGAGTAAATTATCGTTTGGTTTATAACACCTTTGAATTTTATAAAAGTCTTAATAAAACTTAAATCCTAAAGCAAAGACTAATCATAAACTTGTTTCAACTTATATAGGCAATATGTCTCTCAACCATCTCTCTATCTTTCTTTCCTCGATCAAACTCGAAAACAAAAACTACGTAGATTCGAAACGTAACCTCGACATAATACCTACTGTTAACAAGCACAAATGGGTACTCACCACCCCGTGTCCTCCTCTGACGAATGATGATTCGACTCAAGAGGACAATGACGCCTTAGCGGCCTGGCTTCGATCCGATGAGATTGTGAGGTGCTATATCTTAGCATCTATGAAGAATATCCTGAAAAAGCAACATCGTGACATCGAGACTGCCGCCGACATGTTCTACAATCTCCTTGAGATGTTTGAAGGGCAAAGGCGTCAAGCAAGGCAACAAGCAGTCCGACGGTTTATGAACTGTCACATGAAGGCTAAGACTCCTGTCCGAGACATTATGATACTGATCATTAGTTATCTGAATAAAATGGAAATCCTAGGATCTGAGATTGATGGGAAGAATATCATAGATATGATCTTAGAAACTCTCCCCGCATCTCTTGATACCTCCAAGATGAACTACTTCATAAACAAGCTAGAGTACACTGTTACCAAGCTTATGAAGGGACTTCACACTGCTGTATGTCTCACTAAGGGAAAGAGGAATCAAGGAGAGGCACATGCTACTGAGCACAAAGCCTACGCCTCTGGAACTAAGAAGAGACCTTACAAGGCCGATAAAAGGAACTGTCCTGCCTATCTCAACGTGGATTCTTGACTCCGCTGCTACTAACCATATTTGTTGTTCCTTGAATGGTTTCAAGAAAACCAAAAGCTTAGAGGAAGGCGAGTTCTGTTTCAAATGGGGTGATGTGAGCCTGGTGTCCACGAAGGCTGTGCGATCCGTGACGCTGTCTTTTGAAGACCGCACTTTAAACTTGAATAATGTTTACTTTGTTCCTACATTTGGGAAGAACTTAATATCCGTTGCTCGTCTTCGTGAGCAAGATTATTGTTTAAAGTTCATTAAGAATGGAATTCGTATTTCGTTTCCTGATAATTCTTTTGTCATTGATGCATGTATGAAGAATGGTCTTTTCTTACATCTATCCCACTCAACCTTCTCTTTTAGACACCGAAATAGATAACGATCTAATTAGGGAGCCAAAGAGGATCAAACTTTCTGAATCCTCCGATCTAACAAAATCAACATACCTTTGGCACTTGAGACTTGGACATATCAGTCTAGATAGGATTAAGAGACTTGTGAGGGACGGTCCACTCCAAGACTCTGCAATAGGTTCACTACCTACTTGTGAATCCTGCATAGAAGGAAAATTGACCAAGCGACCTTTCTCCGATAAGGGTCGAAGAGCCACTGAGTTGCTGGAACTAGTACATTCTGATGTATGTGGTCCGCTCAACCAACAGGCACGTAGAGGATACGAATACTTCGTTACCTTCACCGATGATTACTCACGATATGGGTTTGTCTATTTGCTCAAACACAAATCCGAGACCTTTAACGTATTTAAGGTCTTTAGGGCTTTAGTAGAAAAGCAAACTGGCAAAGTGATCAAAACCCTTCGATCTGATCGAGGTGGTGAGTATATGTCTGGAGAGTTCGATGACTTTCTTAAAGAAGAAGGTATCGCTTCTCAGCTTACCGCACCTGGCACGCCTCAACAAAACGGAGTGTCAGAGAGAAGAAACCGAACCCTTATGGAGATGGTTAGATCAATGATGAGTTACTCATCACTCCCTCTTTCCTTTTGGAGATATGCCCTTCAAACAGCCACCTATATTCTGAACCAAGTTCCGTCCAAAATGTTTCCTGGTACTCCTTATGAACGATGGACTGGCCGTAAATTGAATCTTGGCCGCATCCGAATTTGGGGTTGCCCTGCACACGTGCTGAGGCAAAAGACTAGCAAGTTGGCTAGTAGGTCAGAATTGTGCCTGTTTGTGGGATATCCAAAGGAAACCAAAGGTTTTAGTTTCTATAGTCCCGAGGACGATAAGACTTTCGTTAGCACGAATGCTCGTTTCCTTGAGGAGGACTTTATGAAGGATGCAAAACCTAGAAGCAAAATTGTGCTTGAAGAAAAGTTGGGTGAGGAAGCTTCTACCTCATCTGTAAGAACTGTTCTTACCCCAACTGAAAGACAACCTAACTCATCAGAATCTCATCAAGTAGTACTTAGACGTAGTGGGAGGGCTACTCAAAAGCCTGACAGGTACATGTCTTATGGAGACTCTCTTGTAGCCGTCTCTGACATGGATGATCTTGTTTCCTATAGCCAAGCGATGGCTTGTTCTGAATCAAACCTTTGGCTTGACTCCATGAAAGTTGAAATGCACTCGATGTATGTCAAAAAAGTCTGGAAACTTGTAGACCTTCTTGAAGGGATTAAACCCGTAGGGTGTAAGTGGATATAGAAGAAGAAAAGGGGTCCTGATGGGAACGTCGAGACGTTCAAAGCACGACTTGTGGCGAAGGGTTATACCCAACAAGAAGGGATTGACTATGAAGAAACCTTCTCGCCAGTCGCGATGCTTAAATCCATCCGCATACTCCTATCCATAGCTGCAGCTCTCGACTATGAGATCTGGCAAATGGATGTCAAGACAGCCTTTCTGATTGGCAATCTTGACGAGCGCATTTACATGGCTCAACCAGACGGTTTCGTGGAAGAAGGTCAAGAGACCAAGGTTTGTGAGTTTCTTAAGTCCATTTATGGATTAAAGCAAGCATCTAGGTCATGGAATATTAGATTCGATGAAACTGTAAAGAGCTTTGGCTTTGAACAGTCAATAGATGAGCCTTGTGTTTACAAGTTAATACACGAAGGCAAAGTTGTGTTTCTGGTACTATATGTCGATGATATACTACTCATTGGAAATGACGTGGGTAAGTTATCTAAGGTTAAGGTCTGGCTGGCAAAGCAATTCGATATGAAGGATCTAGGAGAAGCCGCGTACATTCTGGGAATCCAAATCTTTCGAGATAGGAAAAAACCGGACCCTGTCGCTCTCTCAAGCATCTTATATTGATAAGGTAATGGATCGCTTCTCGATGCAAGACTCCAAGAAGGGCCAAACACCCTTTAGGCATGGAGTTTCACTCTCTAAGGACCAGTCTCCCAAGACTGCACAAGAGCTTGAAGACATGAAGAAAATTCCTTACGCCTCTGCCGTAGGAAGCCTTATGTATGCTATGCTTCGCACAAGACCTGACATCTGTTTCGCCGTTGGCGTAGTTAGCCGTTTCCAATCCAATCGTGGACCCGAGCACTGGATTGCTGTTAAGCATGTTCTTAAGTATCTTCGAAGAACTAGGAACTTGATGCTTACATACTCAGGTACTGACCTGACTATGACGGGATATACCGACTCCGATTTTCAAGCGGATAAGGATTCCAAGAAATCCACTTCGGGATCTGTGTTCATCCTTAATGATGGAGCTATTGTGTGGAGGAGTATTAAGCAATCTTGCATTGCTGACTCCACAATGGAAGTTGTTCCAAACGTCGACGCAAGATTGGATCATTATTTCTAGCAGCCACATATTCTGCTTCCATTGTGGAGTCAGCAATGCAAGATTGCTTAATACTCCTCCACACAATAGCTCCACCATTAAGGATGAACACAGATCCCGAAGTGGATTTCCTGGAATACTTATCCGCTTGAAAATCGGAGTCGGTATATCCCGTCATAGTCAGGTCAGTACCTGAGTATGTAAGCATCAAGTTCCTAGTACTTCGAAGATACTTAAGAACATGCTTAACAGGAATCCAGTGCTCGGGTCCAGGGTTGGATTGGAAACGGCTAACTACGCCCACGGCGAAACAGATGTCAGGTCTAGTGCAAAGCATAGCATACATGAGGCTTCCTACGGCAGAGGCGTAAGGAATTTTCCTCATGTCTTCAATCTCTTGTGCAGTCTTTGGAGACTGGTCCTTAGAGAGTGAAACTCTATGCCTAAAGGGTGTTTGGCCCTTCTTGGAGTCTTGCATCGAGAAGCGATCCATTACCTTATCAATATAAGATGCTTGAGAGAGCAACAGGGTCCGGTTTTTCCTATCTCGAAAGATTTGGATCCCCAGAATGTACGCGGCTTCTCCTAGATCCTTCATATCGAATTGCTTTGCCAGCCAGACCTTAACCTAAGATAAATTACCCACATCATTACCAATGAGTAGTATATCATCGACATATAGTACCAGAAACACAACTTTGCCTTCGTGTATTAACTTGTAAATACAAGGCTCATCTATTGACTGTTCAAAGCCAAAGCTCTTTACAGTTTCATCGAATCTAATATTCCATGACCTAGATGCTTGCTTTAATCCATAAATGGACTTAAGCAACTCACAAACCTTGGTCTCTTGACCTTCTTCCACGAAACCGTCTGGTTGAGCCATGAAAATGCGCTCGTCAAGATTGCCATTCAGAAAGGCTGTCTTGACATCCATTTGCCAGATCTCATAGTCGAGAGCTGCAGCTATGGATAGGAGTATGCGGATGGATTTAAGCATCGCGACTGGCGAGAAGGTTTCTTCATAGTAAATCCCTTCTTGTTGGGTATAACCCTTCGCCACAAGTCGTGCTTTGAACGTCTCGACGTTCCCATCAGGACCCCTTTTCTTCTTGTATATCCACTTACACCCTACGGGTTTAATCCCTTCAGGAAGGTCTACAAGTTTCCAGACATTGTTGACATACATCGAGTGCATTTCAACTTTCATGGCGTCAAGCCAAAGGTTTGATTCAGAACAAGCCATCGCTTGGCTATAGGAAACAGGATCATCCATGTCAAAGACGGCTACAAGAGAGTCTCCATAAGACATGTACCTGTCAGGCTTTTGAGTAGCCCTCCCACTACGTCTAAGTACTACTTGACGAGATTCTGATGAGTTAGGTTTGTTGTCAATGGTGCCCACAAGAAGAGTAGTAGTGTCTATTTATGTACATTTGATGTCATATAGTCTTACGAAGACTCTTGCTTGTAATTGCTTATTCATTAATAAAAAGTTGAAACGTTCATTCAATCTTCCTTGTCTGAAGCTTTATGATAAAACCATAGTCTTTTAGTCCATAAACAAACTAAACAACTTACGAAGAGACAAATGTAGATTTGCATGAACAAACTCTTCGTAGTTTGCTTAAAATGATATATTCACAATCTTAGGGTCAAAGGACTATTGACCTCAGTATGATTGTTAGAAGAATCTATGATGTCTGGTTATGAGGCATTGAGAGTTAGGAACTCTATAGTTCTTCTAGGTATCTTCCGAAGGTACTGAATTGACCAGTGCACTTCTAGAGACAAGATAAGAACAAACCATTTAACCTCTTATGTCTCGAAGTCACTATGTATGAATTGCATCATGCTTACCTTAATCCTGAAATGAGACATGCCATTTCACACCTTAGTATTCTCATTTGAGAAAGTCAGAGTTCGGACTCACTATGTCATTCCGAACAGGGCCTATTGGTGAAATACTAAGTTGTGAGTATGTCATGAGTAACTTTGTGAAGTTCTCATAGATATGGAATTCATGTACAAGATTGCTGAAATGCAATGTATGTCACCTCATGCTTTGTTCCTTGGAGTGTGAATAAATGAACTGGCCAGTGTCCAAATTGAGTCCTGACTCTTTTGGATGAAACAATGTGACTTGTTAGCTCCTCGTCAATACATTGTTTCTAACTTATTCACAAGCGACAAAGGAGTTGAGGAAATAACAGCTAGAAGGGTAAAATGGTAATTTAGTAAATCCCGACTGGCTGATGACATTCATGAAGGGTAGCATAGATAATATTCAGTGGATCCGCTCATTATAATTAGGTGAATTCTTGAGTAGAAAATAAATTCATTTGAACCGAGAGATTTTCAGTGTCAGCTCTTTAGTGGAGTCAGCTGGCATTAAGCTAAACTTGGAAAAGGTTTGTGAACTTTTGAGTCCAAGTGTTTAGCTAAAGCTTTGTTCATTTGGGTCCATGAGGTCACTGTCACGAATCACATCGATAGGAATAGTTAAACTGGAAGCTAAGTCAAAACAAGAACGAAAATAGTCAAAAGGGTATTTTTGTCTTTTGAGACAAAGGATGAAATGAATGTCAATAAATTTTTTGACAAGTTCATTTGATGACTTAATGTCACTCGGCCATAATATGATTAATTGGGCCTTGTGGATTAATTTCATTTCATAAGAATTTTATTGAAAATTCTTAATGGGCCTTTTTCATGTTGTCATGAACAAAATGGAAAAGCTTCTAGAAGCCCCTTCTAGAAGGTGATAGGCGCCCATAATACCCATAGGAAGAGAGTTTATTTTGTGCATAAATGTATTAAGATACTTGCCAAAAGAAAAGAGGAAACAAATTTCCCCTAAGGGGAAAGCATGGTAGGCGCCCAAAAGGATCAAGAGAGAAGCAAATAAAAGAGGAAACAAATCCAAGGACTTACTTGCTTAGTCTTGGCCGTGTGACTCTTTGAAGGAAAAGGGAAATTGGCTCATGAATATGTGATATTCTATGGAAGAGGAAACTACCTTATTGAAGGTGAGACCTCTCCTATAAATAGGAGCCTCATTCCACACTTTTCATTCATCCAAAGTTTTAGAGATTGAGAGCTTCTCTCTCTAGACTTGGCCGCCCCTTCCTCTCTCTCTCTCTAGTTTATATTTTCGATTTTTCTTGTCTTGGCACCTAGGTCCTCACTCGACCTAGTGTTTAGCTCTACGACTTCGAGACTTGTTCTTAAGTCGTAGTGTTTAAAAGTGCCCACTCACTGATTCCTTCTTTTCGAGTGATTTAGTGATAGAAACTTTCGTGGTTGCTCGAGGTGCCGAGGAAAGAAAGAGAGACGTGCTGCGAGGGGAGACGAGCGTTGCAACTTTCCAAAAGCTTCTACAAGGTTTAAGCTTCAAGAAAGGTTAGTAACTTCCATAGCTCATATTAGTTTTTATTTACATGCATATGCTCTTGTCTAGGTTAGTAAAAACTAGTTTTACTTAAAAACAAAATTTTTAAAATTCCGCCGCTTAACGAAGCGTTAAACTTTTTCTTAAACCCTAGATCGATTCCAACAAATGGTATCAGAGCTATGGTCAAAGATTAGCATGTACATGTTTTTAAAATTATGAGCTTGAAAATCGTTTTCGAAAGTTTACTAATTTTGTGACAAGTTAGAATTGTAATCTTAGATTTTTTTTTAATTTATTGCTCTTGTCTCTAAATTAAAAACCATGTTGATTTTCTATGAGTTTGGGATGATGTTAAAACACATTAGAATCAGTTCTAAAAGTTTTTAATTTTTTATATTGAAAAACGTGTTTTAAAGGTTTGAGAATTTTCGAGTAAATTTTGTGACTAGTTTTATTTTCTTGCTAGTTTCGTTTATTTACTTGAATCGTTTTATGCATGTTGTTATTTCTTTTATTCTATGTTATTACCCTGCTAATAAAACACAAATAAAAGCTTTAAACAACATCTTAAAACGTTCCGTTACACTCGATTCTTTTTCGCACCTAAAAGGACGAAGCTTTAATTTATTTCTTTTTCTTCGAGCTGGAATGTAAACCCGCATTAAAAGCGGCATAACTCTCTGCTCAGAAATCGAAATTTAATGATTCTTGAATCAAATTAAAGCTCTGTCTGTCCTCTGTCCAATGCCACCGGTTTCGACTCAAAAGGACATCGGAGCCGCCAGTTATGGCGATTTTACTCCGAGGTGCGCGGCTGTCTGAAACTCCAGTTTTTTAGAAATCCGGATTTTCAAACCCCACTACCATGAGTTATAGAACTCTAATGAGAAAACTTTCTTGAGCAAAAATATTTTTCATATGATTATAAACATGATGTGTAAGATTAAAATGTTTTGATTTTTGAAAGTTTAATTGAAATTGAATTTTTACAAAACTAGTTTGAATTTTGAAAAACCGTTTTCACTTTCAAACTTGAAAATATTTTGTCATCCAAATCAAATAAGTTTTCAAAATGTTTTCAAAACTATATCTATATCACATATGTTCAAAATCTATATGCTCTTGAAATTTTGAGTGGGAGGTCTCTTTGTAGACAAAGCCGAAAAATAAAAAGATGTGTAATCTCAAACTTTCAAGTGTTCGAGTGAGTTGAAGTTCACACTTCCCTCACGCACTTTCCCGAAATAGAAAATAGGAAAAGATCGAGTATGTCCCTTGTGCCTTTATGCACTAATACTGCTCTGAACATGTCGATCTAGGATTCTCTTCTAGTTGTCCGCTCTGTCGCTCTCTAACTAGGAAATTTGTTTCCGAACTTAAAAGAGTCGATGAACCAACTCCAAAAACTAAGTGGGAGGGTTATACTTGTTGTTTGTAACCCACGATCCCCAACACTAATGAAAAGTGCAAGTGTCGCCGGACTAAGAGTCACCCTCGTGGCCCTCTCTTAAATGAGAGTACTCAAGGGCGCTTTGCTCTGATCATTGCTAAATGAGCTACGTTCGAGAGTGAGACGATGATGACAAGACCTCCCCTCGGCGGATTGTTTTTCAAAGTCAATCTTTTGGACTAAGTGGTTGGTTACACACTTAGACTCAATCCCTAGTAATCCTCCCTCGAGGCCCTGCGAAAGGATGTGAGTGATCAAACCAATTTACAAGGTGGCTAGTCAAAATTGATGTATTGACATCTTGGCTATGCATTAATGATGAGTCATTTACTTATGAAAGGAGACTCGTTGCGGCCTTCCCTCGAAGGAGTAAAGTGTCATTTCGTTCATAACACCTTTGGATTTTACAAAAGTCTTAATGAAACTTAAATCCTAAACCAAAGACTAATCATAAACTTGTTTCAACTTATATAGGCAATATGTCTCTCAACCCTCTCTCTATCTTTCTTTCCTCGAACCAACTCGAAAACGAAAACTACATAGATTCGAAACGTAACCTCGACATAATACCTACCGTTAACAAGCACAAATGGGTACTCACCACCCCGTGTCCTCCTCTGACGAATGATGATTCAACTCAAGAGGACAATAACGCCTTAGCAGCCTGGCTTCGATCCGATGAGATTATGAGGTGCTATATCTTAGCATCTATGAACAATATGCTGAACAAGCAACATCGTGACATCGAGACTACCGCTGACATGCTCTACAATCTCCTTGAGAGTTTTGGAGGGCAAAGGCGTCAAGCAAGGCAAAAAGCAGTCCGACAGTTTATGAACTGTCATATGAAGGCTAGGACTCCTGTTAGAGACTTTATGATACTGATCATTAGTTTTCTAAATAAAATGGAAATCCTAGGATCTGAGACTGATGGGAAGAATCTCATAGATATGATCTTAGAAACTCTCCCCGCGTCTCTTGATACCTCCAAGATGAACTACTCCATAAACAAGCTAGAGTACACTGCTACCAAGCTTATGGAGGAACTTCACACTGCTGTAGGTTTCACTAAGAGAAAGAGGAATCAAGGAGAGGCACATGCTACTGAGCAAAAAGCCTCCGCCTCTGAAACTGTGAAGAGACCTTACAAGGCCGACAAAAAGAACTGTCCCGCCTATCTCAAAGCAAAGGAACATAGTATTGTACTAGTTACCGAAGCATGCTTAGTAGCTGATAATGTATCAACGTGGATTCTTGACTCCGCTGCTACTAACCATATTTGCTGTTCCTTGAATGGTTTCAAGAAAACCAAAAGCTTAGAGAAAGGCGAGTTCTGTTTCAAATGGGGTGATGGGAGCCTGGTGTCTGCAAAGGCTGTGGGATCTGTGACGCTGTCTTTTGAAGACCGCACTTTAAACTTGAATAATGTATATTTTGTTCCTACCTTTGGGAAGAACTTAATATCCGTTGCTCGTCTTCGTGAGCAAGATTATTGTTTAAAGTTCATTAAGAATGGAATTCGTATTTCGTTTCCTGATAATTCTTTTGTCACTGATGCATGTATGAAGAATGCTCTTTTCTACATCTATCCCACTCAACCTTCTCTTTTAGACACCGAAATAGATAATGATCTAATTAGGGAGCCAAAGAGGATCAAACTTTCTGAATCCTCCGATCTAACAAAATCAACACACCTATGGCACTTAAGACTTGGTCATATCAGTCTAGAAAGGATTAAGAGACTTGTGAGGGATGGTCCACTCCAAGCCTCTGCAATATGTTCACTACCTACTTGTGAATCCTGCATAGAAGGAAAAATGACTAAGCGACCTTTCTCTGATAAAGGTCGAAGAGCCACTGAGTTGCTGGAACTAATACATTCTGATGTATGTGGTCCGCTCAGCCAACAGGCACGTGGAGGATACGAATACTTCGTTACCTTCACTGATGATTACTCACGATATGGGTTTGTCTATTTGCTCAAACACAAATCCGAGACCTTTAACGTATTTAAGGTCTTTAGGGCTTTAGTGGAAAAGCAAACTGGCAAAGTGATCAAAACTCTTCGATCTGATCGAGGTGGTGAGTATATGTCTGGAGAGTTCGACGACTTTCTTAAAGAAGAAGGTATTGCTTCTCAGCTTACCGCACCTGGCACACCTCAACAAAACGGAGTGTCAGAGAGAAGAAACCGAACTCTTATGGAGATGGTTAGATCGATGATGAGTTACTCATCACTCCCGCTTTCCTTTTGGGGATATGCCCTCGAAACAGCCGCTTACATTCTGAACCAAGTTCCGTCTAAAACGGTTCCTGGTACTCCTTATGAAAGATGGACTGGCCGTAAAGTAAGTTTGGGCCACATCCGAATTTGGGGTTGCCCTGCACATGTGCTAAGGCAAAAGACTAGCAAGTTGGCTAGTAGGTCAGAATTGTGCCTGTTTGTAGGATATCCAAAGGAAACCAAAGGTTTCATTTTCTATAGTCCCGAGGACGATAAGACTTTCATTAGCACGAATGCTCGTTTCCTTGAGGAGGACTTTATGAAGGATGCGAAACCTAGAAGCAAAATTGTGCTTGAAGAAAAGTTGGGTGAGGAAGCTTCTACCTCATCTGTAAGAACTGTTCTTACCCCAACTGAAACACAACCTAACTCATCAGAATCTCGTCAAGTAGTACTTAGACGTAGTGGGAGGGCTACTCAAAAGCCTGACAGGTACATGTCTTATGGAGACTCTCTTGTAGCCGTCTCCGACATGGATGACCCTGTTTCCTATAGCCAAGCGATGGCTTGTTCTGAATCAAACCTTTGGCTTGACGCCATGAAAGTTGAAATGCACTCGATGTATGTCAACAAAGTCTGGAAACTTGTAGACCTTCCTGAAGGGATTAAACCCGTAGGGTGTAAGTGGATATACAAGAAGAAAAGGGGTCCTGATGGGAACGTCGAGACGTTCAAAGCACGACTTGTGGCGAAGGGTTATACCTAACAAGAAGGGATTGACTATGAAGAAACCTTCTCGCCAGTCGCGATGCTTAAATCCATCCGCATACTCCTATCCAAAGCTGCAGCTCTCGACTATGAGATCTGGCAAATGGATGTCAAGACAGCCTTTCTGAATGGCAATCTTGACGAGCGCATTTACATGGCTCAACCAGACGGTTTCGTGGATAAAGGTCAAGAGACCAAGGTTTGTGAGTTGCTTAAATCCATTTATGGACTAAAGCAAGCATCTAGGTCATGGAATATTAGATTCGATGAAACTGTAAAGAGCTTCGGCTTTGAACAGTCAATAGATGAGCCTTGTGTTTACAAGTTAATACACGAAGGCAAAGTTGTGTTTCTGGTACTATATGTCGATGATATACTACTCATTGGTAATGACGTGGGTAAGTTATCTGAGGTTAAGGTCTGGCTAGCAAAGCAATTCGATATGAAGGATCTAGGAGAAGCCGCGTACATTCTGGGAATCCAAATCTTTCGAGATAGGAAAAACCGGACCCTGTCGCTCTCTCAAGCATCTTATATTGATAAGGTGATGGATCGCTTCTCGATGCAAGACTGCAAGAGGGGTCAAACACCCTTTAGGCATGGAGTTTCACTCTCTAAGGACCAGTCTCCCAAGACTGCACAAGAGATTGAAGACATGAGGAAAATTCCTTACGCCTCTGCCGTAGGAAGCCTCATGTATGCTATGCTTTGCACCCGACCTGACATCTGTTTCGCCGTTGGCGTAGTTAGCCGTTTCCAATCCAACCCTGGACCCGAGCACTGGATTGCTGTTAAGCATGTTCTTAAGTATCTTCGAAGAACTAGGAACTTGATGCTTACATACTCAGGTACTGACCTGACTATGACGGGATATACCGACTCCGATTTTCAAGCGGATAAGGATTCCAGGAAATCCACTTCGGGATCTGTGTTCATCCTTAATGGTGGAGCTGTTGTGTGGAGAAGTATTAAGCAATCTTGCATTGCTGACTCCACAATGGAGGCAGAATATGTGGCTGCTTGTGAAGCATCCAAAGAGGCTGTATGGCTTAGAAAATTCCTTAAGTATTTGGAAGTTGTTCCAAACGTCGACGAGCCCATGACCCTTTATTGTGATAATAATGGGGCTGTCGCTAACTCAAAGGAACCTAGAAGCCATAAGCACTCTAAACATATTGAGAGGAAATACCATTTGATTCGAGAGATCGCGCAACGTGGAGACGTGGAGGTGAAGTAGATCTCTGGAAGATCCATTCACCAAGGCCCTAGCGAACATGGTCTTCGACCAACTTCGAAAGGGATTAGGCATGTAGGACTACTCACATCTTCTTTGAGTCAAGTGGGAGTTTGTTGTCAATGGTGCCCACAAGAAGAGTAGTAGTGTCTATTTATGTACATTTGATGTCATATAGTCTTACGAAGACTCTTGCTTGTAATTGCTTATTCATTAATAAAAAGTTGAAACGTTCATTCAATCTTCCTTGTCTGAAGCTTTATGATAAAACCATAGTCTTTTAGTCCATAAACAAACTAAACAACTTACGAAGAGACAAATGTAGATTTGCATGAACAAACTCTTCGTAGTTTGCTTAAAATGATATATTCACAATCTTAGGGTCAAAGGACTATTGACCTCAGTATGATTGTTAGAAGAATCTATGATGTCTGGTTATGAGGCATTGAGAGTTAGGAACTCTATAGTTCTTCTAGGTATCTTCCGAAGGTACTGAATTGACCAGTGCACTTCTAGAGACAAGATAAGAACAAACCATTTAACCTCTTATGTCTCGAAGTCACTATGTATGAATTGCATCATGCTTACCTTAATCCTGAAATGAGACATGCCATTTCACACCTTAGTATTCTCATTTGAGAAAGTCAGAGTTCGGACTCACTATGTCATTCCGAACAGGGCCTATTGGTGAAATACTAAGTTGTGAGTATGTCATGAGTAACTTTGTGAAGTTCTCATAGATATGGAATTCATGTACAAGATTGCTGAAATGCAATGTATGTCACCTCATGCTTTGTTCCTTGGAGTGTGAATAAATGAACTGGCCAGTGTCCAAATTGAGTCCTGACTCTTTTGGATGAAACAATGTGACTTGTTAGCTCCTCGTCAATACATTGTTTCTAACTTATTCACAAGCGACAAAGGAGTTGAGGAAATAACAGCTAGAAGGGTAAAATGGTAATTTAGTAAATCCCGACTGGCTGATGACATTCATGAAGGGTAGCATAGATAATATTCAGTGGATCCGCTCATTATAATTAGGTGAATTCTTGAGTAGAAAATAAATTCATTTGAACCGAGAGATTTTCAGTGTCAGCTCTTTAGTGGAGTCAGCTGGCATTAAGCTAAACTTGGAAAAGGTTTGTGAACTTTTGAGTCCAAGTGTTTAGCTAAAGCTTTGTTCATTTGGGTCCATGAGGTCACTGTCACGAATCACATCGATAGGAATAGTTAAACTGGAAGCTAAGTCAAAACAAGAACGAAAATAGTCAAAAGGGTATTTTTGTCTTTTGAGACAAAGGATGAAATGAATGTCAATAAATTTTTTGACAAGTTCATTTGATGACTTAATGTCACTCGGCCATAATATGATTAATTGGGCCTTGTGGATTAATTTCATTTCATAAGAATTTTATTGAAAATTCTTAATGGGCCTTTTTCATGTTGTCATGAACAAAATGGAAAAGCTTCTAGAAGCCCCTTCTAGAAGGTGATAGGCGCCCATAATACCCATAGGAAGAGAGTTTATTTTGTGCATAAATGTATTAAGATACTTGCCAAAAGAAAAGAGGAAACAAATTTCCCCTAAGGGGAAAGCATGGTAGGCGCCCAAAAGGATCAAGAGAGAAGCAAATAAAAGAGGAAACAAATCCAAGGACTTACTTGCTTAGTCTTGGCCGTGTGACTCTTTGAAGGAAAAGGGAAATTGGCTCATGAATATGTGATATTCTATGGAAGAGGAAACTACCTTATTGAAGGTGAGACCTCTCCTATAAATAGGAGCCTCATTCCACACTTTTCATTCATCCAAAGTTTTAGAGATTGAGAGCTTCTCTCTCTAGACTTGGCCGCCCCTTCCTCTCTCTCTCTCTAGTTTATATTTTCGATTTTTCTTGTCTTGGCACCTAGGTCCTCACTCGACCTAGTGTTTAGCTCTACGACTTCGAGACTTGTTCTTAAGTCGTAGTGTTTAAAAGTGCCCACTCACTGATTCCTTCTTTTCGAGTGATTTAGTGATAGAAACTTTCGTGGTTGCTCGAGGTGCCGAGGAAAGAAAGAGAGACGTGCTGCGAGGGGAGACGAGCGTTGCAACTTTCCAAAAGCTTCTACAAGGTTTAAGCTTCAAGAAAGGTTAGTAACTTCCATAGCTCATATTAGTTTTTATTTACATGCATATGCTCTTGTCTAGGTTAGTAAAAACTAGTTTTACTTAAAAAGAAAATTTTTAAAATTCCGCCGCTTAACGAAGCGTTAAACTTTTTCTTAAACCCTAGATCGATTCCAACAAGGTTGTGTTTCAGTTGGGGTAAAAACAATTCTTACAGATGAGGTAGAAGCTTCCTCACCCAACTTTTCTTCAAGCACAATTTTGCTTCTAGGTTTTGCATCTTTCACAAAGTCCTCCTCAAGGAAACGAGCATTCGTGCTAACGAAAGTCTTATCGTCCTCGGGACTATAAAAAGTAAAACCTTTGGTTTCCTTTGGATATCCCACAAACAGGCACAATTCTGACCTACTACCCAACTTGCTAGTCTTTTGCCTTAGCACATGTGCAGGGCAACCCCAAATTCGGATGTGGCCCAAACTTACTTTACGGCCAGTCCATCTTTCATAAGGAGTACCAGGAACCGTCTTGGACGGAACTTGGTTCAGAATATAAGTGGCTGTTTCGAGGGCATATCCCCAAAAGGAAAGTGGGAGTGATGAGTAACTCATCATCCATCTAACCATCTCCATAAGAGTTCGGTTTCTTCTCTCTGACACTCCGTTTTGTTGAGGTGTGCCAGGTGCGGTAAGCTGAGAAGCGATACCTTCTTCTTTAAGAAAGTCATCGAACTCTCCAGACATATACTCACCACCTCGATCAGAACGAAGGGTTTTGATCACTTTTCCAGTTTGCTTTTCCACTAAAGCCCTAAAGACCTTAAATACGTTAAAGGTCTCAGATTTGTGTTTGAGCAAATAGACAAACCCATATCGTGATTAATCATCGGTGAAGGTAACGAAGTATTCGTATCCCCCACGTGCCTGTTGGCTGAGCGGACCACATACATCAGAATGTATCAGTTCCAGCAACTCAGTGGCTCTTCGACCCTTATGAGAGAAAGGTCGCTTAGTCATTTTTCCTTCTATGCAGGATTCTCAAGTAGGTAGTGAACCTATTGCAGAGTCTTGGAGTGGACCATCCCTCAGAAGTCTCTTAATCCTATCTAGACTGATATAACCAAGTCTCAAGTGCCAGAGGTATGTTGATTTTGTTAGATCGGAGGATTCAGAAAGTTTGATCCTCTTTGGCTCCCTAATTAGATCATTATCTATTTCGGTGTCTAAAAGAGAAGGTTTAGTGGGATAGATGTAGAAAAGATCATTCTTCATACATGCATCAGTGACAAAAGAATTATCAGGAAACGAAATACGAATTCCATTCTTAATGAACGTTAAACAATAATCTTGCTCACGAAGACGAGCAACGGATATTAAGTTCTTCCCAAAGGTAGGAACAAAGTAAACATTATTCAAGTTTAAAGTGCGGTCTTCAAAAGACAGCGTCACGGATCCCACAGCCTTCGCGGACACCAGGCTCCCATCACCCCATTTGAAACAGAACTCGCCTTCCTCTAAGCTTTTTGTTTTCTTGAAACCATTCAAGGAACAACAAATATGGTTAGTAGCAGCGGAGTCAAGAATCCACGTTAATACATTATCAGCGACTAAGCATGCTTCGGTAACTAGTACAATACTATGTTCCTTTGCTTTGAGATAGGCAGGACAGTTCTTTTTATCGGCCTTGTGAGGTCTCTTCTTAGTTCCAGAGGCAGAGGCTTTGTGCTCAGTAGCATGTGCCTCTCCTTGATTCCTCTTTCTCTTAGTGAGACCTACAGTAGTGTGAAGTCCCTTCATAAGCTTGGTAACAGTGTACTCTAGCTTGTTTATGAAGTGGTTCATCTTGGAGGTATCAAGAGATGCGGGGAGAGTTTCTAAGATCATATCTATGATATTCTTCCCATCAATCTCAGATCCTAGGATTTCCATTTTATTCAGAAAACTAATGATCAGTATCATGAAGTCTCCAACAGGAGTCCTAGCCTGCATATGACAGTTCATAAACTGTCTGACTGCTTGTAGCCTTGTTTGACGCCTTTGCCCTCCAAACATCTCAAGGAGATTGTAGAGCATGTCAGCGGCAGTCTCGATGTCACGATGTTGCTCTTTCAGCATATTGTTCATAGATGCCAAGATATAGCACCTCACAATCTCATCGGATCGAAGCCTGGCCGCTAAGGCGTCATTGTCCTCTTGAGTTGAATCATCATTCGTCAGAGGAGGACATGGGGTGGTGAGTACCCATTTGTGCTTGTTAATGGTAGGTATTATGTCGAGGTTACGTTTCGAATCTACGTAGTTTTCGTTTTCGAGTTTGATCGAGGAAAGAAAGATAGAGAGATGGTTGAGAGACATATTGCCTATATAAGTTGAAACAAGTTTATGATTAGTCTTTGCTTTAGGATTTAAGTTTTATTAAGACTTTTATAAAATTCAAAGGTGTTATAAACCAAACGATAATTTACTCCCTCAAGAGAAGGCCGCAAAAAATCTCCTTTTATAAGTAAATGACACATCATTAATGCTAAGCCAAGATGTCAATACATCTATTTTGACTAGCCACCTTGTAAATTGGTTTGATCACTCACATCCTTTCGCAGGGCCTCGAGGGAGGATTACTAGGGATTGAGCCTAAGTGTGCAACCAACCACTTAGTCCAAAAGATCAACTTTGAAAAACAATCCCCCAAGGGGAGGCCTTGCCATCATCGTCTCACTCTCGGACGTAGCTCATTGAGCAATGATCAGAGCAAAGCGCCCTTGAGTACTCTCATTTAAGAGAGGGCCACGAGGGTGACTCTTAGTCTGGCGTTAATTGCTTCTTTCATTAGTGTTGGGCATCGTGGGTTACAAACAACAAGTATAACCCTCCCACTTAGTTTTTGGAGTTGGTTCATCGACTCTTATAAGTTCGGAAACAAATTTCCTAGTTAGAGAGCGACAGAGCGGACAACTAGAGGAGAATCCTAGATCGACATGTTCAGAGTAGTATTAGTGCATAAAGGCACAAGGTACATACTCGATCTTTTCCTATTTTCTATTTCGGGAAAGTGCATGAGGGAAGTGTGAACTTCAACTCACTCGAACACTTGAAAGTTTGAGATTACACATCTTTTTATTTTTCGGCTTGTCTACAAAGAGACCTCCCACTCAAATTTTCAAGAGCATATAGATTTTGAACATATGTGATATAGATATAGTTTTGAAAACATTTTGAAAATTTATTTGATTTGGATGACAAAATATTTTCAAGTTTGAAAGTGAAAACGGTTTTTCAAAATTCAAACTAGTTTTGTAAAAACTCAATTTCAATTAAACTTTCAAAAATCAAAACATTTTAATCTTTACACATCATGTTTATAATCATATGAAAAACATTTTTGCTCAAGAAAATTTTCTCATTAGAGTTCTATAACTCATGGTAGTGGGGTTTGAAAATCCGGATTTCTAAAAAACTGGAGTTTCAGACAGCCGCGCACCTCGGAGTAAAATTGCCATATCTGGCGGCTCCGATGTCCTTTTGAGCCGAAACCAGTGGCATTGGACAGAGGACAGACAGAGCTTTAATTTGATTCAAGAATAATTAAATTTTGATTTCTTAGCAGAGATTTATGCCACTTTTAATGCGGGTTTACTCCAGCTCGAAGAAAAAGAAATAATTAAAGCTTGGTCCTTTTTAGGTGCGAAAAAGAATCGAGTGTAACGGAACGTTTTATGGAGGTTGTTAATAGCTTTTATTTGTGTTTTATTAGCAAGGTAATAACATGATATAAAAGAAATAACAACAAGCATAAAATGAATACGGTAAATAAAAGAAACTAGAAAGACAAGGTAACTAGTCACAAAATTTACCGAAATTTCTCAAACCTTTAAAACACGTTTTTCAATATAAAAAATTAAAAACTTTTAGAACTGATTCTAATGTGTTTTAAAAACATCCCAAACTCATAGAAAATCAACATGGTTTTTAATTTAAAGGCATGAGCAATAAATTAAAAAAAAAAATCTAAGATTACAATTCTAACTTGTCACAAAATTAGTAAACTTTCGAAAACGATTTTCAAGCTCATATTTTTAAAAACATGTACATGCATCTTTTTGACCATAGCTCTGATACCATTTGTTGGAATTGATCTAGGGTTAAAGAAAAAGATTAAACGCTTCGGGAAGCGGCGAAATTTTAAAAATTTCTTTTCAAGTAAAACAGTTTTTACTAACCTAGACAAAGAAGCAAGTACATGTAATTAAAAACCAATATGAGCTAAGAGTTTACTAACCTTTCTTGAAGCTTGAACTTTGAAGAAGCTTTTGGAAAGTTTGCAACGCTCGTCTCCCCTCGCAGCACGTCTCTCTTCCTTTCCTCGGCACCTCGAGCAACCACGAAAGTTTCTATCAGTAAATCACTCGAAATAAAGGAATTAGTGAGTGGGCACTTTTAAACACTACGACTTAAGAACGAGTCTTGAAGTCGCAGAGCTAAACACTAGGTCGAGTGAGGACCTAGGTGCCAAGACAAGAAAAATCGAAAATAAACTAGAGAGAGAGAGAGAGGATTTTCGGCCACAAGTTCTAGAGAGAGAGTCTCTCAAATCTCTTAAACTTGGATGAATGAAATGTGAGGAAATGAGGCTCCTATTTATAGGAGAGGTCTCACCTTCTATAAGGTAGTTTCCTTTTCTATAGAATATCACATATTCATGAGCTAATTTCCCTATTTCCTTTATTGAGTCACACGGCCAAACTAGGCTTCAATAAGCCTTGGATTTGTTTCCTTTTTTGTTCCATGCCTTTGACTCTCTCTTGGCCGAAATTCCTAATGCATGCATATGCAAATTTGTTTCCTCTTTTTCTTTTGGCAAGTATCTAAATACATTTATGCACAAAATAAACTCTATTTCTCTTAGGTATTTTGGCGCCCATATTTTCTCTAGAAGGAGCTTCTAGAAGCTTCTTCATTTGTTCATAACAACATGAGAAAGGCCCATTAAGAATTTTCAATAAAATTCTTATGAAATGAAATTAATCCACAAGGCCCAATGATCAAGTCATGGCCGAGTATTATTAAGTCATCAAATGAACTTGTCAAAAAATTTATTGACATTCATTTCATCCTTTGTCTCAAAAGACAAAAATACCCTTTTGACTATTTTCGTTCTCGTTTTGACTTAGCTTCCAGTTTAACTATTCCTATCGATGTGATTCGTGACAGTGACCTCATGGACCCAAATGAACAAAGCTTGAGCTAAACACTTGGACTCAAAAGTTCACAAACCTTTTCCAAGTTTAGCTTAATGTCAACTGACTCCACTAAAGAGCTGACACTGAAAATCTCTCGGTTCAAATGAATTTATTTTCTACTCAAGAATTCACCTAATTATAATGAGCGGATCCACTGAATATTATCTATGCTACCCTTCATGAATGTCATCAGCTAGTCGGGATTTACTAAATTACCATTTTACCCTTCTAGCTGTTATTTCCTCAACTCCTTTGTCGCTTGTGAATAAGTTAGAAACAATGTATTGACGATGAGCTAACAAGTCACATTGTTTCATCCAAAAGAGTCAGGACTCAATTTGGACACTAGCCAGTTCATTTAGTCACACTCCAAGGAACAAAGCATGAGGTGACATACATTGCATTTCAGCAATCTTGTACATGAATTCCATATCTATGAGAACTTCACAAAGTTACTCATGACATACTCACAACTTAGTACTTCACCAATAGGCCCTGTTCGGAATCACATAGTGAGTCCGAACTCTGACTTTCTCAAATGAGAATACTAAGGTGTGAAATGGCCTGTCTCATTTCAGGATTAAGGTAAGCATGATGCAATTCATACATAGTGACTTCGAGACATAAGAGGTTAAATGGTTTGTTCTTATCTTGTCTCTAGAAGTGCACTGGTCAATTCAGTACCTTCGGAAGGTACCTAGAAGAACTATAGAGTCCCCAACTCTCAATGCCTCGTAACCAGACATCATAGATTCTTCTAACAATCGTACTGAGGTCAATAGTCCTTTGACCCTAAGATTGCGAATATATCGTTTTAAGCAAACTACGAAGAGTTTGTTCATGCAAATTTACATTTGTCTCTTCGTAAGTTGTTAGGTTTGTTTATGGACTAAAAGACTAGGGTTTTATCATAAAGCTTCAGACAAGGAAGATTGAATGAACATTTCAACTTTTTTATTAATGAATAAGCAATTACAAGCAAGAGTCTTCGTAAGACTATATTACATAAAATGTACACAAATAGACACTACTACTCTTCTTGTGGGCACCATTGACAACAAGACGAGCGTTGCATCTTTCTAAGAGCTTCTCCAAGATCAAGCTTCAAGAAAGGTTAGTAAACTTCTTAGCTCATATTAGTTTTTAATTACATGTACTTGCACTTGTCTAGGTTAGTAAAAACCGTTTTTACTTGTAAAAGAAAATTTTTAAAATTCCGCCGCTTCCCGAAGCGTTAATTATTTTCTTAAACCCTAGATCGATTCCAACATTATCAACTTTAACATGATTGTTGTCGGCCCATTTGCACTTAAACAAAGCGATTCGCAACCCACAATAATCAAGGTCCCAAATGTCTTCAATGTAACCATAATAGCTTTTTTTGGATTTTTATCCTTTGCCGAAGAAACATGTAATGCATCAGCAAGTAATGTGACACCACTATTTTGAACGGGATGTTTGTTGTCTCTTTCTTTGGTGTAAAAAGTAAAACCATTAACAGACCAAGCAGTGTACCTTGTAACCATTGAGGAAGGCCCGCCAGATATTTTGCTCAACGTTTCCGAATGTCCAGATTCTCGAAATAATCGTTTTCCAAGCCACTTCTGAAACAAACGATTGTGCTCTTCTTGTAACCATTTTTCATTTTTAGCTTTTTTTGTATCATTTGCTCTCAATTCACCCAAATGAATATCCACAAACGGCTTGACTTCGGAAACGTTATGCAAAACATGGAGACTGGCTTGCTCCCACTCTTTCCGATTGACGCTAGAATAAGTACCTACAAATAAACACTCCGAACAAATAAACGCTAGTTGTCCTTTCATTAATAAGTTCAATACACAAAAGAAAGTGTCACAAAAAATACCTATAGACAGAGCTTTTGATTCATGACTTGTGTTCTTTGGCAACCCAATCGCGTCTGCATTAGCTAAATACTCCGAACAAAATTCAACGGACTCCTCTGGTATATAGTTTTCCACTATGCTCCCTTCCGGCCTATTGCAGTTCTTCACATAACTCTTCAACACTTTCATGTAACGTTCGATTGGATACATCCAACGTAAAAATACAGGCCCACATAATTTCACTTCACGTACTAAGTGAACAGTTAAGTGAATCATGATGTCAAAAAACGAAGGTGGGAAAATCTTTTCTAGCATGCAAAGGGTTTTAACCAACTCCGATTGCAGTGAATCCAAGCAAATAGGATCGATAACCTTCGAGCAAATCGAGTTGAAGAATACACATATCTTGGATATTGCAAATCTCACATCGGGTGACAAAATCCCACGCAAGGCGAGAGGTAACATTTGTTGTAGAAGCACATGACAATCGTGAGTCTTCATTCCAATAAGTCTCAAATCTTTCATAGATACAAATCTCGTATAGTTTGAAGAATGACCATCAGGAACTTTGATAGACGCAAACCATTTACACAACTTCTTATTCTCCTTCCGATCTAGAGTGTACTTTGCCGCTGGTAATTTTGTTTTTTGTCCGCACTCCTCGTCGGCATGAAAAATACTTCTTATGTTCAGCTCCTTGAGATCCATTCTAGATTTTATTCCGTCTTTCGATTTATGTGGATCATCAAGAAGCGTACCTACAAGGGATTCGCAAACATTTTTGTTGATATACATAACATCAAGACAATTTCGAACGTAATACGTCTTCCAATACGGAAGGTCGTAGAATATCGATTTCTTCTTCCAAGGATTCTCTTGAAACGACTCTTTAGTACTAGCACGACGCTTTCTCTTTCCAAGGACTTCATTTACGTTTTTTACCATCTCGTACACATCTTCACCAGACAAAATTTGAGGAGGAAACCGTTCTTCTGTGTTGCCATCAAATGCTTGTTTTAACCTTCTAAACGGGTGGTCTCTTGGTAAAAATCTTCTATGCCCGAGAAAAACGGTCTTCTTCCCATGCTTCAACCAGAGGGAAGATGTGTCTTTCATGCAAATAGGACAACCAATCGAGCATTTCAAAGAATATCCTGACAAATTCCCATAGGCCGGAAAGTCGTTAATAGTCCACATTAACATTGCCCGTAAGTTGAGAGAATCTCCACGATAAGCGTCTTTGACCTTGACACCCGTCTCCCATAACATCTTCAAATCATCGACAAGCGGTGCCAAATAGACATCTATATCATTACCTGGTTGACTCGGTCCTGATATTAGAAGCGTTAACATCAAGAACTTTCTCTTCATACACAGTTTTGGAGGGACATTGTAGTTCACCAATATAACCGGCCAAACACTGTATTTACTACTCATCATGCTAAACGGGTTCATACCATCAGTGGCTAAACCAAGACGAAGATTACGGGGATTAACACTGAAATCCTTATACTCTAAATCAAATGATTTCCATTGGGCAGCATCGGCAGGATGTCTGAGAACACCATCATTGACACGTTTTTCGGAGTGCCAAACCATGTTCTTGGCGTGTTTGGCACTATTAAACATTCTTCGGAAGCGTGGCATAGGAGGAATGTACCATAACCACTGTAGTCATTAAAAAAACAATAAAAAACATATCATTATAGACTATATATGTATTTGATAATAGAGTAGTAAATACATACCTTAACTAGAACTCCTTTGACCCCATCATGTTGCATTTTACCCTTCTTCCACCTCGACTCTTTGCAGGTCGGACATTCATCTAGATTTTCATGCTCGTGTCTATATAGAACACAATCATTCGGGCACGCATGAAACTTCTCGTACTTCATACCTAATGTTCCCAAAGTTTTCTTTGCCTCATACATACTTAAAGGAACTTTATTGCCTTTCGGAAAGGCTTCTTTAAGCGTTTCCAACAATTTTGTAAAGCTAGTGTTTGTCCAACCACCCGACGCCTTCAAATGGAACAATGTGACTAAAAACGACAACTTCGAAAAGCTTTTACACCCTTCATATAATGGTGTCTCTGCATCCATCATCATCGACTCAAACAACTCCGGGCGGTCAACAAAATCGTCTTCCAAATCATTCATCATCCCGGGCATATCATCAACATCATCTTCCACAAACAAATGAGTTCGAACAACATCAAGCGAAAAATGCTATGATTTCCACATCGAACACAAGGACAACGAATAGATTTCACGTCCTCCATATTCTCTCTAACGAATTTACAAAACTCATTTACACCTCCTCGATATATCTCATTTAATCTATTCTCCCACATCCATTTTTTCATCTTCAATGATAGAAAACCCTAGATTTTAAAACAAAAACCCATTCTAATTATCATATTATACTAAAGAAGCATATTCAAAGCAAGTAGGAGAAAATTACTTACAAGACTTGGATGTGTAGTTGAGAGTAGTAACCAAGGATAGCACAGAAAGGGTCGGAATTGTGTTTGGAGTGATTTTCAGAGTTAGGTTTTGAGATAAAAAAGTGAAAATGACGATAAAATATAATTAATATAACCAGCTCGCGAACTTTCGCCGCGGCCAAAGTAATACCTGGCCGCGGCGAAATACTACACAACGGGATAACTGGCCCGTTGTAAAAACTAAGGAAAAAGTCTCGCCACGGCCAAGGCTTACTTTGGCCGCGGCACGAAACTTTCGCCGCGGCCATCAATATACGTTGCCGTGGCGAAATAGTTACAGAGTCTCGGGATTTCTGGTGATCAATCTTGCCGCGGCGACGCCTTCTATTCGCCGTGACGACATGAGTTACTATGATCAGCTCGCGAACTTTCGCCGCGGCCAAATATATACTTGTCCGCGGCGAACTATTACACAACGGGACAACTGTCTCGTTGTAAAACTATGGAAACAATCTCGCCGTGGCCAAGGCTTCAGTTTGCCGCGACAAGTTGATTTCGCCGCGGCCAATACTGTACGTTGCCGCGGCGAAATAGTTACAGAGTCTCGGGATTTCTGGGGAGCAATCTTGCCGCGGCGACGCCTTATGTTCGCCACGGCAAGATGAAGTCGTCGCGGCTAATGGTATACTGTGCCGCGGCGAAAATGCACAACGGGACGGTTTGTCCCGTTGTGGAATACAATTTGCCGCGGCGACGACCTTCGCCGCGGCGAAATGTCTCAGACGGGACACTTATAAATTTCCCTCTCGATTTTTTTTTTCAAAAATTTCAGAAATTATTTCTCTCTCTCTCTCTCTCTCTCTTCGACCCAAACCCACTATCTCTCTCTCCAACCCTTACCGCCGCCCCCTCCTTCTTCCTCCGCCGTTGTCGCCGCCCCCTTCTTCTTCCTCTGCCGCCGTCGCCGACATCACTATCTCCTCTCTCTTCTTCTTTCTCTGCCGCCCTCACTCTCTCATCTCTCTTCTTCTTCCGCCGCCCTCACTCTCCCCTCACTCTTCTTATTCCTCCGCCGCCATCACTCTCTCCCCTCTCTCTTCTTCTTCCTCCGCCACTCCTCCTTCTTCTCCGCCTCCCTTCTTCTTTTTTCAAACCCACTCTTCACAAACCCATCCTTTACAAACGCCAAACATTCCCACCTACACAAGCCGACGTCTCCAACCACAACACACAAACTCCATTGACTCCCACGCCCCGTGCTCGTCGTCTTCAGTCCGGGTAAGTGTGTTTTTTTATTTAATTTGTACTTTTATGTTGAAATTAGGTTAGAATTGTGTATTTGTGTCTAAATTAATGTTGGATTTGAGTTAGAATATTTGATTACCTTCAGTATGAGTTGGAATTGAGTTAGAATATTAGATTGAATTTCGGTTTGAGTTTGTGTTGATTTGTTTTGAATTGAAATTGAATTTCGGTTTGAGTTTGTGTTGGAATATTAGATTGAATTTCAGTTTGAGTTTGTGTTGGAATTGTTTTTAATTGAAATTGAATTTCGGTTTGAGTTTGTGTCGGAATATTAGATTGAATTTTTGTTTGAGTTTGTGTTGATTTGTTTTTTCATATATTATGTCTACTACCTCCACTAGTACCCTTAGCGGTAAACGGAGATCCACCAATATCGATGGTCCCGGGAAAAGAAGAAATACTCTTATGCCCAAGGTTAATAAGTGTAAAACTCTTGGTAGGAAAATAAATGTATTATTTGATGAAAAAAATCAACCAATGAATAAGGAGGGAGATGAGTTGTCGAGTTATTTCGGCGTTTTAGCTAGAGAACACGTTCCGATTACGATGCTCGATTGGAGACTAAAAGAGCATAAACAACTAAAAGAAAGGATTTGGAATGAAATATGTGAAGCTTTTACGGTTCCTATAATATATAAGCATAATTGTCTTATGAGAGTTGGAGAAGCGGCGAGATTATTTCGACACGAGCTATACAACGATCATGTCAAAGATATCCTCAATGATCCAAGCGCCTTGAAGAGGCCGGAATACGTTTTAAAACTCTATGGAAATATCACCGAAGAGGATTGGATAAAAATCATCGGAAAATGGGAAAGAACTAGCCGGGAAGAACGTGTACAAATCTAGAACCGGTCGTAATGGATATCGCAAACTTGATCAAAAAAAGGTTAGATTTATTACATGTTTCATTTTGTTATCCTTGTTTTGTAATATAGCATTTAATTAATTAATTTGTGGATTGTTTGATATATAATATATAGTACGAGGAAACGGGTCAATAGCCTACAAAGGAGGTATTATGGGTTAAGTCGAGAATGAAGGACGAAATAAACTACAAGGATGATAAGTATAAGTCAATGGGAGAAAAAATCGTAAGTTTTTTCATTTTGAAATCATCAATTAAATATTATAATCTTATTAACAATGAATTATATGTGAAGGGAAAGTTAACTCAAGAAGTTACGGATGAGTCAATGGGAAGTGTCTTGCAAGACGCTTTGGGAACTAAGGAACATTCCGATCGTGTTCGTGGACAATCTAAATACTCGTCATGTTGCAATTCCGTATCTCGCCCTTCAAACTCGACCGATGAGGTAACTAAGTTACGTCGAGAAATGTGTGAGTTAAAAACTTTCATCATGAAAGCTTTAACTCAAAATGGTTTGAGCCTCAAAGATGCTAATGACGAGTTGCCGAGTGTTCTATGTCCCACAAATGAAGATGTTGAGTATGAAAACATTGTTGACGGTGAAGAGATGGCTAAAGGTGATGATGAAGAGATGGTTAAGGGTTGTGATGAAGACATGCCTAAAGATGGTGATGATGACATGGGTAAAAAAGCGACGTCTTTAGTTAATTTTCAATTTTTTAATATAAGGAATAAAGTTAAGTATTTTTGTACTTTTTTTAATAACATTAGTGAATTTATTAGATAAACAATCTCAACATGACGTTGCCGTGGATCTCAATGTTGGTGTCGTAGAGCGATCGTGTGTCGATCGTCTAATTATCGACAAACCCGATAGTGTTCGAGCAAGTTGCTCAATGAATCCAACCATGTCGGTGACACCGTCTTCGGATGACAGCATCGAATGCCTTCTCCTCCTTGATGATTTTGCGAATGGAGGCACAGTTCATGTAGCAAATGGGCGAGCGTACATGAAAGCCGAATCCGTTCATTTCTCATCTTTGGAGGATGTAAACGTACGAGTGAGCGTTGCGGCGGCTTTGATTAAGAAAGCTTTTTTGCCGATCCCCACCGATGAAGCCAAGACTATTGAAGAAGCCGTAGGGGGGTTCGTTAAGTGGCCAAAGAGATTAGTAGAAATCGAAATTGCAAAAGAGAGTCGCGGCCCGGTGGTCACACAAGCGTTGAAGGTCGGTGGTGATAGTGAACCTAGCCCCGAAGACGATAAGAAGATTTCATACAAATTGATTAATCCAAAGTTTCGATTGCTAGCACAACATGCCAACCGAATAATGTTACAGAAAGGGGATTCAATCAACCTATTCCGGTGACGTTTGAAGATGTTAGAGAATTCCTTAGATACGAGGAAATTGGCGCGTCATGAATCACAGTTTACATGGGGTAAATATTTCTTTTATATGTTTTATCTTCTATCAATATATAATATTTCATTTTATTAACTAATTCAATATTTTTTTTCGTAGTTATCTACAATCCATATTACGCAAAAATAAGCGGAGTGAAGTAATGTGTTTTGTAGAAGTGGGTTTGAGTTGCTACCTCAAAACCAACAAGGATGAGACCCATTTGTCCGAACGAGTCAAGCAAATCGGCAAAATGGTTAGAAATGTAAAACCAAGACAACTAGTTTTGATGCCGTACAATTTAAATGGTCATTGGATGCTTGTTGTCTTCGATCTTTGGAAAGATCAAGCGATGTTCTTCGACCCGTTGAAGAATAAAATCCCAACCGATTTAAGAAACTTGATAAAAAGGTAAATTAATAACATGTTATTTGACATATTTCATTTACACCAATATTTGTTTTCTAATTTTTTATTGTTGTGCGTATAAGGATTTTTTCGGATTTCAAGCTTGAGAACCAAGGAGCTCGAGACAACGGCCAATCAACTTTAATCACTTGTGCTTCGGCTCCTAGACAAATCGGAAACACGGAATGCGGGTATTATGTCTTAAGTTATATGCGTCATATTGTTGGAGTTGGTCTAGATAAACGAAAATTGAAGAAGTCATATACACCGGATAACTTAGAAAAAGTTCGAGAAGAGTGGGTATTTTACGTACAAACTTTTATAGAATGTGAATATTAGTTTGATTTTGGATGATGTAGATATTTTTTTTTTTTATCTTTTGGATGTTTTTGGATATATACTTTGTTTTGGATGTAATTGATATGTTTTGGATGTTTGGATATTTGGTTTTGGATATATTATTTCATTTTCAGGTTTTTTAATTGGAAAACTGTAAAAATAGCTCTCAAGTACAATTTGGCCGTGGCGTGTGATATTTAGTGCCGCGGCAAATTTTCCTGGGAATACAACTCGCCGCGGCTAAACGTATACATTACCGCGGCGAATATTTTTTAAAAAAATCAAAACCAACTCGCCGCGGCCACGTTACGTGTTCGCCGCGGCGACATATTCCACAACGGGACAATTGTACCGTTGTGGAATACCTCGCCGCGGCGAACACGAAACGTGACAGCGACGAGTTAGGCGAAAAAAAACTTTACGTCGCCGCGGCAACGTGTATCGTTCGCCGCAGCGACTAATTCCACAACGGGACAATTGTCCCGTTGTGTAATAATTTGCCGCGGTGAACAATACACGTTGCCGCAGCGACTGAAATAAATTTGTGGAATTTTTCCACAACGGGATAGTCCCGTTGTGAAATCATGGAAATTTCCACAACGGGACTCATCCCGTTGTGGAATCATTACTTTTCCACAACGGGACGAGTACCGTTGTGGAAACATTCCACAGCGGAGGATTCCACAACGGTACAAAACCGTTGTGGAAGCTTTCCACAACGGTTCTGTACCGTTGTGGAATCCCCAGTTTGTAGTAGTGTGAAGGGATTAAACCCGTAGGGTGTAAGTGGATATACAAGAAGAAAAGGGGTCCTGATGGGAACGTCGAGACGTTCAAAGCACGACTTGTTGCGAAGGGTTATACCCAACAAGAAGGGATTGACAATGAAGAAACCTTCTCGCCAGTCGCGATGCTTAAATCCATCCGCATACTCCTATCCATAGCTGCAGCTCTCGACTATGAGATCTGGCAAATGGATGTCAAGACAGCCTTCCTGAATGGCAATCTTGACGAGCGCATTTACATGGCTCAACCAGACGGTTTTGTGGAAGAAGGTCAAGAGACCAAGGTTTATGAGTTGCTTAAGTCCATTTATGGATTAAAGCAAGCATCTAGGTCATGGAATATTAGATTCGATGAAACTGTAAAGAGCTTTGGCTTTGAATAGTCAATGGATGAGTCTTGTGTTTACAAGTTAATACACGAAGGTAAAGTTGTGTTTCTGGTGCTATATGTCGATGATATACTACTCATTGGTAATGACGTGGGTAAGTTATCTGAGGTTAAGGTCTGGCTGGCAAAGCAATTCGATATGAAGGATCTAGGAGAAGCAGCGTACATTCTGGGGATCCAAATCTTTCGAGATAGGAAAAACCGGACCCTGTCGCTCTCTCAAGCATCTTATATAGATAAGGTAATGGATCGCTTCTCGATGCAAGATCCCAAGAAGGGCCAAACACCCTTTAGGCATGGAGTTTCACTCTCTAAGGACCAGTCTCCCAAGACTGCACAAGAGATTGAAGACATGAGGAAAATTCCTTACGCCTCTGCCGTAGGAAGCCTCATGTATGCTATGCTTTGCACTAGACCTGATATCTGTTTCGCCGTTGGCGTAGTCAGTCGTTTCGAATACAACCCTGGACCCGAGCACTAGATTACTGTTAAGCATGTTCTTAAGTATCTTCGAAGAACTAGGAACTTGATGCTTACATACTCAGGTTTTGACTTGACTATGACGGGATATACCGACTCCGATTTTCAAACAGATAAGGATTCGAGGAAATCCACTTCGGGATCTGTGTTCATCCTTACTGGTGGAGCTATTGTGTGGAAGAGTATTAAGCAATCTTGCATTGCTGACTCCACAATGGAAGCAGAATATGTGGCTGCTTGTGAAGCATCCAAAGAGGCTGTATGGCTTAGAAAATTCCTTAAGTATTTGGAAATTGTTCCAAACTTCGACGAGCCCATGACCCTTTATTGTGATCATAGTGGGGCTGTCGCTAACTCAAAGGAACATCGAAGCCATAAGAGCTCTAAACATATTGAGAGGAAATACCATTCGATTCGAGAGATCGCGCAGCGCGGAGACGTGGAGGTGAAGTAGATCTCTGGCAGATCCATTCACCAAGGCCCTAGCGAACAAGGTCTTCGACCAAAATCGAGAGGGATTAGGCGTGAACTACTACACACATCTTCTTTGAGTCAAGTGGGAGTTTGTTGTCAATGGTGCCCACAAGAAGGGTTGTAGTGTGTATTTATGTACATATGATGTCATATAGTCTTACGAAGACTCTTGCTTGTAATTGCTTATTTATTAATAAAAGTTGAAGCGTTCATTCAATCTTCCTTGTCTGAAGCTTTATGATAAAACATTAGTCTTTAGTCCATAAACAAACCTAACAACTTACGAAGAGACAAATGTAGATTTGCATGAACAAATTCTTCGTAGTTTGCTTAAAACGATATATTCGCAATCTAAGGGTCAAGGGACTATTGACCTCAGTAGGATTGTTAGAAGAATCTATGATGTCTGGTTATGAGGCATTGAGAGTTGGAGACTCAATAGTTCTTCTAGGTATCTTCCGAACGTACTGAATTGACCAGTGCACTTCTAGAGACAAGATAAGAACAAACCATTTAACCTCTTATGACTCGAAGTCACTACGTATGAATTGCATCGTGCTTACCTTAATCCTGAAATGAGACATGTCATTTCACACCTTAGTATTCTCATTTGAGAAAGTCAGAGTTCGGACTCACTATGTGATTCCGAACAAGGCCTATTGGTGAAGTACTAAGTTGTGAGAATGTCATGAGTAACTTTGTGAAGTTCTCATAGATATGGAATTCATGTACAAGATTGCTGAAATGCAATGTATATCACCTCATGCTTTGTTCTTTGGAGTGTGAATAAATGAACTGGCCAGTGTCCAAATTGAGTCTTGACTCTTTTGGATGAAACAATGTGACTTGTTAGCTCCTCATCAATACATTGTTTCTAACTTATTCACAAGCGACAAAGGAGTTGAGGAAATAACAGCTAGAAGGGTAAAATGGTAATTTTGTAAATCCCGACTAGCTGATGATATTCATGAAGGGTAATCACTGATAATATTCTGTGGATCCACTCATTACAATTAGGTTCAATTCTTGAGTAGAAAATAAATTCATTTGAACCGAGAGATTTTCAGTGTCAACTCTTTAGTGGAGTCAGTTGACATTAAGCTAAACTTGGAAAAGGTTTGTGAACTTTTGAGTCCAAGTATTTTAGCTCAAGCTTTGTTCATTTGGATCCATGAGGTCACTATCACGAATCACATCGATTAGGAATAGTTAAACTGGAAGCTAAGTCATAACAAGAACGAAAATAGTCAAAAGGGTATTTTTGTCTTTTGAGACAAATGATGAAATGAATGTCAATAAATTTTTTGACAAGTTCATTTGATGACTTAATGTCACTCGGCCATGACTTGATCATTGGGCCTTGTCAATTAATTTCATTTCATAAGAATTTTATTGAATATTCTTCATGGGCTTTTCTCATGTTGTCATGAATAAATGAAGAAGCTTCTAGAAGCTCCTTCTACAGACATAATGGGCACCCAAATACCCAAGAGAAAGAGAGAATATTTTGTGCATAAATGTATCAAGATACTTGCCAAAAGAAAAAGATGAAACAAATTTCCTCTATGAGGAAACAAGGAATTCGGCCAAGGCTAGAAAGGAACAAAATAGGAAACAAATCAAGGCTTCTAGAAGCCTTGTGTTGGCCGAGTATCTGAAGAGGAAAAAGAGGAAATTGGCTCATAAATATGTGATATTCTATAGAAGATGAAACTACCTTATTGAAGGTAAAGCCTCTCCTATAAATAGGAGCCTCATTCCTCACATTTCATTCATTCCATGTTTTAGAGATTTGAGAGACTCTCTCTCTAGAACCTTGGCCGATCCTCTCTTTCTCTCTCTCTTCAATTTCGTTTTATTGTTTTGGCACCTAGGTCCTCATTTGACCTAAATTTTAGCTCTGCGACTTCAAGACTCGTTCTTAAGTCGTAGTGTTTAAAAGTGCCCACTCACTGATTCCTTTTACTTCGTGTGATTTAGTGATAGAAACTTTCGTGGTTGCTCGAGTCGCCGAGGAAAGAAAGAGAGACGTGCTACGAGGGAGACGAGTGTTGCAACTTTCCAAAAGCTTCTCAAAGTTCAAGCTTCAAGAAAGGTTAGTAAACTTCTTAGCTCATAATAGTTTTTATTTATATGTACTTGCTCTTTGTCTAGGTTAGTAAAAAACTGTTTTTACTTGAAAAGAAAATTTTTAAAATTCCGCCGCTTTGCGAAGCGTTAAACTTTTTCTTAAACCCTAGATCAATTCCAACAGAGGGAATGGCATTATGGCTGGAGACCAATCCCAAGCCAGAATATGCTACGTGCAAGGAGTTGATGGCAAATCCGCGGGAAAAGCAGTCAACACAATCTTCCAACTGTAAGACGATTACCCATGCAACCCAAGTGATGCAAGGAAGTTCGGAGAACTTGACCCCCGGGATGAAGTCGAAAGACTCAAGGTGGAAACCTCCGATGATCTTGTGCCAATCGTCCTGGATGAATCTAAGCCTGATCAGGTTGTAAAGGTCGGCACCCGACTTCCACTCACCGTCAAAACTCAGCTTATTGCCTTCCTCAGGGAGTTCAAGGATGTTTTTGCATGGACTCATGCGGACTTGCCCGGAATTGATCCCGAGGTAATAGTGCACCGATTGAACGACGACCCAAAGGTCGCCGAAAAAGTGCAAGCTAGACGAACGTTCAACCCGGAACGATACCTGGCCGTAAATGAAGAGGTCGAGAAACTCCTCACCGCAAACTTCATTCGAGAGGCTAAATATCCCAAGTGGGTCGCCAACGTGGTAATGGTGAAAAAGCCTAATGGGAAGTGGCGAATTTGTCTAGACTACAAAGATCTTAACAAAGCCTGCCCTAAGGACTGCTTTCCACTCCCGCGCATCGAACAACTGGTGGACGCCACGGCCAGCCATGAACTTCTAAGCTTCATGGACGCTTATTCAGGCTACAACCAAATTCGAATGCACGAGCCCGATCAAATTAAGACGACCTTTGTCACCGATCGAGGTCTCTATTGTTACAAGGTCATGCCTTTCGGCCTTAAGAACGCGGGAGCAACGTACCAGCGCTTGGTAAATCGGATCTTCACCGATCAAATCGGCAAGACAATGGAAGTATACGTGGACGACATTCTCGTTAAAAGTCTAATGGCAACCAATCAAGTACACGACCTAAGGGAGATGTTCACAATCCTCCGCTGATATAAAATGAAGCTCAACCCCAACAAATGCGTGTTCGGGGTTGAATCCGGGAAATTCCTCGGATACATCGTCAGCCGACGAGGCATAGAGGCGAATCCGGAAAAAATCAAGGCACTCCTTGAAATGAAGTCGCCAAGACGAGTCAAAGAGGTGCAAAGCCTGACCGGTCGGATTGCCGCTCTGACACGCTTCGTGTCTAAAGCCACCGACAAGTGTCAACCGTTCTTCAAAGCTCTAAAGAAGATGGACGGCTTTGAGTGGACGGACGAATGCGAAAGTGCCTTCCAGGAAATGAAGGCTTACTTTGGGTCCCCACCATTCCTCTCTAAACCAAGAGAAGGCGAGACGCTATACGTATATCTCGCCGTCTCTGAAAGAGCTGTAAGTGTTGTCCTTGTCCGCGAAGAAGACAAGGTCCAATGGCCGATCTACTACGTAAGAAAAGCCTTACTCGACGCCGAAACGCGCTATACCGAGATTGAGAAAGTTTCTCTGGCTCTCGTAACGGCAGCTCAGAAGCTACGGTCGTACTTCCAAGCTCACCCAATCGCGGTGCGAACTGAGCATCCGATCGGTAAAGCTCTTCAAAAGGGAACATCGACTCGCATGGCGATCTGGTCCCAAGAATTGAGCGAGTACGGGATTGAGTTCCACCCAAGAACGGCTATAAAGGGGCAGGCCTTAGCCGACTTCGTAGCAAAATTCTCCTATACTCCCGATATGGGAAGAGCAGAAACTGAGCTAAACGATGATGCGTTAACTCGGAAAAGGAAGGTAGACCCAATGGGTCCCATCTGGGAGTTATACGTAGATGGAGCATCTAATGCTCGGGGGGTTGGCGCCGGAATAGTATTGATTAACCCCGACGGGGAAAGGCTGCGATACGCCCTCTACTACGGCTTCCAAGCCTCCAACAATGAAGCCGAATACGAAGCACTCATTGTAGGGATAGAGCTAGCTCAGAAGCTCGGCTCCCGTAACCTGCAAATACACTGCGACTCGCAGTTGATCGTAAACTAGGTAAAAGGAGATTACACCGCCAAGGAACCTAATATGGTTGCGTACCTGGCTAAGACAAACTCCAAACTTGATGCCTTCTCTTGGTTCGAGATTCACCAAATCCCGAGAGAACAAAATTCAGAGGCTGACGCACTTGCTCGCCTCGGATATAGCATCGACGAAGACGGATTGGGGACCGTACCCATTGAATTTCTCCCACGGCCATCCGTCTCCCGAGACGAAATCGGGATCATAGAGGTGGCATCTCAGCCGACTTGGATGGACTCAATTGTCGAGTTTCTGCGAAGAGGGGAACTCCCCGAAGACCGCAAAGAAGCCGATAAGCTGAGGGCCTTAGCATCCAAATACACGCTCCGTGACGGCATACTCTATAAGCGCGGTTACTCAACGCCGCTTCTCCGATGCCTCGATAGCGTTCAGTCGACCAAGGTCCTCCGCGAAATTCATGAGGGCATCTGTGGGAACCACGCCGCTGGAACTTCCCTCGCGCTCAAAGCGCTTAAGCAAGGCTATTTCTGGCCTACCATGAAGCGAGATGCTTGCGAATGGGCAAGGCGTTGCGATAAATACCAGCGCTTCGCGGAAATTCCGCGACAGCCCCCGACCCTATTAAGCAGCATCGTTGTCCCACGTCCCTTTGCTAAGTGGGGCGTGGACATCATTGGTAAGCTCCCTAGAGCGCCAAGGCAATACGAGTATGCCATTATCGCCATTGACTACTTCACTAAATGGGTAGAGGCCGAGCCGCTCGCCAGAATAATTGAAGCAAACACGACAAACTTCATCTGGAAAAGCATCATATACATGCACGGTATCCCCGCCTCGATTGTGACCGACAACGGAGCACAATTCGACAACACGCGAGTAAGACATATCTGCAATCAACTGAAGATCAGCAAGACCTTCTCCTCGCCGCGTCATCCTCAGGCCAACGGCCAGGTCGAAGTAGTCAACAAGACTATCAAGAGTAACCTTAAAAAGAAGCTCGAAGACAAGAAAGGCGCCTGGGCCGAGGAATTGCCGTTCGTCCTATGGGCTTACAGGATGACCGCGCGAAACGCCACCGGCGAAACGCCATTCTCCCTTGCATATGGGGTTGAGGACGTGGTTCGGATCGAAACCGAGATACCCACGTTTCGAGTCGACACGTTCGATGAAGCGGACAACGACGAGGCCATGCGCCTTTAGTTGGACCTGATCGATGAAAAGAGAGCGGAAGCATTCAGACGCCTCGCCGCACAGAAGCGCAAGGTCGAAAGATACTACAACTCCAAGATCAAAAGGTGAACCTTTGCCGTCGGAAGCCTCGTACTCAGACGAGTGTTCCAGAACACACAAGTCCAAGGCGCCGGCGTCCTAGGCCCGAACTAGGAAGGTCCTTATAGAGTCCGCAAAGTCATTCACGACGGGACATACTAAATCGAGCACACGGACGGAACTCCGATTCACCACCCGTGGAACGCGGAGCACTTGAGGCAGTACTACCAGTAGCTAGCGTTCCCCGCATTTTTATCGCTTTTATTCCCTATTTTCAATAAGGCCGACGAGCCAATGTTTTAGGATTTTAAATTTCTCGCAAGTTTTTCGCAAAAGTAATAAAACTCGAGTTTTCCGTTTCAAATTTTGTTTTGTGCAAGTTTTCTGGTTATCAAAAATTAACTTATAGCCCAAAAACTTCGGGGGGCTAGCTATGGTAAGGAAACTCTCAAAATAACACGCTCCACCAAAAAACGTAAAACGTAAGACGCCTACATCGCGCAACCTAAGACGCCTACATGGCGCAATTAAGATGCCTACATGGCGCACTTAAGACGCCTACATGGCGCACCTAAGATGCCTACATGGCGCACTTAAGACGCCTACATGGCGCACCTAAGACGCCTACATGGCGCAACCTAAGACGCCTACATGGTGCAACTAAGACGCCTACATGGCGCACGTAAGACGCCTACATGGCGCAACCTAAGACGCCTACATGGCGCACTTAAGACGCCTACATGACGCACCTAAGACGCCTACATGGCGCACGTAAGACGCCTACATGGCGCAACCAAGACGTCCCTCGAGACGTGCATAAGACGCCTACATGGTGCAACCTAAGACGCCTACATGGCGCACGTAAGACGCCTACGTGGCACAACCTAAGACGCCTACGTGGCGCACGTAAGACGCCTACATGGCGCAACCTAAGACGCCTACATGGCGCACATAAGACGCCTACATGGCGCAACCTAAGACGCCTACATGGCGCACTTAAGACGCCTACATGGCGCACTAAGACGCCTACATGGCGCAACCTAAGACGCCTACATGGCGCACTTTAGACGCCTACATGGCGCAACTAAGACGCCTACATGGCGTAACCTATGACGCCTACATGGCGCACTTAAGACGCGTACATGGCGCACCTAAGACGCCTACATGGCGCACTTAAGATGCCTACATGGCGCACTTAAGACGCCTACATGGCGCAACCTAAGACGCCTACATGGCGCACTTAAGACGCCTACATGGCGCACGTAAGACGCGTACATGGCGCAACTAAGACGCCTACATGGCGCATCCTAAGACGCCTACATGGCGCACTTGAGACGCCTACATGGCGCAACTAAGACGCCTACATGGCGTAACCTATGACGCCTACATGGCGCACTTAAGACGCCTACATGGCGCACTTAAGACGCGTACATGGCGCACCTAAGACGCCTACATGGCGCACTTAAGATGCCTACATGGCGCACTTAAGACGCCTACATGGCGCAACCTAAGACGCCTACATGGCGCACTTAAGACGGCTACATGGCGCACCTAAGACGCCTACATGGCGCACTTAAGACGCCTACATGGTGCACCTAAGACGCCTACATGGCGCAACCAGGACGCCTACCTGGCGCGACCTGAGACATCTACGTGGCACAATCCGGCGCACGCAAGGCGCCTACGTAACATGGCTGACTCGCAGTTGAAAAAACTCACAGAGCGCAAACCATCCAAGTGATTGGCGCATCAGAAAAGGTATCCTGCTGAGGTAAAAGAATTGGCAAGACCATTGACACAAACACCTGCTTATCTAAACACGCCATAAAAGATGAATGTGCGAAAACTTTCATAAAAAATAAATAATATCTCACAAAGAAAAGTGCAACTGCCCCAAAACCCTAGAAAGCATGCGCTAAAACAAGTGCGCTGAAAGCAAAAAATCCTAGTAAGCATGCGCTAAGACAAGTGCGCTGAATGGAAAAACCTAAAAGAAAGCATGCGCTAAACACTTGCGCGAGAAAAATAAAAAAAAATGTCACTCGACGGGATCGGCCCCGTCGAGTGGTGGGAACAACGAATCGAAAAAGTGGAAGGTGACCCCCCGAGAAACATTCTCGGTAGCTGTGGCATCCCGACACTCCACCGCCGCCGCATGTCTTGCCTCCTCGACTCCGACATCAAAGTCGTCTTGAAGGTCGGACGCAAGCTGTTCCGCCGCGGCTTTCTCCTCGGTGACCCGAGCCACCTCCTCCGCCAAGGAGTCGCGCTCGCGGCACGTCTCTCTTTCTTTCCTCGGCACCTCGAGCAACCACGAAAGTTTCTATCACTAAATCACTCGAAATAAAGGAATTAGTGAGTGGGCACTTTTAAACACTACGACTTAAGAACGAGTCTTGAAGTAACAGAGCCAAACTCTAGGTCAAATGAGGACCTAGGTGCCAAAACAAAAAATCGAAAATAAACTAGAGAGAGAGAGAGAGGAGTTCGGTGACAATATCTAGAGAGAGAGTCTCTCAATCTCTAACTTGTGTGGAATGAGAAAACAATGAGAATGAGAGCCCTATTTATAGGAGAAGGGTTGGCCTTAGAAAAAGAAGTTTCCTCTTTTTTCCAAGCATTCATGAGCAATCCTTTATTGCCCAATTTCTCCTATATGCGCCCAAGTCTCTCAATTCCTTTAAGGGATTTGTTTCCTAATTTGTTTTCTCTTCTTTGGCCGAATTCCCTTAAGCATCATTATGTAAATTTGTTTCCTCTTTTTCTTTTGGCAAGTATCTTGATACATTTATGCACAAAATAATCTCCCCTATTTCTCTATAGGGTAGGCGCCCAAATGGTGTCTAGAAAGGCCTTCTAGAAGCTTTTCTATTTGTTCATGACAACATGAAAAAGGCCCATTAAGAATTTTCAATAAAATTCTTATGAAATGAAATTAATCCACAAGGCCCAATAAATCTAATTTTGGCCGAGTGATACTTGTCATCAAATGACCTTGTCAAAAAAATTATTGACATTCATTTCATGCTATGTCTCAAAAGACAAAAATACCCTTTTGACAATTTTCGTTCTTGTTTTGACTTAGCTTCCAGTTTAACTATTCCTACTCGATGTGATTCGTGACAGTGACCTCATGGACCCAAATGAACAAAGCTTGAGCTAAACACTTGGACTCAAAAGTTCACAAACCTTTTCCAAGTTTAGCTTAATGCCAACTGACTCCACTAAAGAGTTGACACTGAAAATCTCTCGGTTCAAATGAATTTATTTTCTACACAAGAATTCAACCTAATTATGATGAGCGGATCCACTGAATATTATCTATGTTTACCCTTCATGAATGTCATCAGCTAGTCGGGATTTACTAAATTACCATTTTACCCTTCTAGCTGTTATTTCCTCAACTCCTTTGTCGCTTGTGAATAAGTTAGAAACAATGTATTGACGAGGAGCTAACAAATCACATTGTTTCATCCAAAAGAGTCAGGACTCGATTTGGACACTGGCCAGTTCATTTATTCACACTCCAAGGAACAAACCATGAGGTGACATACATTGCATTTCAGCAATCTTGTACATGAATTCCATATCTATGAGAACTTCACAAAGTTACTCATGACATTCTCACAACTTAGTACTTCACCAATAGGCCCTGTTCGGAATCACATAGTGAGTCCGAACTCTGACTTTCTCAAATGAGAATACTAAGGTGTGAAATGACATGTCTCATTTCTGGATTAAGGTAAGCATGATGCAATTCATACATAGTGACTTCGAGACATAAGAGGTTAAATGGTTTGTTCTTATCTTGTCTCTAGAAGTGTACTGGTCAATTCAGTACATTCGGAAGATACCTAGAAGAACTATAGAGTCTCCAACTCTCAATGCCTCATAACCAGACATCATAGATTCTTCTAACAATCGTACTGAGGTCAATAGTCCTTTGACCCTAAGATTGCGAATATATCGTTTTAAGCAAACTACGAAGAGTTTGTTCATGCAAATCTACATTTGTCTCTTCGTAAGTTGTTAAGTTTGTTTATGGACTAAAACACTAAGGTTTTATCATAAAGCTTCAAACAAAGCAAGAATGAATGAACGTTTCAACTTTATTATTAAATGAATAGGCAATTACAAGCAAGAGTCTTCATGAGACTTTATTACATCAAATGTACAAAATAAAGACTACAACTCTTCTTGTGGGCACCATTGACAACAAACTCCCACTTGACTCAAAGAAGATGTGTGTAGTCCTTCATGCCTAATCCCTCACGATGTTGGTCGAAGACCTTGTTCGCTAGGGCCTTGGTGAATGGATCTGCGAGGTTGTCCACCGTTGAGATCTTCTTCACTTCCACGTCTCCGCGCTGCACGATCTCTCGAATCAAATGGTATTTCCTCTCAATATGCTTAGAGCGCTTATGGCTTCCAGGTTCCTTTGAGTTAGCGACAGCCCCACTATTATCACAATAAAGGGTCATGGGCTCATCGACGTTTGGAACAACTTCCAAATACTTAAGGAATTTTCTAAGCCATACAGCCTCTTTGGATGCTTCACAAGCAGCCACATATTCTGCTTCCATTGTGGAGTCAGCAATGCAAGATTGCTTAATACTTCTCCACACAACAGCTCCACCATTAAGGATGAACACAAATCCCGAAGTGGATTTCCTGGAATCCTTATCTGCTTGAAAATCGGAGTCGGTATATCCCGTCATAGTCAGGTTAGTACCTGAGTATGTAAGCATCAAGTTCCTAGTTCTTCGAAGATACTTTAGAACATTCTTAACAGCAATCCAGTGCTCGGGTCCAGGGTTGGATTGGAAACGGCTAACTACGCCAACGGCGAAACAGATGTCAGGTCTAGTGCAAAGCATAGCATACATGAGGCTTCCTACGGCAGAGGCGTAAGGAATTTTCCTCATGTCTTCAATCTCTTGTGCAGTCTTGGGAGACTGGTCCTTAGAGAGTGAAACTCCATGCCTAAAGGGTGTTTGGCCCTTCTTGGAGTCTTGCATCGAGAAGCGATCCATTATCTTATCAATATAAGATGCTTTAGAGAGCGACAGGGTCCGGTTTTTCCTATCTCAAAAGATTTGGATTCCCAGAATGTACGCGGCTTCTCCTAGATCCTTCATATCGAATTGCTTTGCCAGCCAGACCTTAACCTCAGATAACTTACCCACGTCATTACCAATGAGTAGTATATCATCGACATATAGCACCAGAAACACAACTTTGCCTTCGTGTATTAACTTGTAAACACAAGGCTCATCTATTGACTGTTCAAAGCCGAAGCTCTTTACAGTTTCATCGAATCTAATATTCCATGACCTAGATGCTTGCTTTAGTCCATAAATGGACTTAAGTAACTCATAAACCTTGGTCTCTTGCCCTTCTTCCACGAAACCGTCTGGTTGAGCCATGTAAATGCGCTCGTCAAGATTGCCATTCAGGAAGGCTATCTTGACATCCATTTGCCAGATCTCATAATCGAGAGCTGCAGCTATGGATAAGAGTATGCGGATGGATTTAAGCATCGCGACTGGCGAGATGGTTTCTTCATAGTCAATCCCTTCTTGTTGGGTATAACCTTTCGCCACAAGTCGTGCTTTGAACGTCTCGACGTTCCCATCAGGACCCTTTTTTTTCTTGTATATCCACTTACACCCTATGGGTTTAATCGCTTCAGGAAGGTGTACAAGTTTCCAGACTTTGTTGACATACATCGAGTGCATTTCAACTTTCATGGCGTCAAGCCAAAGGTTTGATTCAGAACAAGCCATCGCTTGGTTATAGGAAACAGGATCATCCATGTCGGAGACGGCTACAAGAGAGTCTCCATAAGACATGTACCTGTCAGGCTTTTGAGTAGCCCTCCCACTACATCTAAGTACTCTTGACGAGATTCTGATGAGTAAGGTTGTGTTTCAGTTGGGGTAAGAACAGTTGTTACAGATGAGGTAGAAGCTTCCTCACCCAACTTTTCTTCAAGCACAATTTTGCTTCTAGGTTTCGCATCCTTCATAAAGTCCTCCTCAAGGAAACGAGCATTCATGCTAACGAAAGTCTTATCGTCCTCGGGACTATAGAAAGTAAAACCTTTGGTTTCCTTTGGATATCCCACAAACAGGCACAATTCTGACCTACTAGCCAACTTGCTAGTCTTTTGCGTCATCACTTGTGCAGGGCAACCCCAAATTTGGATGTGGCTCAGATTTACTTTACGGCCAGTCCATCGTCCATAAGGAGTACCATGAACCGTTTTGGACAGAACTTGGTTCAGAATATAGGCGGCTGTTTCGAGGGCATATCCCCAAAAGGAAGGAGGGAGTGATGAGTAACTCATCATTGTTCTAACCATTACCATAAGAGTTCGGTTTCTTCTCTCTGACACTCCGTTTTGTTGAGGTGTGCCAGGTGCGGTAAGCTGAGAAGCGATACCTTCTTCTTTAAGAAAGTCATCGAACTCTCCAGACATATACTCACCACCTCGATCAGATCGAAGTGTTTTGATCACTTTGCCAGTTTGCTTTTCCACTAAAACCCTAAAGACCTTAAATACGTTAAAGGTCTCGGATTTGTGTTTGAGCAAATAGACAAAACCATATCGCGAGTAATCATCGGTGAAGGTAACGAAGTATTCGTATCCTCCATGTTCCAGTTGGTTGAGCGGACCACATACATCAGAATGTATTAGTTCCAGCAACTTAGTGGCTCTTCGACCCTTATCGGAGAAAGGTCGCTTAGTCATTTTTCCTTCTATGCAGGATTCACAAGTAGGTAGTGAACCTATTGCAGAGGCTTGGAGTGGACCATCCCTCACAAGTCTTTTAATCCTATCTAGACTGATATGACCAAGTCTTAAGTGCCATAGGTATGTTGATTTTGTTAGATCGGAGGATTCAGAAAGTTTGATCCTCTTTGGCTCCCTAATTAGATCATTATCTATTTCGGTGTCTAAAAGAAAAGGTTGAGTGGGATAGATGTAAAAAAGAGTATTCTTCATACATGCATCAGTGACATAAGAATTATCAGGAAACGAAATACGAATTCCATTCTTAATGAACTTTAAACAATAATCTTGCTCAAGAAGACGAGCAACGGATATTAAGTTCTTCCCAAAGGTAGGAACAATATAAACATTATTCAAGTTTAAAGTGCGGTCTTCAAAAGACAGCGTCACGGATCCCACAGCCTTCGCAGACACCAGGCTCCCATCACCCTATTTGAAACAGAACTCACCTTCCTCTAAGCTTTTGGTTTTCTTGAAACCATTCAAGGAACAACAAATATGGTTAGTAGCAGCGGAGTCAAGAATCCACGTTGATACATTATCATCTACTAAGCATGCTTCGGTAACTAGTACAATACTATGTTCCTTTGCTTTGAGATAGGCATGACAGTTCTTTTTATCGGCCTTATGAGGTCTCTTCTTAGTTCGAGAGGCGGAGGCTTTTTGCTCAGTAGCATGTGCCTCTCCTTGATTCCTCTTTCTTTTAGTGAGACCTACAGCAGTATGAAGTTCCTTCATAAGCTTGGTAACTGTGTACTCTAGCTTGTTTATGGAGTAGTTCATCTTGGAGGTATCAAGAGATGCGGGGAGAGTTTCTAAGATAATATCTATGACATTCTTCCCATCAATCTCGGATCCTAGGATTTCCATTTTATTCAGAAAACTAATGATCAATATCATAGAGTCTCCAACAGGAGTCCTAGCCTTCATATGACAGTTCATAAACTGTCGGACTGCTTGTTGCCTTGTTTGATGCCTTTGCCCTCCAAACATCTCATGGAGATTGTTGAGCATATCGGCGACAGTCTCGATGTCACGATGTTGTTGTTGCAACACATTGTTCATTGATGCCAAAATATAGCATCTCACGATCTCATCGGATCGAAGCCAGGCCGCCAGGGCGTCTTTTTCCTCTTGCGTCGAATCTTTATTCGTTTGAGGACAGGGGGTGGTGAGAACCCATTTGTGCTTGTTAACGGTAACTATTATGTCGAGGTTATGTTTCGAATCTACATAGTTTTCGTTTTCGAGTTTGTTCGAGGAAAGGATGATTGAGAGATGGTTGAAAGACATGTTGCTTAATTAAGTTGAAACAAGTTTATGATTAGTCTTTGGTTTAGGATTTAAGTTTTATTTAGGACTTTGATAAAATCCAAAGGTGTTATAAACTAAACGATAATTTACTCCTTCCAGGGAAGGCCGCAAAAAATCTCCATTTATAAGTAAATGACACATCATTAATGCTTAACCAAGATGTCAATACACCAATTTTGACCAGCCACCTTTTAAATTGGTTTGATCACTCACATCCTTTCGCAGGGCCTCGAGGGAGGATTACTAGGGATTGAGTCTATGTGTGTAACCAACCACTTAGTCCAAAAAATTGACTATGAAAAATAATCCGCCGAGGGGAGGTCTTGTCTCATTGTCTCACTTTCGGATTTAGCTCAAAGAGCAATGATCAGTGCAAAGCGCCCTTGTGTACTCTCATTTAAGAGAGGGCCACGAGGGTGACTCTTAGTCTAGCGACAATTGCACTTTTCATTAGTGTTGGAGATCGTGGGTTACAAACAACAAGTATAACCCTCCCACTTAGTTTTTGGAGTTGGTACATCGACTCTTATAAGTTCGGAAACGGTTTTCCTAGTTATAGAGCAACAGAGCGGACAACTAGAAGAGAATCCTAGATCGATATGTTAAGAGCAGTGTTAGTGCATAAAGGCACAAGGTACATACTCGATCTTTTCCTATTTTCTATTTCGGGAAAGTGCGTGAGGGCAGTGTGAACTTCAACTCACTAGAACACTTGAAAGTTTGAGATTACACATCTTTTTATTTTTCGGCTTGTCTACAAGGAGACCTCCCACTCAAATTTTCAAGAGCATATAGATTTTGAACATATGTGATATAGATATAGTTTTGAAAACATTTTGAAAATTTATTTGATTTGGATGACAAAATATTTTTCAAGTTTGAAAGTGAAAACGGTTTTTCAAAATTCAAACTAGTTTTGTAAAAATTCAATTTCAATTAAACTTTCAAAAATCAAAACATTTTAATCTTACACATCATGTTTATAATCTTATGAAAACCATTTTTCTCAAGAAATTTTTCTCATTAGAGTTCTATAACTCATGGTAGTGGGGCTGAAAATCCGGAATTCTAAAAAACTGGAGTTTCGGAACAGCCGCGCACGTCGGAGTAAAATCACCATAACTTGCGGTTCCGATGTCCTTTTCATCTGAATGTGGTGGCATTGGACAGAGGACAGATAGAGCTTTAATTTAATTAAAGAATCATTAAATTTCGATTTCTGAGCAGAGAGTTATGCCACTTTTAATGCGGGTTTTACTCCATCTCGAAGAAAAAGAAATAATTAAAGCTTGGTCATTTTTAGGTGCGAAAAAGAATCGAGTGTAACGGAACGTTTTAGGAGGTTGTTAAAGATTTTATTAGCAAGGTAATAATATGCCATAAAAGAAATAACAACATGCATAAAACGATTCAAGTAAATAAAAGAAACTAGTAAGACATGAAAACTAGTCACAAAATTTACTCGAAATTTCTCAAACCTTTAAAACACGTTTTTCAATATAAAAAATTAAAAACTTTTAGAACTGATTCTAATGTGTTTTAATAACATCCCAAACTAATAGAAAATGAACATGATTTTTAATTTAAAGGCAAGAGCAATAAATTAAAAAAAATCTAAGAAAACAATTCTAACTTGTCACAAAATTAGTAAACTTTCGAAAACGATTTTCAAGCTCATATTTTTAAATACATGTACATGCATATCTTTGACCATAGCTCTGATACCATTTGTTGGAATCGATCTAGGGTTTAAGAAAATAATTAACGCTTCGGTAAGCGGCGGAATTTTAAAAATTTTCTTTTACAAGTAAAAACGATTTTTGCTAACCTAGACAAGGAGCAAGTACACGTAATTAAAAACTATTATGAGCTAAGAAGATTACTAACCTTTCTTGAAGCTCGATCTTTGAGAAGCTCTTAGAAAGTTGCAACGCTCGTCTCCCCTCGCAGCACGTCTCTCTTTCTTTCCTCGGCACCTCGAGCAACCACGAAAGTTTCTATCACTAAATCACTCGAAATAAAGGAATTAGTGAGTGGGCACTTTTAAACACTACGACTTAAGAACGAGTCTTGAAGTAACAGAGCTAAACTCTAGGTCAAATGAGGACCTAGGTGCCAAAACAAAAAATCGAAAATAAACTAGAGAGAGAGAGAGAGAGGAGTTCGGCGACAATATCTAGAGAGAGAGTCTCTCAATCTCTAACTTGTGTGGAATGAGAAAACAATGAGAATGAGAGCCCTATTTATAGGAGAAGGGTTGGCCTTAGAAAAAGAAGTTTCCTCTTTTTTCCAAGCATTCATGAGCAATCCTTTATTGCCCAATTTCTCCTATATGCGCCCAAGTCTCTCAATTCCTTTAAGGGATTTGTTTCCTAATTTGTTTTCTCTTCTTTGGCCGAATTCCCTTAAAATTAATCCACAAGGCCCAATAAATCTAATTTTGGCCGAGTGATACTTGTCATCAAATGACCTTGTCAAAAAAATTATTGACATTCATTTCATGCTATGTCTCAAAAGACAAAAATACCCTTTTGACAATTTTCGTTCTTGTTTTGACTTAGCTTCCAGTTTAACTATTCCTACTCGATGTGATTCGTGACAGTGACCTCATGGACCCAAATGAACAAAGCTTGAGCTAAACACTTGGACTCAAAAGTTCACAAACCTTTTCCAAGTTTAGCTTAATGCCAACTGACTCCACTAAAGAGTTGACACTGAAAATCTCTCGGTTCAAATGAATTTATTTTCTACACAAGAATTCAACCTAATTATGATGAGCGGATCCACTGAATATTATCTATGTTTACCCTTCATGAATGTCATCAGCTAGTCGGGATTTACTAAATTACCATTTTACCCTTCTAGCTGTTATTTCCTCAACTCCTTTGTCGCTTGTGAATAAGTTAGAAACAATGTATTGACGAGGAGCTAACAAATCACATTGTTTCATCCAAAAGAGTCAGGACTCGATTTGGACACTGGCCAGTTCATTTATTCACACTCCAAGGAACAAAGCTTGAGGTGACATACATTGCATTTCAGCAATCTTGTACATGAATTCCATATCTATGAGAACTTCACAAAGGTACTCATGACATTCTCACAACTTAGTACTTCACCAATAGGCCCTGTTCGGAATCACATAGTGAGTCCGAACTCTGACTTTCTCAAATGAGAATACTAAGTTGTGAAATGACATGTCTTATTTTAGGATTAAGGTAAGCATGAAGCAATTCATACATAGTGACTTCGAGACATAAGAGGTTAAATGGTTTGTTCTTATCTTGTCTCTAGAAGTGCACTGGTCAATTCAGTACCTTCGGAAGATACCTAGAAGAACTATAGAGTCTCCAACTCTCAATGCTTCATAACCAGACATCATAGATTCTTCTAACAATCGTACTGAGGTCAATAGTCCTTTGACCCTAAGATTGCGAATATATCGTTTTAAGCAAACTACGAAGAGTTTGTTCATGCAAATCTACATTTGTCTCTTCGTAAGTTGTTAAGTTTGTTTATGGACTAAAAGACTACGGTTTTATCATAAATCTTCAAACAAAGAAAGAATGAATGAACATTTCAACTTTATTATTAAATGAATAGGCAATTACAAGCAAGAGTCTTCATGAGACTTTATTACATCAAATGTACAAAATAAAGACTACAACTCTTCTTGTGGGCACCATTGACAACAAGCTGGCCCTGGAGAATGCCAACTTCTTCTGTGCGCGACTCCAACTGGCATCGAAGGTCCCGCGCCTCGCTCCGGAAGACCTCCGTCGATCGAGTCGCCACTTCGAGAGCTTGACGCTCCGTCGTTAGCTCCTCAGCCATCTTCGCCACCGCCGCCTGAGCACGGTCGCACTTGCCGCGGGTAACTCCCAATTCCACACGAGCCTCCTGAAGCTGCTCGCGAAGACTCGCAAACTCCGCCTTTGAGTGAGAACCTCGCTCGGCGTGGGCCAGCATAGACTTCGCTTGAGCAAGCTCCTCCTGGGCACGGCTCATCCGCCTGATGAGGTCGTGAAGGATCTTCTCGCACCGGGTCGCTCGAGCAAGCACCTGAGAAGGGAAAAAGATAATTCAGCGAAAGATAGGTTCATAACAAACGAAGCCAGAGAAACTTACTCTCTGTGCATCGGAAACGCCGTGACGGAAGAACTCCACGTCGCTGCTGGCCACGACGCTCTTCCACATCTTCATCGAAGATTGAGCAAGGCCCAGGGAACATTCCCCCCTAACCTCCGCAGCCTCCACGTCGACCATCGAGTTTACGCGCTTGGAGTCCGAAGACGTGTCCGGTAAAGCCGACGAGGAGGGTCGCTTCAAAGAAGCGCGATGACCGCTCTCCGTCCGATGATCGGCATCGGGTTTCTCCCGACCGTTCCGCGCAGCAATCTGACAACGGACCGCCGCCAATGACTTCGGGTCCCGAGAAGCTTTCGCTAAACTCGCTCGAGCCCTCGCCCTAGCCGAAGAGACTACAAAAGCGACAAAGTCAAAACCCTAAGCTATGAACAAAAACAAAAGATGCGAAACAATGACATACCTTGAAGACCGCCGCTCGAGAGAGATGATGCGGCACTGGGAGCACTCTCTGTCCGCTGACTGTCGCCATGGCTAGATGGAAACGGCGGGAACCACCCAGTGGAAGCCATCAGCTCCGGGGAACGAAATCGTTCGACGGCCTTCTGACCCTAAGACATTCCCCGAATCTCCTTCACGAAGTCGAGATCATCAGCCCCCGCGTCAGCGGAAAACTCGATCAAGGAGCCGAACCGGAGCGGCGCATCGCCAAAAGCCTCCGCTAAGACCCACACCCAGGGTCGTTGGTTATACTTCTTTGAGTCCATGATCAGCTTAGTGTTCCGGTGATCGCGGGCCATGAAGAAACTGGGTTGCCCGGGCGCAGGGAAGACCACGATGAGATTACGAAAGTCACTCACGATCATCACCCGCTCAGTCTGGCAATGCCATTCCATGTGGCACATCGCCACGATGCGGTAAAACGCCGGACTCATCTGACACGCGTGCACCCCCAGACGGGCGAGAAGCTGCTGAACGATGGGTTGAAACGGCAACCGCAACCCGCAGTTGAGACTCGCAACTGAAACTGCGGCAAACCCACGGCGAGGGCGGAAAGGACGGTCACCCTGTAAAGGACGGAGAAGCGCCATGGACGATGGAACGGAAAATGCGTCCCTGAGACCGATGAATGTTCGGTAGGTGAGCGAGCTCGAAGCATCAACCCCCGAACAATCGAAGTCCTCGGGAGCAGCAAAGCCCTCCTCAGGATACCACTCCGTCCTAACAAGCGACCTCGCCGATACTATCACCTCTGCGTCAGGGGTCTCGGGCTGAGAACCCCCTGGCTCCACGGAAGGGCCCCTGCCCTCCGGCACGGCCGCGGCAGCCGCCGATGGCACCTCGAGACACTCCGATGCGAGGCCTTCGGCCCCTGGACATGTCTCCGAATCACCTCTGGGATCTTCATACTCGGGACCAAAGTCATCCACACCGTCAATCTCGTCGAGGACCGACTCTAGCGGAGTCACTGCATCCACTCCCGCAATATCTCCCGGCGCGCCATGAGGGTCCAAGTCGGACTGCGGCACGCTGAGGCAGGCTTTGTCTCGAACCCACTCACCAACTAAGTTGATCACGAGACGAGGGGCAGGTCCCCCGGACGTGGGATGATCAAACTCCCCACCTGTTTCACGCCCATCCGGCGCGCACTCTTCTTGAGGCTGAGCAACGGGCACGGTCATGCCCATCTCGCCTTCCTCGAGCCACTGCTCTACTCCGCTTGGATTCTCTTCCCCGTGCAGAGGAATTCCCCCTAATCCCGTGAAGAGATCATCCTCTACATGTTCAAAACCCTGAAACAAGAGAGAGAAATCAATCTCGGGACTCTCAGTTGAGAAAAGGAGAGGGACACCCATAATGCAAGCGTAAAAAAAAAAGAAACAAGCGTAGAGAAAGAGAGAAAAAATAAAGTGGAGGAATAGGAGAGAGGGGGGGGGGTCTATTTATAGACTCCTAGGGGGGTAGGAGTCCAAATCCTACTCCCACAAGGAGAAAAAACGGAGAAAAACTATAGAAAGTCGGAGTTCCCCCGCGCAAGGCGAACCAGCCCCGCGCGTCAAGCCCGCGCACCGCGCGGGTCGCGCTGCACAGACCGCGCGCCGCGCCGTCCGGGGCGCGCGCCGCGCGGCTGCCCCAAAAAAAAAAAGGAAAAGGAAGATTTCTCCTCGGGTGACGGGACATGGAAAATATTTTCCTCAAACACCCAACTAAAAGGACAAAAAGTTCATCGCTGGGAACCTCCCGAGCGACGAACTTGGGGGGCTAATGTTGTCGGTCGTTTTCGGAAAATCCGAGACACCGAAGAGGCACGTCACTCAAAGGGCCGATGGTCAGGCCGGAGGTCCTAAAAAGCAGCGAGCCTCCAAATCCTCGCCCATACTCTTGACTCCTTGAGTCGAGCTTAGCCCCTCGAGTTGAGACTTGAGTCGGTTCCTCGAGTCGAGCCTCGCTCTTCGAGTTGAACCTTGAGTCGGTCTCCTCGAGTCGAGCTTCGCTCCTTAGGTCGAGCCTGGAGTCGGTCTCCTCGAGTCGAGCCTCGCTCCTCGGGTCGAGCCTCGAGTCGGTCTCCTCGAGTCGAGCCTCACTCCTCGGGTCGAGCCTCGAGTCGGTCTCCTCGAGTCGAGCTACGCTCCTCGAGTCGAGCATCGACTCGAGTCCTATCCGTCGAATAAACATTTTTGTCATAAACCCAAAATACTATGCCTCAACGGGCCCGGAAGCGAGACGATCGCGGAAAGCCCACAGAGATGAAGCCCAGCGCGTGCCACGCCAGCAGGGCCGCGCGCTGCGCAGGCCGCGCCGCGCGCTGAGCGGCGCAGACCGCGCGCCGCGGGTTGTGCACCTCGCGTTGTGCGCCGCTGCCTCTTGTGCGCCTCCCCTTGAATAGGGGTGCGTTCCTAATCCCATATGGACGCCAAAGGACCTCCTTGGGGTCCCCAAACACCTATATAAACCCCCTCCCATTGAGGGGAAAATCATCTCTTCATCTCCTATCGACACGCTCGATTTCTAACTATTCTCTGCTTCTCTTGATGCCATTTTTGGCCTGAAGCTTTCTCTCTACTCTCTCTCCCGTTCTCAGAGGTTCCAAAGCACTCACGAGAACTTCCCGGACGTCGCTCCCTCTGACCGAACGTACTCCGGTGCTGAAGCACGCCCCTAGGGTTCTCAACTAGAGTTCCCCTCGCGCGTCTAAAACGCTAGACGCATACGTGATCTCCGAGGTTCTGAGACGCCGCCAAGGACTCCTTTTGCCCCGTCTCCTTCTTCGAGTACGCTTCTCCACCAAGGTTCTACGCCTCATACTGCGTCTTTCACGCCTGAACTACGTTCTGACCTGATCCCACTCACGGGTACGTAGGCAGCCGACTACCAAGGCACGGTCACTCCTCCTCCTCACCCCCTACCTCTCCCGAGAGCCGGGTTGATCGGAGAGAACCTAGCTCGAGATTTTTGAGTTCACACTCTTGGCCCGGGTGCGATCACTTGGTCCGGCCTTGGATTGAACCACCCGAGGTTTTCAATAGTTGTTCATTTTCGTGCGACAACAGGACTCACTATGTGATTCCGAACAGGGCCTATTGGTGAAGTACTAAGTTGTGAGAATGTCATGAGTAACTTTGTGAAGTTCTCATAGATATGGAATTCGTGTACAAGATTGCTGAAATGCAATGTATATCACCTCATGCTTTGTTCCTTGGAGTGTGAATAAATGAACTGGCCATTATCCGAATTGAGTCTTGACTCTTTTGGATGAAACAATGTGACTTGTTAGCTCCTCGTCAATACATTGTTTCAAACTTATTCACAAACGACAAAGCAGTTGAGGAAATAACAGCTAGAAGGGTAAAATGGTAATTTCGTAAATCCCGACTAGCTAATGATATTCATGAAGGGTAAACATAGATAATATTCAGTGGATCCACTCATCATAATTTGGATGAATTCTTGAGTAGAAAATAAATTCATTTGAACCGAGAGATTTTCAGTGTCAACTCTTTAGTGGAGTCAGTTGGCATTAAGCTAATCTTGGAAAAGGTTTGTGAACTTTTGAGTCCAAGTGTTTGGCTCAAGCTTTGTTCATTTGGATCCATGAGGTCACTGTCACGAATCACATCGAGTAGGAATAGTTAAACTAAAAGCTAAGTCAAAACAAGAACGAGACAAGTTTTGTGAAAATTGTCAAAAGGGTATTTTTGTCTTTTGAGACATAGGATGAAATGAATGTCAATAAATTTTTTTGACATGGTCATTTGATGACATGCATCACTCAGCCAATATTGGTTTCATTGGGCCTTGTGGATTAATTTCATTTCATAAGAATTTTATTGAAAATTCTTAATGGGCCTTTCTCATGTTGTCATGAACAAATGAAGAAGCTTCTAGAAGCTCCTTCCAGAGATATGTTGGGCGCCTACTACCCAAGAGAAAGAGAGAATATTTTGTGCATAAATGTATCAAGATACTTGCCAAAAGAAAAAGAGGAAACAAATTTCCTATGCATGGCAATAGGAATTTCGGCCAAGTTAGTCAAAGGCATGGCAAGGAACAAAAAAGGAAACAAATCCAAGCCTTCTAGAAGGCTGCCTTGGCCGTGTGCCATAAGTGGGAAGGAGGCAATATTTGCTCATGAATATGTGATATTCTATAGAAGAGGAAACTACCTTATTGAAGGTGAGGCCTCTCCTATAAATAGGAGCCTCATTCTTCACATTTCATTCATCCAAGTTTTAGAGATTTGAGAGACTGTCTTTCAAGACTTGGCCGACTCCTCTCTCTCTCTCTAGTCAATTTCGTTTTTGTTTTGGCACCTAGGTCCTCATTTGACCTATTGTTTAGCTCTTCGACTTCAAGACTCGTTCTTAAGTCGTAGTGTTTAAAAGTGCCCACACACTAATTCCTTTTTCTCTCGAGTGATTTAGTTATAGAAACTTTCGTGGTTGCTCGTGTTGCTGAGGAAGGAAGAGAGACGTGCTGCGAGGGGAGACGAACATTGCAACCTTTTCCAAAAGCTTCTCAACGTTCAAGCTTCTAAAAAGGTTAGTAATCTTTAAATGCTCATATTAGTTTATATTTACATGTGCTTGCTCTTTGTCTAGGTTAGTAAAAACGTTTTACTTGAAAAAGAAAATTTTTAAAATTCCGCCGCTTAACGAAGCGTTAAACTTTTTCTTAAACCCTAGATCAATTCCAACAGCAACGACCGGCCCAAGGCCGTCCCTCGGCCAATGGACGACCTAGGCCGTCACTCAGCCGGCCCTGGGCCATCACTCGGCCAATGGCCGTCACTAGGCTAATGGCCGGCCCAGGGTCGTGAATCGGCTGATGGCCGGCCCTAGGTCATCACTCGGTCGGCCCTGGGCCGTCACTCGGCCAATGGCCGGCCTAGGGCCGTCACTCGGCCGATGGCCGGCCCTGGGTCGTCACTCGGCCAATGGCCGGCCATAATTTTCACAACGGTCCCTTGGTCGCCTAAAAATATGAGGCTCGATCCATCGAGTCAGGTAATCCGAAATTGAGTACTGAAACGCTACTGAACTCGTACTTCACTCGTTTCTCTCAAGCTTCGGCCCTCTAAACACTAAACCCTCTATATTCCACCTCAATCCTACTAACGTTGAGCGTCTGAGAGGTAAACAGAGGCACCCCCTCTGTTTCCCCTTTGTAGTTTATCGTTTCCTTCTCTCGTAGGACCGACGACGGACGAGGAAAATGTTGTCGGTCCATCCCGGACCGACAAGGGCAAAACCGTCACAACGCCTCCCGACTGGCCAATAACCGTCCGGCCGAAGCCCATCCCGACCATGTGAGGTGATGGTGAGAGTGGCAACGGCCGGCCCAGGGTCGTCACTCAGCCAATGGTCGGCCCGGGGCCGTCACTCGGCCAATGGCCGGCCCTGGGTCGTTACTCGGCCGGTCCTGGGTCATCACTCAGCCAATGGTTGGCCCAGGGCCGTCACTCGACCAACGGCCGGCCGTGGGTCGTCACTCGGCCAAATGGGTTCCCCAAAACACCCCTTGGTCGCCTATAAATGCAGAGGTCCGTCCTCTCCCAAAGGTAGTCCGAAATTGAGTACCCAAACACTGCTGAACTCGTAACTCACTTCTTTCTCTCAAGCTTCGGCTATCTAAACACCTAAACTCTTTTACCCACCTCAATCCTACTAATGTTGAGCGTCGGAGAGGTAAATAAAGGTACCCTCTCTATTTCCCCTTTGTAGTTCACACATTCTTTCTCGCTTTTCAGATGTTTGGACGAGGCAAGCATCATCAACAGCTAAAGGACGACTTGGGATACCAAGTCCGACACGCTCGAGCCAAAGCGAGATCACTTGGTCCGGCCTTGGGTCTAACCGCCTTAGTCTCCTAAATAGTTGTCCGAAAACGAGGGACAACATTTTGGCGCTAGAAGGAAGGGATCTCTCGACCTTGGCGACACATTCCCTCTACCACTCTTCTTCTTTCCCTTCTTTGGCGTCGGAGGGGATCTCTCAATAGATGAGTCAATTGCCCGTCACCTCCACGGCCGACCGAGCAACTAGTTCGAGATACGTCTTGGGAAGCATGGCATGCCAAATTGGGGATCAAGGGCCTCGTGACAACGAGAGCCTTCTCCTCAAGGCAACCGTCCATGAACCAGAAGGCGACGCCAATGACGCTCTCCGTGAAGACACGGCCCGGAGACTCTCCGAACTCCTCGAGCGGCCAGGGGTGAATGGTGCACTCATCGCCGACCGCCTCGGCTACGACATCGAGGAACACATCAACCACGACGAGAAAGACCCCAACTACGTGGCGAGATCAAAAACCAATGAGACTTACCTCGACCACGCTATTCACAAAAGTGAACGTGCACGCACGCCTTCTTGGGGATACCCTCAGGAAACCGCATCAAGACGTCAATCGTGGAGTGAATGCACACATGTATCCTCAAGGGGACACCCTCAGGTGACCATGTCAAAGCATCAAAGATCGAGTAATACTCAAGGACGCTTAATCTCAAGGTCCCGAAAGGGGCGCTCCAAGCTCACCATCTGCGTCCGAACCCCTGGAGAGAAGATGACATTGATGGTCACGGCGTCCGTCGAGGACACTGCTTGAATGACATACCCTTTCCAAGGGTGATAGGAATGGCCAACAGATACTTGAGAGACTGCCTCAATTCCCAAAGGGAATCTCATGGGTGTGACTTGAGAGAAAGACTCAACGCCCGACGCGAGATCGCAAGAGAAGTCATCTTGGGATACCAACCACCCGACGTTGTTAATCGAGCATCCAACATGAAGCACGTTGCCACGCCCGTGGCCCCAGCTGTCGGCCCCAAGTCGCGAAGGAAAAGGCGCAAAAATGATCAGGTCCCTAATGACCATCCTCCTCCGAACCCGAAGCAATCCTTCATCTCTCTCAACACGACACCCGACCGGATCCTGACCTTACACAAAGAGAAGCTGGGATCTCCGCCCCCAATGAAGAAGGACCCCACAACGCGGGACAAGAGCAAACAATGCGAATATCACCAAGACCACGGACACGTGACGACTGAATGCTACCAGCTTCGGAAGCAAATTGATTCCCTGATTCGAGGCGGGAATCTCAAAGAGTTCGTGGCATGCGCTAGCATGGTGACAACCTCGACTGAGCGCCCGACTCGTCAAAGGGAAGAAAACGTCATCACCGCAACAACATCAACAAACAATGGCTCACAAACCTACAGCAGGAGAGCAATGAGACGGTGAGTGCGGTTCATCTACTGAAGAACAAGCTCCCACCGTTTGCATCCATGATTGTCACAGCTTTCGCCATTAAATTCACGCCCGAACTTACTCGACTCTACGCTCGTTTTATTTCAAATATGTTATTTTCTTTTTCCTAAGAAAGCCAAGTGCCATGGGAAGATGTAACAACATCTTTATTACAATAAAAAGTTGTGCTACCTATTGGGACGTACTATGGTATATATCCAAAACGAGAGTTTCTTCATCTTCGTCTCCCAAACAAAAGAAACTCGAAGGTGCTAATGGGGAACAATACTCAATGAATACCTAAAAAATGAATAACAAAAGCATAACGAAGTCTCAAGGGGCCGATGGTTAGGCCGGAGGTCCCAAAGAGAAACAATCTACATACACGAGTCGACTGACTAGTCCTCGTGTCGACTTCACGCATAACTCCTTGAGTTGAGCTTGCTCATCGAGTCGACTCCCAAGTCCACAAGTCGACTGGCTAGTCCTCATGTCGACTTTATGCATAACTCCTCGAGTTGAGTTCGCTCCTCGAGTCGAGTCCTGATCCACGAGTCGACTGACTAGTCCTCATGTCGACTCTGCGCCTAACTCCTCGAGTTGAGTTCACTCCTCGAGATTGTCTTGAGTCCACGAGTTGACTAACTAGTCCTCGTGTCGTATCTATGCATAACTTCTCAAGTTGAGCTTGCTCCTCGAGGCGAGTCCCAATTCCATGGGTCGACTGGCTAGTCCTCGTGTCGACTTCACGCATAACTCCTTGAGTTGAGCTTGCTCATCGAGTCGAGTCCTGATCCACGAGTCGACTGACTAGTCCTCGCATCGACTTCACGCATAACTCCTTGAGGTCAGTTGGCTCCTCGAGTCGAGTCCCGATCCACGAGTCGACTGAGTAGTCCTCATGTCGACTTTGTGCCTAACTCCTCGATTTGAGTTTACTCCTCGAGTCGAGTCTTGAATCCACGAGTCGACTAACTAGTCCTCGTGTCGATTCTACGCATAACTCCTCGTGTTTAGCTAGCTCCTCGAGGCAAGTCCAAAGTACACGAGTCGACTGGCTAGTCCTGGTGTCGACTTTGCGCATAACTCCTCGAGTCGAGTTCGCTCATCGAGTTGAGTCCCGATCCACGAGTCGACTGACTATTCCTCGTATCGACTTCGCACATAACTCCTCGAGTCGAGTTAGCTCCTCGAGTCGAGTTCCGAGTCGACTGACAAATCCTCGTGTGGACTTCGCACGTAACTCCTCGAGTTGAGGTCACTCCTCAAGTCTAGTCCAGAGTCCACGAATTGGCTGACAAGTCCTCGTGTTGACTCTAGGCATAACTCCACGAGTTGAGTTCACTCCTCGAGTTGAGTTTCAATTCGCGAGTCCAGTGACTGTTGTCAATGGTGCCCACAAGAAGAGTTGTAATCTTTATATTCTACATTTGATGTAATAAAGTCTCATGAAGACTCTTGCTTGTAATTGCTTATTCATTAATATAAAGTTGAAACGTTCATTCAATCTTCCTTGTTTGAAGCTTTATGATAAAAACCTTAGTCTTTAGTCCATAAACAAATTAAACAACTGACGAAGAGACAAATGTAGATTTGCATGAACAAACTCTTACTAGTTTGCTTAAAACGATATATTCGCAATCTAAGGGTCAAAGGACTATTGACCCCAGTATGATTGTTAGAAGAATATATGATGTCTGGTTATGAGGCATTGAGAGTTGGAGACTCTATAGTTCTTCTAGGTATCTTCCGAAGGTACTGAATTGACCAGTGCACTTCTGGAGACAAGATAAGAACAAACTATTTAACCTCTTATGTCTCGAAGTCACTACGTATGAATTGCATCGTGCTTACCTTAATCCTGAAATGAGACATGTCATGTCACACCTTAGTATTCTCATTTGAGAAAGTCAGAGTTCGGACTCACTATGTGATTTCAAACAGGGCCTATTGGTGAAGTACTAAGTTGTGAGAATGTCATGAGTAACTTTGTGAAGTTCTCATAGATATGGAATTCATGTACAAGATTGCTGAAATGCAATGTATATCACCTCATGCTTTGTTCGTTGGAGTGTGAATAAATGAACTGGCCAGTGTCCAAATGGAGTCTTGAATTTTTTGGATGAAACAATGTGACTTGTTAGCTCCTCGTCAATACATTGTTTCTAACTTATTCACAAGCGACAAAGGAGTTGAGGAAATAACAGCTAGAAGGGTAAAATGGTAATTTTGTAAATCCCGACTAGCGGATGATATTCATGAAGGGTAAACACTGATAATATTATGTGGATCCGCTCATTACAATTAGGTTGAATTCTTGAGTAGAAAATAAATTCATTTGAACCGAGAGATTTTCACTGTCAACTCTTTAGTGGAGTCAGTTGACATTAAGCTAAACTTGGAAAAGGTTTGTGAACTTTTGAGTCCAAGTATTTTAGCTCAAGCTTTGTTCATTTGGAACCATGAGGTCACTGTCACGAATCACATCGATTAGGAATAGTTAAACTGGAAGCTAAGTCAAAACAAGAACGAAAATTGTCAAAAGGGTATTTTTGTCTTTTGAGACATAGGATGAAATGAATGTCAATAAATTTTTTGACAAGATCATTTAATGACATGTTTCACTCGGCCAATATTAGTCTTATTGGGCCTTGTGGATTAATTTCATTTCATAAGAATTTTATTGAAAATTCTTAATGGGCCTTTCTCATATTGTCATGAACAAATGAAGAAGCTTCTAGAAGCTCCTTCTAGATGAGAAATAGGCGCCCATAATACCCAAAGAAAGAGAGAATATTTTGTGCATAAATGTATCAAGTTACTTGCCAAAAGAAAAAGAGGAAACAAATTTGCATATGGACGCATTAGGGAAATCGGCCAACTAGAGAATGGAACAAAATAGGAAACAAATCCAAGCCTTTAATGGCATGAGTTGGGCGCCCAACATGGGTAAAGAGGAAACTAGTTTTTTGCTCATGAATATGTGATATTTTGTAGAAGAGGAAACTACCTTATTGAAGGTAATCCATCTCCTATAAATAGGGCCCTCATTCTCATTGTTTTCTCAATTAATTTTACACACAAGCTAGAGATTGAGAGACTCTCTCTCTAGACTTGGCCGATTCTCTCACTCTCTCTCTCTCTCTCTTCAATTTAGTTTTATTGTTTTGGCACCTAGGTCCTCATTTGACCTAGAGTTTAGCACTGCGACTTCAAGACTCGTTCTTAAGTCGTAGTGTTTAAAAGTGCCCACTCACTGATTCCTTTTATTTCGAGTGATTTAGTGATAGAAACTTTCGTGGTTGCTCGAGTCGCCGAGGAAAGAAAAAGAGACGTTCTTTGAGGGAGACGAGTGTTGCAACTTTCCAAAAGCTTCTCAAAGTTCAAGCTTGAAGAATGGTTAGTAAACTTCTTAGCTCATAATAGTTTTTATTTATATGTACTTGCTCTTTGTCTAGGTTAGTAAAAACCTGTTTTTACTTGAAAAGAAATTTTTTAAAATTCCGCCGCTTTGCGAAGAGGTAAACTTTTTCTTAAACCCTAGATCAATTCCAACAAATGGTATCAGAGCTATGGTCAAAGATATGCATGTACATGTATTTAAAAATATGAGCTTGAAAATCGTTTTCGAAAGTTTACTAATTTTGTGACAAGTTAGAATTGTTATCTTAGATTTTTTTTAATTTATTGCTCTTGCCTTTAAATTAAATATCATGTTGATTTTCTATGAGTTTGGGATGTTTTTAAAACACATTAGAATCAGTTCTAAAAGTTTTTAATTTTTTATATTGAAAAACGTGTTTTAAAGGTTTGAGAAATTTCGAGTAAAATTTTGTGACTAGTTTTATTGTCTTACTAGTTTCTTTTATTTACTTGAATCGTATTATGCTTGTTGTTATTTCTTTTATGCCTCATTATTACCTTCCTAATAAAACACAAATAAAAGCTTTAACAACCTTCATAAAACGTTCCGTTACACTCGATTCTTTTTCGCACCTAAAAAGGACCAAGCTTTAATTATTTCTTTTTCTTCGAGCTGGAGTAAAACCCGCAGTAAATGTGGCATAACTCTCTGCTCAGAAATCTAAATTTAATTATTTATAAATCAAATTAAAGCTCTCTCTGTGCTCTGTCTAATGCCACCGGTTTCAGGTCAAAAGGACATCGGAGCCGCCAGTTATGGCGATTTTACTCCGAGGTGCGCGGCTGTTCCGAAACTCCAGTTTTTTAGAATTCCGGATTTTCAGTCCCACTACCATGAGTTATAGAACTCTAATCAGAAAAATTTCTTGAGCAAAAATGTTTTTCATAAGATTATAAACATGATGTGTAAGATTAAAATGTTTTGTTTTTGAAAGTTTAATTGAAATTGAATTTTTACAAATCTAGTTTGAATTTTGAAAAACCGTTTTCCCTTTCAAACTTGAAAAATATTTTGTCATCCAAATCAAATAGATTTTCAAAATGTTTTCAAAACTATATCTATATCACATATGTTCAAAATCTATATGCTCTTGAAAATTTGAGTGGGAGGTCTCCTTGTAGACAAGCCGAAAAATAAAAAGATGTGTAATCTCAAACTTTCAAGTGTTCGAGTGAGTTGAAGTTCACACTTCCCTCACGCACTTTCCCGAAATAGAAAATAGGAAAAGATCGAGTATGTACCTTGTGCCTTTATGCATTAATACTGCTCTGAACATGAATATCTAGGATTCTCTTCTAGTTGTCCGCTCTATCGCTCTATAACAAGGAAAACTCTTTCCGAACTTATAAGAGTCGATGTACCAACTCCAAAAACTAAGTGGGAGGGTTATATTTGTTGTTTGTAACCCACGATCCCCAACACTAATGAAAGAAGCAATTAACGTGGTACTAAGAGCCGCTCTTGCGACCCTCTCTTAAATGGGAGTACTCCAAGGCGTTTTTGCTTCGATCATTGCTCAATGAGCTACGTCCGAGAGTGAGACGATGATGACAAGGCCTCCCCTTGGGGGATTGTTTTTCAAAGTTGATCTTTTGGACTAAGTGGTTGGTTGCACACTTAGGCTCAATCCCTAGTAATCCTCCCTTGAGGCTCTGCGAAAGGATGTGAGTGATCAAACCAATTTAAAAGGTGACTAGTCAAAATTGATGTATTGACATCTTGGCTAAGCATTAATGATGTGTCATTTACTTATAAATAGAGATTTTTTGCGGCCTTCTCTTGAGGGAGTAAATTATCGTTTGGTTTATAACACCTTTGGATTTTATCAAGTCTTAAAGAAACTTAAATCCTAAACCAAAGACTAATCATAAACTTGTTTCAACTTAATTAAGCAACATGTCTCTCAACACTCTCTCGATCATCTTTTCCTCGAACAAACTCGAAAACAAAGACTACTTAGATTCGAAACATAACCTCGACATAATAGTTACCATTAACAAGCACAAATGGGTACTCACCACCCCGTGTCCTCCTCTGACGAATGATGATTCGACTCAAGAGGACAATGACGCCTTAGCGGCATGGCTTCGATCCGATGAGATTGTGAGGTGCTATATCTTAGCATCTATGAAGAATATGCTGAAAAAGCAACATCCTGACATCGAGACTGCCGCCGACATGTTCTACAATCTCCTTGAGATGTTTGAAGGGCAAAGGCGTCAAGCAAGGCAACAAGCAGTCCGACGGTTTATGAACTGTCACATGAAGGCTAGGACTCCTGTCCGAGACATTATGATACTGATCATTAGTTATCTGAATAAAATGGAAATCCTAGGATCTGAGATTGATGGGAAGAATATCATAGATATGATCTTAGAAACTCTCCCCGCATCTCTTGATACCTCCAAGATGAACTACTCCATAAACAAGCTAGAGTACACTGTTACCAAGCTTATGAAGGAACTTCACACTGCTGTAGGTCTCACTAAGAGAAAGAGGAATCAAGGAGAGGCACATGCTACTGAGCAAAACGCCTCCGCCTCTGGAACTGAGAAGAGACGTCACAAGGCCGATAAGAAGAACTGTCCTGCCTACCTCAAAACCAAAGTAAAAGGTATTGTACTTATTACTGAAGCTTGTTTAGTAGCTGATAATGTATCATCGTGGATTATTGACTCCGCTGCTACTAACCATATTTGCTGCTCCTTAACTGGTTTTAGGAAAAGCAAAAGCTTAGAGGATGGCGACTTCTGCTTCAAGTGGGGTGACAGGAGCGTGGTGTCTACGAAGGCTGTGGGATCCATGACGCTATCATTTGAAGATCGCACTTTAAATTTGAATAATGTTTATTATGTTCCTTCCTTTGGGAAAAACTTAATATCTGTTGCTCAACTTTTAGAGCAAGATTATTATTTAAAGTTTATAAAGAATGGAATTCGTATTTCTTTTTCTAATTCTTTTGTCACTGATGCATGTATGAAGAATGGCGTTTTTTACATTTATCCCACTCAACCTTCCATCTTAGACACCGAAATAGATAATGATCTAATTAAGGAGCCAAAGAGGATCAAACTTTCTGAATCCTCCGATCTAACAAAATCAAAATACCTATGGCACTTAAGACTTGGTCATATCAGTCTAGATAGGATTAAGAGACTTGTGAGGGACGGTCCACTCCAAGCCTCTGCACTAGGTTCACTACCTACTTGTGAATCCTGCATAGAAGGAAAAATGACTAAGCGACCTTTCTCCGATAAGGGTCGAAGAGCCACTGAGTTGCTGGAACTAATACATTCTGATGTATGTGGTCCGCTCAGCCAATAGGCACGTGGAGGATACGAATACTTCGTTACCTTCACCGATGATTACTCACGATATGGTTTTGTCTATTTGCTCAAACACAAATCCGAGACCTTTAACGTATTTAAGGTCTTTAGGGCTTTAGTGGAAAAGCAAACTGGTAAAGTGATCAAAACACTTTGATCTGATCGAGGTGGTGAGTATATGTCTGGAGAGTTCGATGATTTTCTTAAAGAAGAAGTTATCGCTTCTCAGCTTACCTCACCTGGCACACCTCAACAAAAAGGAGTGTTAGAGAGAAGAAACCGAATTCTTATGGAGATGGTTAGATCAATGACGAGTTACTCATCACTCCCTCTTTTCTTTTAGGGATATGCCCTCGAAACACCCGCTTATATTCTGAACCAAGTTCCGTCCAAGACGGTTCCTGGTACTCCTTATGAACGATGGACTGGCCGTAAAGTGAATCTTGGCCGCATCAAAATTTGGGGTAGCCCTGCACACGTGCTAAGGCAAAAGACTAGCAAGTTGGCTAGTAGGTCAAAATTGTGCTTGTTTGTGGGATATCCAAAGGAAACCAAGGGTTTCATCTTCTATAGTCCCGAGGACGATAAGACTTTCGTTAGCACGAATGCTCGTTTCCTTGAGGAGGACTTTATGAAGGATGCAAAACCTAGAAGCAAAATTGTGCTTGAAGAAAAGTTGGGTGAGGAAGTTTCTACCTCATCTGTAAGATCTGTTCTTAGCCCAACTGAAACACAACCTAACTCATCAGAATCTCGTCAAGTAGTACTTCGACGTAGTGGGAGGGCTACTCAAAAGCCTGACAGGTACATGTCTTATGGAGACTCTCTCGTAGCCGTCTCTGACATGGAGACTCTCTCGTAGCGATGGCTTGTTCTGAATCAAACCTTTGGCTTTACGCCATGAAAGTTGAGATGCACTCGATGTATGTCAACAAAGTCTGGAAACTTGTAGACCTTCCTGAAGGGATTAAACCCGTAGGGTGTAAGTGGATATACAAGAAGAAAACGGGTCCTGATGGGAACGTCGAGACGTTCAAAGCATGACTTGTGGCGAAGGGTTATACCCAACAAGAAGGGATTGACTATTACGAAACCTTCTCGCCAGTCGTGATGCTTAAATCCATCCGCATACTCCTATCCATAGCTGCAGCTCTCGACTATGAGATCTGGCAAATGGATGTCAAGACAGCCTTCCTGAATGGCAATCTTGACGAGCGCATTTAGATGACTCAACCAGACGGTTTCGTGGAAGAAGGTCAAGAGACCAAGGTTTGTGAGTTGCTTAAGTCTATTTATGGATTAAAGCAAGCATCTAGGTCATGGAATATTAGATTCAATGAAACTGTGAAGAGCTTCGGCTTTGAACAGTCAATAGATGAGCCTTGTGTTTACAAGTTAATACACGAAGGCAAAGTTGTGTTTCTGGTACTATATGTCGATGATATACTACTCATTGGTAATGACGTGGGTAAGTTATCTGAGGTTAAGGTATGGCTAGCAAAGCAATTCAATATGAAGGATCTAGGAGAAGCCGCGTACATTCTGGGAATCCAAATCTTTCGAGATAGGAAAAACCGGACCCTGTCACTCTCTCAAGCATCTTATATTGATAAGGTTATGGATCGCTTCTCGATGCAAGACTCTAAGAAGGGTCAAACACCCTTTAGGCATGGAGTTTCACTCTCTAAGGACCAGTATGTTATGCTGTAGGAAGCCTCATGTATGTTATGCTTTGCACTAGACCTGACATCTGTTTCGCCGTTGGCGTAGTTAGCCGTTTCCAATCCAACCCTGGACCCGAGCACTGGATTGCTGTTAAGCATGTTCTTAAGTATCTTCGAAGAACTAGGAACTTGATGCTTACATACTCAGGTACTGACCTGACTATGACGGGATATACCGACTCCGATTTTCAAGCGGATAAGGATTCCAGGAAATCCACTTCAGGATCTGTGTTCATCCTTAATGGTGGAGCTGTTGTGTGGAGAAGTATTAAGCAATCTTGCATTGCTGACTCCACAATGGAAGCAGAATATGTGGCTGCTTGTGAAGCATCCAAAGAGGCTGTATGGCTTAGAAAATTCCTTAAGTATTTGGAAGTTGTTCCAAATGTCGACGAGCGCATGACCCTTTATTGTGATAATAGTGTGGCTATCGCTAACTCAAAGGAACCTCGAAGCCATAAGCGCTTTAAACATATTGAGAGGAAATACCATTTGATTCGAGAGATCGTGCAGCGCGGAGACGTGGAAGTGAAGAAGATCTCAACGGTGGACAACCTAGCAGTTCCATTCACAAAGGCCCTAGCGAACAAGGTCTTCGACCAACATCGAGAGGGATTAGGCATGAAGGACTACACACATCTTCTTTGAGTCAAGTGGGAGTTTGTTGTCAATGGTGCCCACAAGAAGAGTTGTAATCTTTATATTCTACATTTGATGTAATAAAGTCTCATGAAGACTCTTGCTTGTAATTTCTTATTCATTAATAAAAATTTGAAACGTTCATTCAATCTTCGTTGTTTGAAGCTTTATGATAAAAACCTTAGTCTTTAGTCCATAAACAAACTATACAACTTACGAAGAGACAAATGTAGATTTGCATGAACAAACTCTTCGTAGTTTGCTTAAAACGATATATTCGCAATCTAAGGGTCAAAGGACTATTGACCCCAGTATGATTGTTAGAAGAATCTATGATGTCTGGTTATGAGGCATTGAGAGTTGGAGACTCTATAGTTCTTCTACGTATCTTCCGAAGGTACTGTGTTGTCGGTTCGTTCCGGGTCGATGGCGCCCGCGGGCGTCCGCGGGTTCCCATGGCCAGGGGGCCAAAGATCGGCCTGACGAGCTCGACCTCTGCCTCAGCTCGACCTCAACCACGCTGTTCACGGAAGGGGACGCACGCGCACGCTTCCAAGGGGACACCCTCGGGCGACCGCGCTGAGACGTCGACTTTCTAACGAACACGCGCACGCGCCCTCGAGGGGACACCCTCGGGCGACCACGTCAAGGCATCGAGAGTCGAGTAATACCCAGGGACGCTTGACCACTAGGTCCCGGGAGGGACGCTCCAAACTCACCATCCACGTCCAGAACCCCCGCGTAGTTGACGACATCAATAGCCGCGATGTCTGTCGAGGACGTCACTCGAATGGCGTGCCCTCGCCCAAAGTGATAGGGACGACCACCGGCCTTAAACTCACGCCCGAACTCGCTCGACTTTGCGATCGCCTTTATTTCAAAAATGTAATTTTCTTTTTTCTTAAAAGAAGGCCAAGTGCCATGACTACCTGTAACGATCGAGTTATTGTAACACACATTATTGCATACCTCAAACACGAGAGTTTCTTGGCCTTCGTCTCACAAACGCAAGAAACTCGGGGGGCTAACAGGGATCAATGCTCAATGCTCAATCAAAAACAACTCAAAAACAAAAACAAAAGTATAACAAAGTCTCAAGGGGCCGATGGTTAGGTCGGAGGTCCCAAGAGAAGACTTATCACGTAACTCCTCGTGCAGGCTCTACATGAGTCCTCGAGTTGAGTCCAAGTCCACGAGTTGACCGATACTCCTCGTGCCGATTCTTCACGTAACTCCTCGTGCAGACTCCACACGAGTCCTCGAGTTGAGTAACGGGTTGTTGGGATTTCGAGCTCGTCAGTTCGCCAAGTCGAGCTCGCCACTTCGCCTGGTCGAGCTCGTCACTTCGCCTAGTCCAGCTCATCACTTCGCCAAATCGAGCTCGTTAGTTCGCCTAGTCGAGCTCGTCACTTCGCCCAGCTCGTCACTTCGGCAATTCGAGCTCGTCAGTTCGCCAAGTCGAGCTCGCCAGTTCGCCATGTCGAGCTCGTCAGTTCGCCGAGCTCTCCAGTTCGCCTAGTCGAGCTCGTCAGTTCGCCAAGTCGAGCTCGCCAGTTCGCCACGTCGAGCTCGTCAGTTCGCCGAGCTCTCCCAAAGAGACACTCCTCACGTAACACCTCGAGATGGGTACATTCCTCGAGTCGGGTTAGAGTCCACGAGTCGACTGATAGTCCTCGTCACGACTCTTCACGCAAGTCCCCGAGTCGAGCTCGCTCCTCGAGTCCAGTTCGCTCCTCGAGTAGAGCTCGCTCCTCGGGTCGAGCTCGCTCCTCGAGTCCAGTTCGCTCCTCGAGTCGAGCTCGCTCCTCGGGTCGATCTCGCTCCTTGAGTCCAGTTCGCTCCTCGAGTCGAGATCCGAGTCCGCGAGTCGACTCATACTCCTCGCCGTCTCTTCACGCAATTCCTCGAGTCGAGCTCGCTCCTCGAGTCCAGTTTGCTCCTCGAGTCTAGTTCGCTCCTCGAGTCGAGCTCCGAGTCCGCGGGTCAACTGATACTCCTCGTGCCGACTCATCACGCAAGTCCTCGAGTCGAGCTCGCTGCTCAAGTCCAGTTCGCTCCTCGAATAGAGCTCGCTCCTCGGGTCGATCTCGCTCCTCGAGTCCAGTTCGCTCCTCGAGTCGAGCTCGCTCCTCGGGTCGAGCTCGCTCCTCGAGTCCAGTTCGCTCCTCGAGTCGAGCTCCGAGTCCGCGAGTCGACTGATACTCCTCGCCGACTCTTCACACAATTCCTCGAGTCGAGCTCGCTCCTCGAGTCGAGCTCCCTCGAGTCCAGTTCGTTCCTCGAGTCGAGCTCCGAGTCCGCGAGTCGGCTGATACTCCTCGTGCCGACTCTCTATGGGAGTCCTCGAGTCGAGCTCGCTCCTCGAGTCCAGTTCGCTCCTCGGGTCCAGTTCGCTCCTCGAGTCGAGCTCGCTCCTCGGGTCGAGCTCGCTCCTCGAGTCCAGTTCGTTCCTCGAGTCGAGCTCCGAGTCCGCGAGTCGACTGATACTCCTCGCCGACTCTTCACGCAATTCCTCGAGTCAAGCTCGCTCCTCGTGTCCAGTTCGCTCCTCGAGTCGAGCTCCAAGTCCGCGAGTCGACTGATACTCCTTGCCGACTCTTCACGCAAGTCCTCGAGTCGAGCTCGCTTCTCGAGTCCAGTTCGCTCCTCGAGTCCAGTTCGCTCCTCGAGTCGAGCTCGCTCCTCGGGTCGAGCTCGCTCCTCGAGTCCAGTTCGCTCCTCGAATCGAGCTTCGAGTCCGCGAGTCGACTGATACACCTCGCCGACTCTTCACGCAATTCCTTGAGTCGAGCTCGCTCCTCGAGTCCAGTTCGCTCCTCGAGTCCAGTTCGCTCCTGAGTCGAGCTCCGAGTCCGCAAGTCGACTGATACTCCTCGCCGACTCTTCACGCAAGTCCCCGAGTCGAGCTCGCTCCTCGAGTCCAGTTCGCTCCTTGAGTCGAGCTCGCTCCTCGGGTCGAGCTCGCTCCTCGAGTCCAGTTCGCTCCTCGAGTCGAGCTCCGAGTCCGCGAGTCGACTGATACTCCTCGCCGACTCTTCACGTAATTCCTCGAGCCGAGCTCGCTCCTCGAGTCCAGTTCGCTCCTCGAGTCCAGTTCGCTCCTCGAGTCGAGCTCCGAGTCCGCGGGTCGACTGATACTCCTCGTCCCGACTCATCATGCAAGTCCTCGAGTCGAGCTCGATCCTCGAGTCCAGTTCGCTCCTCGAGTAGAGCTCGCTCCTCGGGTCGAGCTCGGTCCTCGAGTCCAGTTCGCTCCTTGAGTCGAGCTCGCTCCTCGGGTCGAGCTCTCTCCTCGAGTCCAGTTCGCTCCTCGAGTCGAGCTCCGAGTCCGCGAGTCGACTGATACTCCTCGCCGACTCTTCACGCAATTCCTCGAGTCGAGCTCGCTCCCTCGAGTCCAGTTCGTTCCTCGAGTCGAGCTCCGAGTCCGCGAGTCGGCTGATACTCCTCGTGCCGACTCTCCATGCGAGTCCTCGAGTCGAGCTCGCTCCTCGAGTCTAGTTCGCTCCTCGGGTCTAGTTCGCTCCTCGAGTCGAGCTCGCTCCTCGGGTCGAGCTCGGTCCTTGAGTCCAGTTCGCTCCTCGAGTCGAGCTCCGAGTCCGCGAGTCGACTGATACTCCTCGCCGACTCTTCACGCAATTCCTCGAGTCGAGCTCGCTCCCTCGAGTCCAGTTCGTTCCTCGAGTCGAGCTCCGAGTCCGCGAGTCGGCTGATACTCCTCGTGCCGACTCTCCATGCCAGTCCTCGAGTCGAGCTCGCTCCTCGAGTCCAGTTCGCTCCTCGGGTCCAGTTCGCTCCTCGAGTCGAGTTCGCTCCTCGGGTCGAGCTCGCTCCTCGAGTCTAGTTCGTTCCTCGAGTCGAGCTCCGAGTCCGCGAGTCGACTGATACTCCTCGCCGACTCTTCACGCAAGTCCTCGAGTCGAGCTCGCTCCTTGAGTCCAATTCGCTCCTCGAGTCGAGCTCCGAGTCCCTGAGTCGACTGATACTCCTCACCGACTCTTCACGCAATTCCTCGAGTCGAGCTCGCTCCTCGAGTCCAGTTCGCTCCTCGAGTCCAGTTCGCTCCTCGAGTCGAGCTCGCTCCTCTGGTCGAGCTCGCGCCTCGAGTCCAGTTCGCCCCTCCAGTCCAATTCGCTCCTCGAGTCGAGCTCTGAGTCCGCGAGTCGACTGATACTCCTCGCCGACTCTTCACGCAAGTCCTCGAGTCGAGCTTGCTCCTCGAGTCCAGTTCGCTCCTCGAGTCCAGTTCGCTCCTCGAGTCGAGCTCGCTCCTCGGGTCGAGCTCGCGCCTTGAGTTCAGTCCGCTCCTCGAGTCCAATTCGCTCCTCGAGTCGAGCTCCGAGTCCCTGAGTCGACTGACACTCCTCGCCGACTCTTCACGCAAGTCCTAGACTCGAGCTCGCTCCTCGAGTCCAGTTCGCTCCTTGAGTCGAGCTCGCTCCTCGGGTCGAGCTCGCTCCTTGAGTCAAGTTCGCTCCTCGAGTCGAGCTCCGAGTCAGCGAGTCGACTGATACTCCTCGCCGACTCTTCACGCAATTCCTCGGGTCGAGGTCGCTCCTCGAGTCCAATTCGCTCCGCGAGTCGAGCTCGCTCCTCGAAATCCTATTCGCTCCTCGTGTCGAGCTTTTCACACAGCACCTCGAGTCGAGCTCGCCCCTCGAGTCCAGTTCGCTCCTCGAGTCGAGCTCGCTCCTCGAGCCGAGTTCGCTCCTCGAGTCCAGTTCGCTCCTCGAGTCCAGTTCGCTCCTCGAGTCGAACTCCGAGTCCGCAAGTCGACTGATACTCCTCCCCGACTCTTCACGCAAGTCCTCGAGTCGAGCTCGCTCCTCGAGTCCAGTTCGCTCCTCGAGTCGAGCTCGCTCCTCGGGTCGAGCTCGCTCCTCGAGTCCAGTTCGCTCCTCGAGTCGAGCTCCGAGTCCGCGAGTCGACTGATACTCCTCACCGACTCTTCACGTAATTCCTCGAGTCGAGCTCGCTCCTCGAGTCCAGTTCGCTCCTCGAGTCGAGCTCCGAGTCCGCGGGTCGACTGATACTCCTCGTGCCGACTCATCACGCAAGTCCTCGAGTCGAGTGTTGTCAATGGTGCCCACAAGAAGAGTTGTCGTCTTTATTTTGAACATTTGATGTAATAAAGTCTCATAAAGACTCTTGCTTGTAATTGCCTATTCATTCATTAATAAAGTTGAAACGTTCATTCAATCTTCCTTGTCTGAAGCTTTATGATAAAACCATAGTCTTTTAGTCCATAAACAAACTTAACAACTTACGAAGAGACAAATGTAGATTTGCATGAACAAACTCTTCGTAGTTTGCTTAAAACGATATATTCGCAATCTTAGGGTCAAAGGACTATTGACCTCAGTATGATTGTTAGAAGAATCTATGATGTCTGGTTATGAGGCATTGAGAGTTTGGGACTCTATAGTTCTTCTAGGTATCTTCCGAAGATACTGAATTGACCAGTGCACTTCTAGAGACAATATAAGAACAAACCATTTAACCTCTTATGTCTCGAAGTCACTATGTATGAATTGCATCATGCTTACCTTAATCCTGAAATGAGACATGCCATTTCACACCTTAGTATTCTCATTTGAGAAAGTCAAAGTTCGGACTCACTATGTGATTCCGAACAAGGCCTATTGGTGAAGTACTAAGTTGTGAGTCTGTCATGAGTAACTTTGTGAAGTTCTCATAGATATGGAATTCATGTACAAGATTGCTGAAATGCAATGTATGTCACCTCATGCTTTGTTCCTTGGAGTGTGAATAAATGAACTGGCCAGTGTCCAAATTGAGTCCTGACTCTTTTGGATGAAACAATGTGACTTGTTAGCTCCTCGTCAATACATTGTTTCTAACTTATTCACAAGCGACAAAGGAGTTGAGGAAATAACAGCTAGAAGGGTAAAATGGTAATTTAGTAAATCCCGACTAGCTGATGACATTCATGAAGGGTAAACATAGATAATATTCAGTGGATCCGCTCATCATAATTAGGTCGAATTCTTGAGTAGAAAATAAATTCATTTGAACCGAGAGATTTTCAGTGTCAGCTCTTTAGTGGAGTCAGTTGGCATTAAGCTAAACTTGGAAAAGGTTTGTGAACTTTTGAGTCCAAGTGTTTAGCTAAAGCTTTGTTCATTTGGGTCCATGAGGTCACTGTCACGAATCACATCGATAGGAATAGTTAAACTGGAAGCTAAGCCAAAACAAGAACGAAAATAGTTAAAAGGGTATTTTTGTGTTTTGAGACAAAGGATGAAATGAATGTCAATAAATTTTGGCAAGGTCAATTTATGACATGTTTCACTCGGCCATGACTTGATCTTTGGGCCTTGTGAATTAATTTCATTTCATAAGAATTTTATTGAAAATTCTTATTGGGCCTTTTTCATGTTGTCATGAACAAATGGAAAAGCTTCTAGAAGCCTTTTCTAGAAGGCCTTGGGCGCCCAACATACCCAACCAAGAGAGTTTATTTTGTGCATAAATGTATTTAGATACTTGCCAAAAGAAAAAGAGGAAACAAATTTCCCACACATGCTTGTAGGAAATTCGGCCAAGTGAGAAAAGGGAAAGCCAAGGAACAAAAAAGGAAACAAATCCTAGCCTCTAGGAGGCAGCCTTGGGCGCCCAACATGAAATGGGAAATGAAGGATTTTTGCTCATGAATATGTGATATTCTATAGAAGAGGAAACTACCTTATTGAAGGTGAGACCTCTCCTATAAATAGGAGCCCCATTTCCTCACAATTCATTCATCCAAGTTTAAGAGATTTGAGAGACTCTCTCTCTAGAACTTGGCCGAAGTCCTCTTCTCTCTCTCTCTAGTTTATTTTCGGTTTTCTCTTGTCTTGGCACCTAGGTCCTCACTCGACCTAGTCTTTAGCTCTGCGACTTCGAGACTCGTTCTCAAGTCGTGGTGTTTAAAAGTGCCCACTCACTAATTCCTTCTTTTCGAGTGATTTAGTGATAGAAACTATCGTGGTTGCTCGAGTTCCCGAGGAAAGAAAAGAGAGACGTGCTGCGAGGGGAGACGAACGTTGCCAACCTTCCAAAGGCTCATCAACGTTCAAGCATCAAAAGGTTAGTAACTTTTATAGCTCATATTAGTTTTTATTTACATGCATATGCTCTTGTCTAGGTTAGTAAAAACTAGTTTTACTTAAAAAAAGAAAATTTTTAAAATTCCGCCGCTTAACGAAGCGTTAAACTTTTTCTTAAACCCTAGATCGATTCCAACAAATGGTATCAGAGCTATGGTCAAAGGAATGCATGTGCATGTTTTTAAATTATGAGCTTGAAAATCGTTTTCGAAAGTTTACTAATTTTGTGACAAGTTAGAATTGTAATCTTAGATTTTTTTTAATTTATTGCTCTTGTCTCTAAATTAAAAACCATGTTGATTTTCTATGAGTTTGGGATGATGTTAAAACACATTAGAATCAGTTCTAAAAGTTTTTAATTTTTTATATTGAAAAACGTGTTTTAAAGGTTTGAGAATTTTCGAGTAAATTTTGTGACTAGTTTTATTTTCTTGCTAGTTTCGTTTATTTACTTGAATCGTTTTATGCATGTTGTTATTTCTTTTATTCTATGTTATTACCCTGCTAATAAAACACAAATAAAAGCTTTAAACAACATCTTAAAACGTTCCGTTACACTCGATTCTTTTTCGCACCTAAAAGGACGAAGCTTTAATTTATTTCTTTTTCTTCGAGCTGGAATGTAAACCCGCGTTAAAAGCGGCATAACTCTCTGCTCAGAAATCGAAATTTAATGATTCTTGAATCAAATTAAAGCTCTGTCTGTCCTCTGTCCAATGCCACCGGTTTCGACTCAAAAGGACATCGGAGCCGCCAGATATGGCGATTTTACTCCGAGGTGCGCGGCTGTCTGAAACTCCAGTTTTTTTTAGAAATCCGGATTTTCAAACCCCACTACCATGAGTTATAGAACTCTAATGAGAAAATTTTCTTGAGCAAAAATGTTTTTCATATGATTATAAACATGATGTGTAAAGATTAAAAGTTTTGATTTTTGAAAGATTAATTGAAATTGAATTTTTACAAAACTAGTTTGAATTTTGAAAAACCGTTTTCACTTTCAAACTTGAAAATATTTTGTCATCCAAATCAAATAAGTTTTCAAAATGTTTTCAAAACTATATCTATATCACATATGTTCAAAATCTATATGCTCTTGAAATTTTGAGTGGGAGGTCTCTTTGTAGACAAAGCTGAAAAATAAAAGGATGTGTAATCTCAAACTTTCAAGTGTTCGAGTGAGTTGAAGTTCACACTTCTCTCACGCACTTTCCCGAAATAGAAAATAGGAAAAGATCGAGTATGTCCCTTGTGCCTTTATGCACTAATACTGCTCTGAACATGTCGATCTAGGATTCTCTTCTAGTTGTCCGCTCTGTCGCTCTCTAACTAGGAAATTTGTTTCCGAACTTAAAAGAGTCGATGAACCATCTCCAAAAACTAAGTGGGAGGGTTATACTTGTTGTTTGTAACCCACGATCCCCAACACTAATGAAAAGTGCAAGTGTCGCCGGACTAAGAGTCACCCTCGTGGCCCTCTCTTAAATGAGAGTACTCAAGGGCGCTTTGCTCTGATCATTGCTCAATGAGCTACGTTCGAGAGTGAGAGGATGATGACAAGACCTCCCCTCGGCGGATTGTTTTTCAAAGTCAATCTTTTGGACTAAGTGGTTGGTTACACACTTAGACTCAATCCCTAGTAATCCTCCCTCGAGGCCCTGCGAAAGGATGTGAGTGATCAAACCAATTTACAAGGTGGCTAGTCAAAATTGATGTATTGACATCTTGGCTATGCATTAATGATGAGTCATTTACTTATGAAAGGAGACTCGTTGCGGCCTTCCCTCGAAGGAGTAAAGTGTCATTTCGTTCATAACACCTTTGGATTTTACAAAAGTCTTAATGAAACTTAAATCCTAAACCAAAGACTAATCATAAACTTGTTTCAACTTATATAGGCAATATGTCTCTCAACCCTCTCTCTATCTTTCTTTCCTCGAACCAACTCGAAAACGAAAACTACATAGATTCGAAACATAACCTCAACATAATACCTACCGTTAACAAGCACAAATGGGTACTCACCACCCCGTGTCCTCCTCTGACGAATGATGATTCAACTCAAGAGGACAATGACGCCTTAGCGGCCTGGCTTCGATCCGATGAGATTGTGAGGTGCTATATCTTAGCATCTATGAACAATATGTTGAACAAGCAACATCGTGACATCGAGACTGCCGCTGACATGCTCTACAATCTCCTTGAGAGTTTTGGAGGGCAAAGGCGTCAAGCAAGGCAAAAAGCAGTCCGACAGTTTATGAACTGTCATATGAAGGCTAGGACTCCTGTTAGAGACTTTATGATACTGATCATTAGTTTTCTAAATAAAATGGAAATCGTAGGATCTGAGACTGATGGGAAGAATCTCATAGATATGATCTTAGAAACTCTCCCCGCGTCTCTTGATACCTCCAAGATGAACTACTCCATAAACAAGCTAGAGTACACTGCTACCAAGCTTATGGAGAAACTTCACACTGCTGTAGGTTTCACTAAGAGAAAGAGGAATCAAGGAGAGGCACATGCTACTGAGCGAAAAGCCTCCGCCTCTGAAACTGTGAAGAGACCTTACAAGGCCGACAAAAAGAACTGTCCCGCCTATCTCAAAGCAAAGGAACATGGTATTGTACTAGTTACCGAAGCATGCTTAGTAGCTGATAATGTATCAACGTGGATTCTTGACTCCGCTGCTACTAACCATATTTGCTGTTCCTTGAATGGTTTCAAGAAAACCAAAAGCTTAGAGGAAGGCGAGTTCTGTTTCAAATGGGGTGATGGGAGCCTGGTGTCTGCAAAGGCTGTGGGATCTGTGACGCTGTCTTTTGAAGACCGCACTTTAAACTTGAATAATGTATATTTTGTTCCTACCTTTGGGAAGAACTTAATATCCGTTGCTCGTCTTCGTGAGCAAGATTATTGTTTAAAGTTCATTAAGAATGGAATTCGTATTTCGTTTCCTGATAACTCTTTTGTCACTGATGCATGTATGAAGAATGCTCTTTTCTACATCTATCCCACTCAACCTTCTCTTTTAGACACCGAAATAGATAATGATCTTATTAGGGAGCCAAAGAGGATCAAACTTTCTGAATCCTCCGATCTAACAAAATCAACACACCTATGGCACTTAAGACTTGGTCATATCAGTCTAGAAAGGATTAAGAGACTTGTGAGGGATGGTCCACTCCAAGCCTCTGCAATAGGTTCACTACCTACTTGTGAATCCTGCATAGAAGGAAAAATGACTAAGCGACCTTTCTCTGATAAAGGTCGAAGAGCCACTGAGTTGCTGGAACTAATACATTCTGATGTATGTGGTCCGCTCAGCCAACAGGCACGTGGAGGATACGAATACTTCGTTACCTTCACTGATGATTACTCACGATATGGGTTTGTCTATTTGCTCAAACACAAATCCGAGACCTTTAACGTATTTAAGGTCTTTAGGGCTTTAGTGGAAAAGCAAACTGGCAAAGTGATCAAAACCCTTCGATCTGATCGAGGTGGTGAGTATATGTCTGGAGAGTTCGACGACTTTCTTGAAGAAGAAGGTATTGCTTCTCAGCTTACCGCACCTGGCACACCTCAACAAAACGGAGTGTCAGAGAGAAGAAACCGAACTCTTATGGAGATGGTTAGATCGATGATGAGTTACTCATCACTCCCGCTTTCCTTTTGGGGATATGCCCTCGAAACAGCCGCTTACATTCTGAACCAAGTTCCGTCTAAAACGGTTCCTGGTACTCCTTATGAAAGATGGACTGGCCGTAAAGTAAGTTTGGGCCACATCCGAATTTGGGGTTGCCCTGCACATGTGCTAAGGCAAAAGACTAGCAAGTTGGCTAGTAGGTCAGAATTGTGCCTGTTTGTAGGATATCCAAAGGAAACCAAAGGTTTCATTTTCTATAGTCCCGAGGACGATAAGACTTTCGTTAGCACGAATGCTCGTTTCCTTGAGGAGGACTTTATGAATGATGCGAAACCTAGAAGCAAAATTGTGCTTGAAGAAAAGTTGGGTGAGGAAGCTTCTACCTCATCTGTAAGAACTGTTCTTACCCCAACTGAAACACAACCTAACTCATCAGAATCTCGTCAAGTAGTACTTCGACGTAGTGGGAGGGCTACTCAAAAGCCTGACAGGTACATGTCTTATGGAGACTCTCTTGTAGCCGTCTCCGACATGGATGACCCTGTTTCCTATAGCCAAGCGATGGCTTGTTCTGAATCAAACCTTTGGCTTGACGCCATGAAAGTTGAAATGCACTCGATGTATGTCAACAAAGTCTGGAAACTTGTAGACCTTCCTGAAGGGATTAAACCCGTAGGGTGTAAGTGGATATACAAGAAGAAAAGGGGTCCTGATGGGAACGTTGAGACGTTCAAAGCACGACTTGTGGCAAAGGGTTATACCCAACAAGAAGGGATTGACTATGAAGAAACCTTCTCGCCAGTCGCGATGCTTAAATCCATCCGCATACTCCTATCCATAGCTGCAGCTCTCGACTATGAGATCTGGCAAATGGATGTCAAGACAGCCTTTCTGAATGGCAATCTTGACGAGCGCATTTACATGGCTCAACCAGACGGTTTCGTGGATAAAGGTCAAGAGGCCAAGGTTTGTGAGTTGCTTAAATCCATTTATGGACTAAAGCAAGCATCTAGGTCATGGAATATTAGATTCGATGAAACTGTAAAGAGCTTCGGCTTTGAACAGTCAATAGATGAGCCTTGTGTTTACAAGTTAATACACGAAGGCAAAGTTGTGTTTCTGGTACTATATGTCGATGATATACTACTCATTGGTAATGACGTGGGTAAGTTATCTGAGGTTAAGGTCTGGCTAGCAAAGCAATTCGATATGAAGGATCTAGGAGAAGCCGCGTACATTCTGGGAATCCAAATCTTTCGAGATAGGAAAAACCGGACCCTGTCGCTCTCTCAAGCATCTTATATTGATAAGGTGATGGATCGCTTCTCGATGCAAGACTGCAAGAGGGGTCAAACACCCTTTAGGCATGGAGTTTCACTCTCTAAGGACCAGTCTCCCAAGACTGCACAAGAGATTGAAGACATGAGGAAAATTCCTTACGCCTCTGCCGTAGGAAGCCTCATGTATGCTATGCTTTGCACCCGACCTGATATATGTTTCGCCGTTGGCGTAGTTAGTCGTTTCCAATCCAACCCTGGACCCGAGCACTGGATTGCTGTTAAGCATGTTCTTAAGTATCTTCGAAGAACTAGGAACTTGATGCTTACATACTCAGGTACTGACCTGACTATGACGGGATATACCGACTCCGATTTTCAAGCGGATAAGGATTCCAGGAAATCCACTTCGGGATCTGTGTTCATCCTTAATGGTGGAGCTGTTGTGTGGAGAAGTATTAAGCAATCTTGCATTGCTGACTCCACAATGGAAGCAGAATATGTGGCTGCTTGTGAAGCATCCAAAGAGGCTGTATGGCTTAGAAAGTTCCTTAAGTATTTGGAAGTTGTTCCAAACGTCGACGAGCCCATGACCCTTTATTGTGATAATAGTGGGGCTGTCGCTAACTCAAAGGAACCTAGAAGCCATAAGCGCTCTAAGCATATTGAGAGGAAATACCATTTGATTCGAGAGATCGTGCAGCGCGGAGACGTGGAAGTGAAGAAGATCTCAACGGTGGACAACCTCGCAGATCCATTCACCAAGGCCCTAGCGAACAAGGTCTTCGACCAACATCGTGAGGGATTAGGCATGAAGGACTACACACACCTTCTTTGAGTCAAGTGGGAGTTTGTTGTCAATGGTGCCCACAAGAAGAGTTGTAGTCTTTATTTTGAACATTTGATGTAATAAAGTCTCATAAAGACTCTTGCTTGTAATTGCCTATTCATTCATTAATAAAGTTGAAACGTTCATTCAATCTTCCTTGTCTGAAGCTTTATGATAAAACCATAGTCTTTTAGTCCATAAACAAACTTAACAACTTACGAAGAGACAAATGTAGATTTGCATGAACAAACTCTTCGTAGTTTGCTTAAAACGATATATTCGCAATCTTAGGGTCAAAGGACTATTGACCTCAGTATGATTGTTAGAAGAATCTATGATGTCTGGTTATGAGGCATTGAGAGTTTGGGACTCTATAGTTCTTCTAGGTATCTTCCGAAGATACTGAATTGACCAGTGCACTTCTAGAGACAATATAAGAACAAACCATTTAACCTCTTATGTCTCGAAGTCACTATGTATGAATTGCATCATGCTTACCTTAATCCTGAAATGAGACATGCCATTTCACACCTTAGTATTCTCATTTGAGAAAGTCAAAGTTCGGACTCACTATGTGATTCCGAACAAGGCCTATTGGTGAAGTACTAAGTTGTGAGTCTGTCATGAGTAACTTTGTGAAGTTCTCATAGATATGGAATTCATGTACAAGATTGCTGAAATGCAATGTATGTCACCTCATGCTTTGTTCCTTGGAGTGTGAATAAATGAACTGGCCAGTGTCCAAATTGAGTCCTGACTCTTTTGGATGAAACAATGTGACTTGTTAGCTCCTCGTCAATACATTGTTTCTAACTTATTCACAAGCGACAAAGGAGTTGAGGAAATAACAGCTAGAAGGGTAAAATGGTAATTTAGTAAATCCCGACTAGCTGATGACATTCATGAAGGGTAAACATAGATAATATTCAGTGGATCCGCTCATCATAATTAGGTCGAATTCTTGAGTAGAAAATAAATTCATTTGAACCGAGAGATTTTCAGTGTCAGCTCTTTAGTGGAGTCAGTTGGCATTAAGCTAAACTTGGAAAAGGTTTGTGAACTTTTGAGTCCAAGTGTTTAGCTAAAGCTTTGTTCATTTGGGTCCATGAGGTCACTGTCACGAATCACATCGATAGGAATAGTTAAACTGGAAGCTAAGCCAAAACAAGAACGAAAATAGTTAAAAGGGTATTTTTGTCTTTTGAGACAAAGGATGAAATGAATGTCAATAAATTTTGGCAAGGTCATTTTATGACATGTTTCACTCGGCCATGACTTGATCTTTGGGCCTTGTGAATTAATTTCATTTCATAAGAATTTTATTGAAAATTCTTATTGGGCCTTTTTCATGTTGTCATGAACAAATGGAAAAGCTTCTAGAAGCCTTTTCTAGAAGGCCTTGGGCGCCCAACATACCCAACCAAGAGAGTTTATTTTGTGCATAAATGTATTTAGATACTTGCCAAAAGAAAAAGAGGAAACAAATTTCCCACACATGCTTGTAGGAAATTCGGCCAAGTGAGAAAAGGGAAAGCCAAGGAACAAAAAAGGAAACAAATCCTAGCCTCTAGGAGGCAGCCTTGGGCGCCCAACATGAAATGGGAAATGAAGGATTTTTGCTCATGAATATGTGATATTCTATAGAAGAGGAAACTACCTTATTGAAGGTGAGACCTCTCCTATAAATAGGAGCCCCATTTCCTCACAATTCATTCATCCAAGTTTAAGAGATTTGAGAGACTCTCTCTCTAGAACTTGGCCGAAGTCCTCTTCTCTCTCTCTCTAGTTTATTTTCGGTTTTCTCTTGTCTTGGCACCTAGGTCCTCACTCGACCTAGTCTTTAGCTCTGCGACTTCGAGACTCGTTCTCAAGTCGTGGTGTTTAAAAGTGCCCACTCACTAATTCCTTCTTTTCGAGTGATTTAGTGATAGAAACTATCGTGGTTGCTCGAGTTCCCGAGGAAAGAAAAGAGAGACGTGCTGCGAGGGGAGACGAACGTTGCCAACCTTCCAAAGGCTCATCAACGTTCAAGCATCAAAAGGTTAGTAACTTTTATAGCTCATATTAGTTTTTATTTACATGCATATGCTCTTGTCTAGGTTAGTAAAAACTAGTTTTACTTAAAAAAAGAAAATTTTTAAAATTCCGCCGCTTAACGAAGCGTTAAACTTTTTCTTAAACCCTAGATCGATTCCAACATCGAGCTCGTTCCTCGAGTCCAGTTCGCTCCTCGAGTAGAGCTCGCTCCTCGGGTCGAGCTCGCTCCTCGAGTCTAGTTCGCTCCTTGAGTCGAGCTCGCTCCTCGGGTCGAGCTCGCTCCTCGAGTCCAGTTCGCTCCTCGAGTCGAGCTCTGAGTCCGCGAGTCGACTGATACTCCTCGCCGACTCTTCACGCAATTCCTCGAGTCGAGCTCGCTCCCTCGAGTCCAGTTCGTTCCTCGAGTCGAGCTCCGAGTCCGCGAGTCGGCTGATACTCCTCGTGCCGACTCTCCATGCGAGTCCTCGAGTCGAGCTCGCTCCTCGAGTCTAATTCGCTCCTCGGGTCTAGTTCGCTCCTCGAGTCGAGCTCGCTCCTCGGGTCGAGCTCGCTCCTTGAGTCCAGTTCGCTCCTCGAGTCGAGCTCCGAGTCCGTGAGTCGACTGATACTCCTCGCCGACTCTTCACGCAATTCCTCGAGTCGAGCTCGCTCCCTCGAGTCCAGTTCATTCCTCGAGTCGAGCTCCGAGTCCGCGAGTCGGCTGATACTCTTCGTGCCGACTCTCCATGCGAGTCCTCGAGTCCAGTTTGCTCCTCGGGTCCAGTTCGCTCCTCGAGTCGAGCTCGCTCCTCGGGTCGAGCTCGCTCCTCGAGTCTAGTTCGTTCCTCGAGTCGAGCTCCGAGTCCGCGAGTCGACTGATACTCCTCGCCGACTCTTCACATAAGTCCTCGAGTCGAGCTCGCTCCTCGAGTCCAGTTCGCTCCTCGAGTCCAGTTCGCTCCGACTCCGCAAGTCGACTGATACTCCTCGCCGACTCTTCACGCAATTCCTCGAGTCGAGTTCGCTCCTCAATTGATCTAGGGTTTAAGAAAAAGATTAAACGCTTCGGGAAGCGGCGGAATTTTAAAAAATTTCTTTTCAAGTAAAAACAGTTTTTACTAACCTAGACAAAGAGCAAGTACATGTAATTAAAACCTATTATGAGTATAGAAGTTTACTAACCTTTCTTGAAGCTTGAACTTTGTAGAAGCTTTTGGAAAGTTTGCAACGCTCGTCTCCTCGCAGCACGTCTCTCTTTCTTTCCTCGGCACCTCGAGCAACCACGATAGTTTCTATCACTAAATCACTCGAAATAAAAGGAATCAGTGAGTGGGCACTTTTAAACACTACGACTTAAGAACGAGTCTTGAAGTCGCAGAGCTAAACTCTAGGTCAAATGAGGACCTAGGTGCCAAAACAAAATCGAAAATAAACTAGAGAGAGAGAGAGGAGTTCGGCCAAAGTTCTAGAGAGAGAGTCTCTCAAATCTCTTAAACTTGGATGAATGAAATGTGAGGAATGAGGCTCCTATTTATAGGAGGAGGATTACCTTCAAAAGGTAGTTTCCTCTTTTCCTATTGCCTTGCACGTCCAACATGCCTCATGAAGGCTTAGGATTTGTTTCCTCATTTGATTTCCTCTTAGTTGGCCGAAAATGCACTTTCCTTCTTAAGGAAATTTGTTTCCCCTTTTTCTTTTGGCAAGTATCTTCATACATCAATGCACAAAATAAACTCTCTTTCCCGCTATGGCATGAACGCAATTCAGCCTTATTTTCCTTGGGTTGGACGAAATTTGAGCTTCTAGAAGGAGCTTCTAGATGTTTCTTCATTTGTTCATGACAACATAAGAAAAGCCCATTAAGAATTTTCAAGTAAAATTCTATGAAATGAAATTAATCCTCAAGGCCCAATAAACTATTAATGGCTGAGTGTTTTAAGTTTCATTTGTCATCAAATGACCTTGTCAAAAAAATTTATTGACATTCATTTCGTCCTATGTCCAAAAGGACAAAAATACCCTTTTGACAATTTTCGTAAAACTGTCTCGTTCTTGTTTTGACTTAGCTTTCAGTTTAACTATTCCTACTCGATGTGATTCGTGACAGTGACCTCATGGACCCAAATGAACAAAGCTTGAGCTAAACACTTGGACTCAAAAGTTCACAAACCTTTTCCAAGTTTAGCTTAATGCCAACTGACTCCACTAAAGAGTTGACACTGAAAATCTCTCGGTTCAAATGAATTTATTTTCTACTCAAGAATTCAACCTAATTATGATGAGCGGATCCACTGAATATTATCTATGTTTACCCTTCATGAATGTCATCAGCTAGTCGGGATTTACTAAATTACCATTTTACCCTTCTAGCTGTTATTTCCTCAACTCCTTTGTCGCTTGTGAATAAGTTAGAAACAATGTATTGACGAGGAGCTAACAGGTCACATTGTTTCATCCAAAAGAGTCAGGACTCAATTTGGACACTGGCCAGTTCATTTATTCACACTCCAAGGAAAAAAGCATGAGGTGACATACATTGCATTTCAGCAATCTTGTACATGAATTCCATATCTATGAGAACTTCACAAAGTTACTCATGACAGACTCACAACTTAGTACTTCACCAATAGGCCTTGTTCGGAATCACATAGTGAGTCCGAACTTTGACTTTCTCAAATGAGAATACTAAGGTGTGAAATGGCATGTCTCATTTCAGGATTAAGGTAAGCATGATGCAATTCATACATAGTGACTTCGAGACATAAGAGGTTAAATGGTTTGTTCTTATATTGTCTCTAGAAGTGCACTGGTCAATTCAGTACCTTCGGAAGATACCTAGAAGAACTATAGAGTCCCCAACTCTCAATGCCTCATAACCAGACATCATAGATTCTTCCAACAATCATACTGAGGTCAATAGTCCTTTGACCCTAAGATTGCGAATATATCGTTTTAAGCAAACTACGAAGAGTTTGTTCATGCAAATCTACATTTGTCTCTTCATAAGTTGTTAGGTTTGTTTATGGACTAAAAGACTAGGGTTTTATCATAAAGCTTCAGACAAGGAAGATTGAATGAACGTTTCAACTTTTTATTAATGAATAAGCAATTACAAGCAAGAGTCTTCGTAAGACTATATTACATCAAATGTACATAAATAGACACTACTACTCTTCTTGTGGGCACCATTGACAACAAACTCCCACTTGACTCAAAGAAGATGTGAGTAGTCCTTTATGCCTAATCCCTCTCGATGTTGGTCGAAGACCATGTTCGCTAGGGCCTTGGTGAATGGATCTGCCAGAGATCTACTTCACCTCCACGTCTCCACGTTGCGCGATCTCTCGAATCAAATGGTATTTCCTCTCAATATGCTTTAGAGCGCTTATGGCTTCTAGGTTCCTTTGAGTTAGCGACAGCCCCACTATTATCACAATAAAGGGTCATGGGCTCGTCGACGTTTGGAACAATTTCCAAATACTTAAGGAATTTTCTAAGCCATACAGCCTCTTTGGATGCTTCACAAGCAGCCACATATTCTGCTTCCATTGTGGAGTCAGCAATGCAAGATTGCTTAATACTCCTCCACACAACAGCTCCACCATTAAGGATGAACACAGATCAAGAAGTGGATTTCTTGGAATCCTTATCCGCTTGAAAATCGGAGTCGGTATATCCCATCATAGTCAGGTCAGTACCTGAGTATGTAAGCATCAAGTTCCTAGTTCTTCGAAGATACTTAAGAACATGCTTAACAGCAATCCAGTGCTCGGGTCCAGGGTTGGATTGGAAACGGCTAACTACGCCAACGGCGAAACAGATGTCAGGTCTAGTGCAAAGCATGGTATACATGAGGCTTCCTACGGCAGAGGCGTAAGGAATTTTCCTCATGTCTTCAATCTCTTGTGCAGTCTTGGGAGACTGGTCCTTAGAGAGTGAAACTCCATGCCTAAAGGGTGTTTGACCCTTCTTGGAGTCTTGCATCGAGAAGCGATCCATCACCTTATCAATATAAGATTCTTGAGAGAGCGACAGGGTCCGGTTTTTCCTATCTCGAAAGATTTGGATCCCCAGAATGTACGCGGCTTCTCCTAGATCCTTCATATCGAATTGTTTTGCCAGCCAGACCTTAACCTCAGATAACTTACCCACGTCATTACCAATGAGAAGTATATCATCGACATATAGTACCAGAAACACAACTTTACCTTCGTGTATTAACTTGTAAACACAAGGCTCATCTATTGACTGTTCAAAGCCAAAGCTCTTTACAGTTTCATCGAATCTAATATTCCATGACCTAGATGCTTGCTTTAGTCCATAAATGGATTTAAGCAACTCACAAACCTTGGTCTCTTGACCTTTATCCACGAAACCGTCTGGTTGAGCCATGTAAATGCGCTCGTCAAGATTGCCATTCAGAAAGGCTGTCTTGACATCCATTTGCCAGATCTCATAGTCGAGAGCTGCAGCTATGGATAGGAGTATGCGGATGGATTTAAGCATTGCGACTGGCGAGAAGGTTTCTTCATAGTCAATCCCTTCTTGTTGGGTATAACCCTTCGCCACAAGTCGTGCTTTGAACGTCTCGACGTTCCCATCAGAACCCCTTTTCTTCTTGTATATCCACTTACACCCTACGGGTTTAATCCCTTCAGGAAGGTCTACAAGTTTCCAGACTTTGTTGACATACATCGAGTGCATTTCAACTTTCATGGCGTCAAGCCAAAGGTTTGATTCAGAACAAGCCATCGCTTGGCTATAGGAAACAGGGTCATCCATGTCGGAGACGGCTACAAGAGAGTCTCCATAAGACATGTACCTGTCAGGCTTTTGAGTAGCCCTCCTACTACGTCGAAGTACTACTTGACGAGATTCTGATGAGTTAGGTTGTGTTTCAGTTGGGGTAAGAACAGTTCTTACAGATGAGGTAGAAGCTTCCTCATCCAACTTTTCTTCAAGCACAATTTTGCTTCTAGGTTTCGCATCCTTCATGAAGTCCTCCTCAAGGAAACGAGCATTCGTGCTAACGAAAGTCTTATCGTCCTCGGGACTATAGAAAATGAAACCTTTGGTTTCCTTTGGATATCCCACAAACAGGCACAATTCTGACCTACTAGCCAACTTGCTAGTCTTTTGCCTTAGCACATGGGCAGGGCAACCCCAAATTCGGATGTGGCCCAAACTTACTTTACGGCCAGTCCATCTTTCATAAGGAGTACCAGGAACCGTTTTAGACGGAACTTGGTTCAGAATTTAAGCGGCTGTTTCGAGGGCATATCCCCAAAAGGAAATCGGGAGTGATGAGTAACTCATCATCGATCTAACCATCTCCATAAGAGTTCGGTTTCTTCTCTCTGACACTCCGTTTTGTTGAGGTGTGCCAGGTGCGGTAAGCTGAGAAGCGATACCTTCTTCTTTAAGAAAGTCATCGAACTCTCCATACATATACTCACCACCTCGATCAGATCGAAGGGTTTTGATCACTTTGCCAGTTTGCTTTTCCACTAAAGCCCTAAAGACCTTAAATACGTTAAAGGTCTCGGATTTGTGTTTGAGCAAATAGACAAACCCATATCGTGAGTAATCATCAGTGAAGGTTACGAAGTATTCGTATCCTCCACGTGCCTGTTGGATGAGCGGACCACATACATCAGAATGTATTAGTTCCAGCAACTCAGTGGCTCTTCGACCTTTATCAGAGAAAGGTCGCTTAGTCATTTTTCCTTCTATGCAGGATTCACAAGTAGGTAGTGAACCTATTGCAGAGGCTTGGAGTGGACCATCCCTCACAAGTCTCTTAATCCTTTCTAGACTGATATGACCAAGTCTTAAGTGCCATAGGTGTGTTGATTTTGTTAGATCGGAGGATTCAGAAAGTTTGATCCTCTTTGGCTCCCTAATTAGATCATTATCTATTTCGGTGTCTAAAAGAGAAGGTTGGGTGGGATAGATGTAGAAAAGAGCATTCTTCATACATGCATCAGTGACAAAAGAATTATCAGGAAACGAAATACGAATTCCATTCTTAATGAACTTTAAACAATAATCTTGTTCACGAAGACGAGCAACGGATATTAAGTTCTTCCCAAAGGTAGGAACAAAATATACATTATTCAAGTTTAAAGTGCGGTCTTCAATAGACAGCGTCACGTATCCCACAGCCTTTGCAGACACCAGGCTCCCATCACCCCATTTGAAACAGAACTCGCCTTCCTCTAAGCTTTTGGTTTTCTTGAAACCATTCAAGGAACAACAAATATGGTTAGTAGCAGCGGAGTCAAGAATCCACGTTGATACATTATCAGCTACTAAGCATGCTTCGGTAACTAGTACAATACTATGTTCCTTTGCTTTGAGATTGGCAGGACAGTTCTTTTTATCGGCCTTGTGAGGTCTCTTCTTAGTTCCAGAGGCGGAGGCTCTTTGCTCAGTAGCATGTGCCTCTCCTTGATTCCTCTTTCTCTTAGTGAGACCTTCAGCAGTGTGAAACTCCTTCATAAGCTTGGTAACAGTGTACTCTAGCTTGTTTATGGAGTAGTTCATCTTGGCGGTATCAAGAGATGCGAGGAGAGTTTCTAAGATCATATCTATGATATTCTTCCCATCAATCTCAGATCCTAGGATTTCCATTTTATTCAGAAAACTAATGATCAGTATCATGAAGTCTCCAACAGGAGTCCTAGCCTGCATATGACAGTTCATAAACTGTCGGACTGCTTGTAGCCTTGTTTGACGCCTTTGCCCTCCAAACATCTCAAGGAGATTGTAGAGCATGACAGCGGCAGTCTCGAAGTCACGATGTTGCTCTTTCAGCATATTGTTCATAGATGCCAAGATATAGCACCTCACAATCTCATCGGATCGAAGCCAGGCCGCTAAGGCGTCATTGTCCTCTTGAGTTGAATCATCATTCGTCAGAGGAGGACACGGGGTGGTGAGTACCCATTTGTGCTTGTTAACAGTAGGTATTATGTCGAGGTTACGTTTCGAGTTTATGTAGTTTTCGTTTTCGAGTTTGTTCGAGGAAAGAATGAAAGAGAGAGAGTTGGGAGACATATTGCCTATAAAAGTTGAAACAAGTTTATGATTAGTCTTTGGTTTAGGATTTAAGTTTGTTTAAGACTTTATAAAATCCAAAGGTGTTATAAACCAAACGATAATTTACTCCTTCAAGGGAAGGCCGCAAAAAATCTCCATTTATAAGTAAATGACACATCATTAATGCTTAGCCAAGATGTCAATACATCAACATTGACTAGCCACCTTGTAAATTGGTTTGATCACTCACATCCTTTCGCAGGGCCTCGAGGGAGGATTACTAGGGATTGAGTCTAAGTGTGTAACCAACCACTTAGTCCAAAAGATTGACTTTGAAAAACAATCCGCCGAGGGGAGGTCTTGTCATCATCGTCTCACTCTCGGACGTAGCTCATTGAGCAATGATCAGAGCAAAGCGCCCTTGAGTACTCTCATTTAAGAGAGGGCCACGAGGGTGACTCTTAGTCCGGAGACACTTGCACTTTTCATTAGTGTTGGGGATCGTGGGTTTCAAACAACAAGCATAACCCTCCCACTTAGTTTTTGGAGTTGGTTCATCGACTCTTTTAACTTCGGAAACAAATTTCCTAGTTAGAGAGCGACAGAGCGGACAACTAGAAGAGAATCCTAGATCGACATGTTCAGAGCAGTATTAGTGCATAAAGGCACAAGGTACATACTCGATCTTTTCATATTTTCTATTTCGGGAAAGTGCGTGAGGGAAGTGTGAACTTCAACTCACTCGAACACTTGAAAGTTTGAGATTACACATCTTTTTATTTTTCGGCTTGTCTACAAGGAGACCTCCCACTCAAATTTTCAAGAGCATATAGATTTTGAACATATGTGATATAGATATAGTTTTGAAAACATTTTGTAAACTTATTTGATATGGGTGACAAAATATTTTTCAAGTTTGAAAGTGAAAACGGTTTGTCAAAATTCAAACTAGTTTTGTAAAAACTCAATTTCAATTAATCTTTCAAAAATCAAAACTTTTAATCTTTACACATCATGTTTATAATCATATTAAAAACATTTTTGCTCAATAAAATTTTCTCATTAGAGTTCTATAACTCATGGTAGTGGGGTTTGAAAATCCGGATTTCAAAAAAACTGGAGTTTTAGACAGCCGCGCACCTCGGAGTAAAATCGCCATATCTGGCGGCTCCGATGTCCTTTTGAGCCGAAACCGGTGGCATTGGACAGAGGACAGACAGAGCTTTAATTTGATTCAAGAATCATTAAATTTAGATTTCTGAGCAGAGAGTTATGCCACTTTTAATGCGGGTTTACTCCAGCTCGAAGAAAAAGAAATAAATTAAAGCTTGGTCCTATTTAGGTGCGAAAAAGAATCAAGTGTAACGGAACGTTTTAAGATGTTGTTTAAAGCTTTTATTTGTGTTTTATTAGCAGGGTAATAACATAGAATAAAAGAAATAACAACAAGCATAAAACGAATACGGTAAATAAAAGAAACTAGAAGGACAAAGTAACTAGTCACAAAATTTACCGAAATTTCTCAAACCTTTAAAACACGTTTTTCAATATAAAAAATTAAAAACTTTTAGAACTGATTCTAATTTATTTTAAAAATATCCCAAAATCATAGAAAAACAACATGGTTTTTAATTTAAAGGCATGAACAATAAATTAAAAAAAAATCTAAGATTACAATTCTAACTTGTCACAAAATTAGTAAACTTTCGAAAACGATTTTCAAGCTCATAATTTTAAAAACATGTACATGCATCTCTTTGACCATAGCTCTGATACCATTTGTTGGAATTGATCTAGGGTTTAAGAAAAAGATTAAACGCTTCGGGAAGCGGCGGAATTTTAAAAAATTTCTTTTCAAGTAAAAACAGTTTTTACTAACCTAGACAAAGAGCAAGTACATGTAATTAAAACCTATTATGAGTATAGAAGTTTACTAACCTTTCTTGAAGCTTGAACTTTGTAGAAGCTTTTGGAAAGTTTACAACGCTCGTCTCCTCGCAGCACGTCTCTCTTTCTTTCCTCGGCACCTCGAGCAACCACGATAGTTTCTATCACTAAATCACTCGAAATAAAAGGAATCAGTGAGTGGGCACTTTTAAACACTACGACTTAAGAACGAGTCTTGAAGTCGCAGAGCTAAACTCTAGGTCAAATGAGGACCTAGGTGCCAAAACAAAATCGAAAATAAACTAGAGAGAGAGAGAGGAGTTCGGCCAAAGTTCTAGAGAGAGAGTCTCTCAAATCTCTTAAACTTGGATGAATGAAATGTGAGGAATGAGGCTCCTATTTATAGGAGGAGGATTACCTTCAAAAGGTAGTTTCCTCTTTTCCTATTGCCTTGCACGTCCAACATGCCTCATGAAGGCTTAGGATTTGTTTCCTCATTTGATTTCCTCTTAGTTGGCCGAAAATGCACTTTCCTTCTTAAGGAAATTTGTTTCCCCTTTTTCTTTTGGCAAGTATCTTCATACATCAATGCACAAAATAAACTCTCTTTCCCACTATGGCATGAACGCAATTCAGCCTTATTTTCCTTGGGTTGGACGAAATTTGAGCTTCTAGAAGGAGCTTCTAGATGTATCTTCATTTGTTCATGACAACATAAGAAAAGCCCATTAAGAATTTTCAAGTAAAATTCTATGAAATGAAATTAATCCTCAAGGCCCAATAAACTATTAATGGCTGAGTGTTTTAAGTTTCATTTGTCATCAAATGACCTTGTCAAAAAAATTTATTGACATTCATTTCGTCCTATGTCCAAAAGGACAAAAATACCCTTTTGACAATTTTCGTAAAACTGTCTCGTTCTTGTTTTGACTTAGCTTTCAGTTTAACTATTCCTACTCGATGTGATTCGTGACAGTGACCTCATGGACCCAAATGAACAAAGCTTGAGCTAAACACTTGGACTCAAAAGTTCACAAACCTTTTCCAAGTTTAGCTTAATGCCAACTGACTCCACTAAAGAGTTGATACTGAAAATCTCTCGGTTCAAATGAATTTATTTTCTACTCAAGAATTCAACCTAATTATGATGAGCGGATCCACTGAATATTATCTATGTTTACCCTTCATGAATGTCATCAGCTAGTCGGGATTTACTAAATTACTATTTTACCCTTCTAGCTGTTATTTCCTCAACTCCTTTGTTGCTTGTGAATAAGTTAGAAACAATGTATTGACGAGGAGCTAACAAGTCACATTGTTTCATCCAAAAGAGTCAGGACTCAATTTGGACACTGGCCAGTTCATTTATTCACACTCCAAGGAACAAAGCATGAGGTGACATACATTGCATTTCAGCAATCTTGTACATGAATTCCATATCTATGGGAACTTCACAAAGTTACTCATGACAGACTCACAACTTAGTACTTCACCAATAGGCCTTGTTCGGAATCACATAGTGAGTCCGAACTTTGACTTTCTCAAATGAGAATACTAAGGTGTGAAATGGCATGTCTCATTTCAGGATTAAGGTAAGCATGATGCAATTCATACATAGTGACTTCGAGACATAAGAGGTTAAATGGTTTGTTCTTATATTGTCTCTAGAAGTGCACTGGTCAATTCAGTACCTTCGGAAGATACCTAGAAGAACTATAGAGTCCCCAACTCTCAATGCCTCATAACCAGACATCATAGATTCTTCCAACAATCATACTGAGGTCAATAGTCCTTTGACCCTAAGATTGTGAATATATCGTTTTAAGCAAACTACGAAGAGTTTGTTCATGCAAATCTACATTTGTCTCTTCGTAAGTTGTTAGGTTTGTTTATGGACTAAAAGACTAGGGTTTTCTCATAAAGCTTCAGACAAGGAAGATTGAATGAACGTTTCAACTTTTTATTAATGAATAAGCAATTACAAGCAAGAGTCTTCGTAAGACTATATTACATCAAATGTACATAAATAGACACTACTACTCTTCTTGTGGGCACCATTGACAACATGATACTCCTCGCCGGCTCTTCACGCAATTCCTCGAGTCGAGCTCGCTCCTCGAGTCCAGTTCGCTCCTCGAGTCCAGTTCGCTCCTCGAGTCGAGCTCGCTCCTCTGGTCGAGCTCGCGCCTCGAGTCCAGTTCGCTCCTCCAGTCCAATTCGCTCCTCGAGTCGAGCTCTGAGTCCGCGAGTCGACTGATAATCCTCGCCGACTCTTCACGCAAGTCCTCGAGTCGAGCTTGCTCCTCGAGTCCAGTTCGCTCCTCGAGTCCAGTTCGCTCCTCGAGTCGAGCTCGCTCCTCGGGTCGAGCTCGCGCCTTGAGTTCAGTCCGCTCCTCGAGTCCAATTCGCTCCTCGAGTCGAGCTCCGAGTCCCTGAGTCGACTGACACTCCTCGCCGACTCTTCACGCAAGTCCTCGACTCGAGCTCGCTCCTCGAGTCCAGTTCGCTCCTCGAGTCGAGCTCGCTCCTCGGGTCGAGCTCGCTCCTTGAGTCCAGTTCGCTCCTCGAGTCGAGCTCCGAGTCCGCGAGTCGACTGATACTCCTCGCTGACTCTTCACGCAATTCCTCGAGTCGAGCTCGCTCCCTCGAGTCCAGTTCGTTCCTCGAGTCGAGCTCCGAGTCCGCGAGTCGGATGATACTCCTCGTGCCGACTCTCCATGCGAGTCCTCGAGTCGAGCTCGCTCCTCGAGTCCAGTTCGCTCCTCGGGTCCAGTTCGCTCCTCGAGTCGAGCTCGCTCCTCGGGTCGAGCTCGCTCCTCGAGTCTAGTTCGTTCCTCGAGTCGAGCTCCGAGTCCCGGAGTCGACTGATACTCCTCGCCGACTCTTCACATAAGTCCTCGAGTCGAGCTCGCTCCTCGAGTCCAGTTCGCTCCTCGAGTACAGTTCGCTCCGACTCCGCAAGTCGACTGATACTCCTCGCCGACTCTTCACGCAATTCCTCGAGTCGAGCTCGCTCCTCGAGTCCAGTTCGCTCCTCGAGTCGAGCTCCGAGTCCGCTAGTCGACTGATGCTCCTCGCCGACTCTTCACGCAAGTCCTCGAGTTGAGCTCGCTTCTCGAGTCCAGTTCGCTCCTCGAGTCCAGTTCGCTCCTCGAGTCGAGCTCGCTCCTCGGGTCGGGCTCGCTCCTCGAGTCCAGTTCGCTCCTCGAGTCGAGCTCCGAGTCTGCGAGTCGACTGATACTCCTCGCCGGCTCTTCACGCAATTCCTCGAGTCGAGCTCGCTCCTCGAGTCCAGTTCGCTCCTCGAGTCCAGTTCGCTCCTCGAGTCGAGCTCGCTCCTCTGGTCGAGCTCGCGCCTCGAGTCCAGTTCGCTCCTCCAGTCCAATTCGCTCCTCGATTCGAGCTCTGAGTCCGCGAGTCGACTGATACTCCTCGCCGACTCTTCACGCAAGTCCTCGAGTCGAGCTTGCTCCTCGAGTCCAGTTCGCTCCTCGAGTCCAGTTCGCTCCTCGAGTCGAGCTCGCTCCTCGGGTCGAGCTCGCGCCTTGAGTTCAGTCCGCTCCTCGAGTCCAATTCGCTCCTCGAGTCGAGCTCCGAGTCCCTGAGTCGACTGACACTCCTCGCCGACTCTTCACGCAAGTCCTCGACTCGAGCTCGCTCCTCGAGTCCAGTTCGCTCCTTGAGTCGAGCTCGCTCCTCGGGTCGAGCTCGCTCCTTGAGTCAAGTTCGCTCCTCGAGTCGAGCTCCGAGTCCGCGAGTCGACTGATACTCCTCGCCGACTCTTCACGCAATTCCTCGGGTCGAGCTCGCTCCTCGAGTCCAATTCGCTCCGCGAGTCGAGCTCGCTCCTCGAAATCCTATTCGCTCCTCGTGTCGAGCTCCGAGTCCGCGAGTCGGCTAATACTCCTCGTGCCGGCTTTTCACACAGCACCTCGAGTCGAGCTCGCCCCTTGAGTCCAGTTTGCTCCTCGAGTCGAGCTCGCTCCTCGAGCCGAGTTCGCTCCTCGAGTCCAGTTCGCTCCTCGAGTCCAGTTCGCTCCTCGAGTCGAACTCCGAGTCCGCAAGTCGACTGATACTCCTCGCCGACTCTTCACGCAAGTCCTCGAGTCGAGCTCGCTCCTCGAGTCCAGTTCGCTCCTCGAGTCGAGCTCGCTCCTCAGGTCGAGCTCGCTCCTCGAGTCCAGTTCGCTCCTCGAGTCGAGCTCCGAGTCCGCGAGTCGACTGATACTCCTCGCCGACTCTTCACGTAATTCCTCGAGTTGAGCTCGCTCCTCGAGTCCAGTTCGCTCCTTGAGTCGAGCTCCGAGTCCGCGGGTCGACTGATACTCCTCGTGCCGACTCATCACGCAAGTCCTCGAGTCGAGCTCGTTCCTCGAGTCCAGTTCGCTCCTCGAGTAGAGCTCGCTCCTCGGGTCGAGCTCGCTCCTTGAGTCTAGTTCGCTCCTTGAGTCGAGCTCGCTCCTCGGGTCGAGCTCGCTCCTCGGGTCGAGCTCGCTCCTCGAGTCCAGTTCGCTCCTCGAGTCGAGCTCCGAGTCCGCGAGTCGACTGATACTCCTCGCCGACTCTTCACGCAATTCCTCGAGTCGAGCTCGCTCCCTCTAGTCCAGTTCATTCCTCGAGTCGAGCTCCGAGTCCGCGAGTCGGCTGATACTCCTCGTGCCGACTCCATGCGAGTCCTCGAGTCGAGCTCGCTCCTCGAGTCTAGTTCGCTCCTCGGGTCTAGTTCGCTCCTCGAGTCGAGTTCGCTCCTCGGGTCGAGCTCGCTCCTCGAGTCCAGTTTGCTCCTCGACTCGAGCTCCGAGTCCGCGAGTCGATAGATACTCCTCGCCGACTCTTCACACAAGTCCTCGAGTCGAGCTCGCTCCTCGAGTCCAGTTCACTCCGAGTCCGCAAGTCGAATGATACTCCTCGCCGACTCTTCACGCAATTCCTCGAGTCGAGCTCGCTCCTCGAGTCCAGTTCTCTCCTCGAGTCAAGCTCCGAGTCCGTAAGTCGACTGATACTCCTCGCCGACTCTTCACGCAAGTCCTCGAGTTGAGCTCGCTCCTCGAGTCCAGTTCGCTCCTCGAGTACAGTTCGCTCCTCGAGTCGAGCTCGCTCCTCGGGTCGAGCTCGCTCCTCGAGTCCAGTTCGCTCCTCGAGTCGAGCTCCGAGTCTGCGAGTCGACTGATACTCCTCGCCGACTCTTCACGCAATTCCTCGAGTCGAGCTCGCTCCTCGAGTCCAGTTCGCTCCTCGAGTCCAGTTCGCTCCTCGAGTCGAGCTCGCTCCTCGGGTCGAGCTAGCGCCTCGAGTCCAGTTCGCTCCTCGAGTCCAATTCGCTCCTCGAGTCGAGCTCCGAGTCCGCGAGTCGACTGATACTCCTCGCCGACTCTTCACGCAAGTTCTCGAGTCGAGCTTGCTCCTCGAGTCCAGTTTGCTCCTCGAGTCCAGTTCGCTCCTCAAGTCGGGCTCGCCCCTCGGGTCGAGCTCGCGCCTCGAGTTCAGTCCGCTCCTCGAGTCTAATTCGCTCCTCGAGTCGAGCTTCGAGTCCCTGAGTCGACTGACACTCCTCGCCGACTCTTCACGCAAGTCCTCGAGTCGAGCTCGCTCCTCGGGTCGAGCTCGCTCCTTGAGTCCAGTTCGCTCCTCGAGTCGAGCTCCGAGTCCGCGAGTCGACTGATACTCCTCGCCGACTCTTCATGCAATTCCTCGGGTCGAGCTCGCTCCTCGAGTCCAATTCGCTCCGCGAGTCGAGCTCGCTCCTCGAAATCCAATTCGCTCCTCGTGTCGAGCTCCGAGTCCACGAGTCAGCTAATACTCCTCGTGCTGGCTTTTCACACAGCACCTCGAGTCGAGCTCGCCCCTCGAGTCCAGTTCGCTCCTCGAGTCGAGCTCGCTCCTCGAGCCGAGTTCGCTCCTCGAGTCGAGCTCTCTCCTCGGGACGAACTCATTCCTCGAGTTGGGTCCGAGTCCACGAGTCGACCGATACTCCTCATCCCGATCCTTCACGTAACTCCTCGTGCAGGCTCTACATGAGTCCTCGAGTTGAGTCCCGAGATCACGCTCGCCGCCCAGCTCGTGCGTCGATAGGCAGCAAGTTACAAATGGGTTTCAAAGGCTTGCGCCCGCCGGAGGTATCTGGTCTAGCCAGCGTCCACGAGAAACCTCGCCACAATTCTCCTCGTGCAGACTCTACATGAGTCCTCGAGTCGAGTCCCGAATGTGGCATCGCGCTCGCCGCCCAGCTCGTGAGCCGGAAGACAGGGAGTTACAAATGGGTTTCAAAGGCTTGCGTCCGCCGGACGTATCTGGTCTAGCCAGCGTCCACGAGAAACCTCGCCACATGTCTCCTCGTGTAGACTCTACATGAGTCCTCGAGTCGAGTCCCGAATGTGGCACCGCGCTCGCCGCCCAGCTCGTGAGCCGGAAGGCAGGGAGTTACAAATGGGTTTCAAAGGCTTGGGTCTGCCGGACGTATCTGGTCTAGCCAGCGTCCACGGGAAACCTCGCCACACGAATGTGGCACCCCGCTCGCCGCCCAAATCGTGCGCCGATAGGCAGCGAGTTACGAATGGGTTTCAAAGGCCTGCGTCCACCGGACGTAACTGGTCTAGCCAGCGTCCGCGGGAAACCCGGTCACACAAACGTGACGCCAAGGCCCCCCGAGGCCCAATTCGTGTAAATCGATCACGCCTTCAATGGTAGGTCGAGAAAATAAGCCGCGCACAATAAATTCGTGCTAATCGATCACGCCTTCATTGGTAGGTCGAGAAAATAAGCCACGCACAATAAAGCCGTGCAAATCGATCACGCCTTCATTGATAGGTCGAGAAAATAAGCCACGCACAATAAAGTCGTGCTAATCGATCACGCCTTCATTGGTAGGTCGAGGAAATAAGCCACGCACAATAAAATCGTGCTAATCGATCACGCCTTCATAGGTAGGTCGAGAAAATAAGCCACGCACAGTAAAGCCGTGCAAATCGATCACGCCTTCATTGGTAGGTCGAGAAAATAAGCCACGCACGATCAACCCAAAACAAAGGCCGTCCCTCGCGACGCACAAAGGCTTTCCCACGCGATGCATTAAAGGCCCTTTTTGCGGCACACTCGGAAACCCGAGAGCGTTCGTCCCGCGTCCACACGGCGGCGTAAGCATTGAGTTTCCACTCGACCTACGCTCGACCGCAAACTCGGGGGGCTAATGTTGTCAGTCCGTTCCGGGTCGACGGCGCCCGCGGGGTCCCATGGCCAGGGGTCCAAAGATTGGCCTGACGAGCTCGACCTCTGCCTCAGCTCGACCTCGGCCAGACGAGCTCGGCCTCGGCCTCAGCTCGACCTCGGCCTGGCGAGCTCGACCTCGGCCTCAGCTCGACCTCATCTGGCGGCCTTGACCTCGCCCTCAGCTCGACCTCGGCCTCAGCTCGACCTCGGCCTGGCGAGCTTGACCTCGGCCTCAGCTCGACCGCTCGACCTCGGCCTCACGAGCGACTTCGGCCTCATAGGCCTATCCTCGGCCATATGCCATCCTCGGCCGAGCTTATGTTATCCTCGGCCGAGAGGCCCACCAATGATGCCAGCCCACGATGTCCTCAGCCCACGGGCACGCTAGTGACGCCAGCCTATGTTATATTCGGCCAGGGGGCACGTCAATAGCGCCAGTCTATGTTATCCCCTGCCGAGCCCATGCTGTCCCCAGCCGAGGGGCCCACCAGTGACGCCACCCTATGCTATCCTCGGCCATGGGCTATCCTCGGCCATGGGCTGTCCTCGGCCAATGGCTATCCTCGGCCATGGGCTATCCTCGGCCATGGGCTGTCCTCGGCCAATGGCTATCCTCGGCCATGGGCTATCCTCGGCCATGGGCTATCCTCGGCCATTTGCTTCAGTCGGCCAAGGGGCCCACCAATGACCCCTTTGGTCGCCAATAAATACAAGAGGCCCTCCCTCTTCAAAAGGTAAATCCATTTTTTAGTCCAAAAACGCTGTAGAACTCAGACTTCACTCGTTTCCTCATCTTTGGCCTCTCACCCTTTAAATCCTCTATACTCCACCTCAGTCCCACTAATGTTGAGCGTCGGAGAGGTAAACAGAGGCACCCCCTCTGTTTTCCCTTCTTAGCTCACGGTCCTCTCACCTTTTCCAGGTACCCCGGCGAGCTCAGACACCATCGACAGCCAAGGGAAGATCTGGGCAACCAGGTCTGACACGCTCGAGCCCAGGCGAGGCCACTTGGTCCGGCCTTCGGGTCTAACCGCATGTGGCTCCTAAATCGTTGTCCGAAAACGGCGACAACATACTGAATTGACCAGTGCACTTCTAGAGACAAGATAAGAACAAACCATTTAACCTATTATGTCTCGAAGTCACTACGTATGAATTGCATCGTGCTTACCTTAATCCTGAAATGAGACATGTCATTTCACACCTTAGTATTCTCATTTGAGAAAGTCAGAGTTCGGACTCACTATGTGATTCCGAACAGGGCCTATTGGTGAAGTACTAAGTTGTGAGAATGTCATGAGTAACTTTGTGAAGTTCTCATAGATATGGAATTCATGTACAAGATTGCTGAAATGCAATGTATATCACCTCATGCTTTGTTTCTTTGAGTGTGAATAAATGAAATGGCCACTGTCCAAATTGAGTCTTGACTTTTTTGGATGAAACAATGTGACTTGTTAGCTCCTCTTCAATACATTGTTTTTAACTTATTCACAAGCGACAATGGAGTTGAGGAAATAACAGCTAGAAGGGTAAAATGGTAATTTTGTAAATCTCGACTAGCTGATGATATTCATGAAGGGTAAACACTGATAAACTCAAGGAGTGAACTCAACTCGAGGAGAAACGTAGAGTCGGCATGAGGAGTAGCTTTCCGGCTCGTGGACTCGGTACACGACTCGAGGAGTGAACTCAGCTCGAGGAGAAACGTAGAGTCGGCACGAGGAGTTGCTTGTCGACTCGTGGACTCGGTACTCGACTCGAGGAGTGAACTCAACTCGAGGAGAAACGTAGAGTCGGCACGAGGAGTAGCTTGTCGACTCGTGGACTCGGTACTCGACTCGAGGAGTGAACTCAACTCGAGGAGAAACGTAGAGTCGGCACGAGGAGTTGTCGATCGACTCGTGGACTCGAAACTCAACTCGAGGAGTGAACTCAACTCGAGGAGTAATGTAGAGTCGGCACGAGGAGTGGCTTGTCGACTCGTGGACTCGAAACTCAACTCGAGGAGTGAACTGAACTCGAGGAGTAATGTAGAGTCGGCACGAGGAGTGGCTTGTCGACTCGTGGACTCGGTACTCGACTCGAGGAGTGAACTCAACTCGAGGATAAATGTAGAGTCGGGACGAGGAGTAACTTGTCGAATCGTGGACTCGGTACTCGACTCAAGGAGTGAACTCAACTCGAGGAGAAACATAGAGTCGGCACGAGGAGTTGTCGATCGACTCGTGGACTCGAAACTCAACTCGAGGAGTGAACTCAACTCGAGGAGTAATGTAGAGTCGGCACGAGGAGTGGCTTGTCGACTCGTGGACTCAGTACTCGACTCGAGGAGTGAACTCAACATGAGGAGAAGTTTGTGGACCGTCTCTCTCTGGGACCTCCGGCCTAACCATCGGCCCCTTGAGACTTTGCTATGCTCCTATTTTTATTTTGTTTTTTTTCTTTTTGAGTTGTTTAGTTGATTCGGCATTGATCCCTGTTAGCCCCCCGAGTTTCTTGCGTTTGTGAGACGAAGACCAAGAAACTCTCGTGTTGGAGGTATACAATAGTGTGTGTTTCCATGTATAGGATAGCTATTTATTGCAAAAAGGGGGTCGTTACAGGTTGTCATGGCACTTGGCCTTCTTTGGAAAAAGAAAATTGCATAATTGAAATGAAGCGATTACAAAGTCGAGCGAGTTCGGGCGTGAGTTTAAGGGTCGAAGCTGCGATAATCATGGCTGGCTAGCGGATGCGATGAATTCCTTGAAGTCCCCACCTCGAATTAGGGAATCAATTCGCTTCCTAAGTTGGTCGCATTCAATTGTCGTGTGCCCATGACCACGGTGATACTCGCACTGTTTGTTCTTGTCTCGCGTTGCGGGGTCCTTCTTCATCGGAGGCGGGGATCCCAGCTTCTCTCTGTGTAGGCTCAGGATCATGTCGGGTGTCACGTTGGGGGGGACGAAGGACTGCTTCGGGGCCGGAGAAGGGTGGTCATTAGGGACTTGACCATTTCTATGCCTCTTCTTTCGCGAGCCAAGACTGGCGGCCGGTGCCGTGAGTGTGGCATCGCGCTTTTTGTTGGATGCACGGTCAGCAACGTTGGGTGGTTGGTGTCCCGAGGCAGCCTCTCTCACGGTCTCACGTCGGGCGTTGAGTTTCTCTCTCAAGTCGCATCCACGGCATTCCCTTCGGGAATCGAGATGGTCTCTCAAGTCTCCACTGGCCGTCCCTATCACCCTCGGCAAGGATACGTCATTCAAGTGACGTCCTCGATGGGCGCCACGACCTTCGGTGTCGTCGCCCAATCGGAGGCCTTGAACGCGAATGGTGAGCTTGGAGCGTCCCTTTCTCGACCTTGAGATTGGGCATCCTCGAGCATTGTGCGATTTTTGACGTCTCGATGCGGTCTCTCGAGGGTGTCCCCTTGAGAGCGCATGTGTTTGTTCGCTCGACGGTGGATGCCTTGATGCGGTCGCCTGAGGGAGTCTCCTCGAAGGCGTACGTGCGCGTTCACTTTCGTGAATAGCGCGGTCGAGGTTTGTCTCACTGGTTCTCGACTTCGCTACGTAATTGGGGTCTTTCACGTCGTGGTCGACGTGGTTGTTGGAGTCGAGGACGTCGGCAATGAGTGCGCCGGTGACGCCGGGACGGTCTAAGAGCTCGGCGAGCCTTCGAGCCGTGTCCTCTCGGACTGCGGCCTCGGGGCCATTCGTCGGGTCTCGGGGCTGGCTCTCATTATCATGAGGTTGCCCTTCAAGACGGCGCGCAGAGCTTTGGAGGTCGTGCCTCGAGCTAGTCGCTCGGGCCCCCACGGAGGTGGCGGGGACATGACTCATCTTTCGAGAGTCGTGAGAGTAGAGAGAGTGAAAGTGGTAGAGGGAATGTGTCGCCAAGGTCGAGAGATCCCCTCCTTCTAGCGCCAAAATTTTGTCACAGTTTTTCGGACAACGATTTAGGAGTCAAAGGCGGTTAGACCCAAGGCCGGACCAAGTGGTCTCGTCTTGACTCGAGTGTGTCGGACTTGATAACTCAAGTCGTCCCTTAGCTATTGGTGATGTCTATTTCGTCCAGGCACCTGAAAAGCAAGCAGGATGGTGTGAACTACAAAGGGGAAACAGGAGGGTTTCCCCTGTTTACCTCTCTGACGCTCAACATTAGTAGGATTGAGGTGGATAAAGAGGGTTTAGGTGTTTAGAGGCCGAGACTTGAGAGAAACGAGCGTGGTACGAGTTCGGCAGCGTTTCAGTACTCAAGAATGGATTACCTGGACCGGGGGGGGGACCCCGGTATTTATAGGCGACCAAAAGGGCTTTTTGGGCATCCCCTATGTCGAAGGCCGGCCTTGGGTCGTCTATGGAGCTGGAGGCCGGCTCTGGGTCGTCCATGGAGGTGGAGGCCGGCCCTGGGTCGTCCATGGAGCTGGAGGCCGGCCCTGGGTCGTCCATAGAGCTGGAGGCCGGCTCTGGGTCGTCCATGGAGCCGGAGGCCGGCCCTGGGTCGGCCATGGAGTCGAAGGCCGGCCCTGGGTCGGCCATGGAGTCGAAGCCCGGCCCTGGGTCGGCCATGGAGCCGAAGGACGCCTCTGAGGTGGCCATGGAGGTGAGGGACGCCTCTGAGACGTGGAGGTCGAGCTGAGGTTGAGCTCACGAGTGAAAGTCTAGCTCATGAGGCCGAATGGAGGTTGAGCTCATGAGGCCGAGTAGAGGTCGAGCTCATGAGGCCGAGTGGACGTCAAGCTCATGAGGCCGAGGTCGAGCTCATGAGGCCGAGTGGAGGTCAAGCTCATGAGGCCGAGGTCGAGCTCATGAGGCCGAGTGGAAGTCGAGCTCATGACGCCGAGGTCGAGCTCATGAGGCCGAGGTCGAGCTCATGAGGCCGAGGTCTAGCTCATGAGGCCGAGTGGAGGTCGAGCTCATGAGGCCGAGTGGAGGTCGTGCTCATGAGGCCGAGGTCGAGGTCATGAGGCAGAGGTTGAGCTCATGAGGCCGAGGTCGAGGTCATGAGGCCGAGGTCGAGCTCATGAGGCCGAGTGGAAGTCGAGCTCATGAGGCCGAGTGGAGGTCGAGCTCATGAGGCCCAGTGGTGGTCGAGCTCATGAGGCCGAGTGGAGGTCGAGCTCATGAGGCCGAGGTCGAGCTCGTGAGGCCGAGTTGAGGTCGAGCTCATGAGGCCGAGGTTGAGATCATGAGGTCGGTCTTTGGCCTCTCGGCCATGGGACCCCGCGGGCGCCCCCGGGCGCTGTCGACCCGGAACGGGCCGACAACAGATATTAAGTTCTTCCCAAAGGTAGGAACAAAATATACATTATTCAAGTTTAAAGTGCGGTCTTCAAAAGACAACGTCACGGATCCCACAACCTTTGCAGACACCACGATCCCACCACACCACTTTAAGCAGAAGTCGCCATCCTCTAAGCTTTTGCTTTTCCTAAAACCAGTTAAGTAGCAGCAAATATGGTTAGTAGCAGCGGAGTCAATAATCCACGATGATACATTATCAGCTACTAAACAAGCTTCGGTTATAAGTACAATACCTTTTTCCTTAGTCTTGAGGTAGGCAAGACAATTCCTACGCCAGTGACCAGGCTCATTGCAGTGGTGGCATTTGTCGTTAGACTTGTCCACCTTCGGAGCCTTCGGCATCTTCTTCTTCTTTTGAACCTTAGGTTTGTTCTTCCTCTCGGCCTTGCGAGATCTCTTCTTAGATCCAAAGGTGGAGGCAGTAGCATGTACCTCTCCTTGAGCCCTCTTTTTCTTAGTGAGTCCCTCAGCGGTTTGAAGTTCCTTCATAAGCTCGGTAATAGTGTACTCTAGCTTGTTCATGGAGTACTTCAGCTTGAAGGTATCAAAAGACTCGGGGAGAGTTTCCAAGATCATGTTTATTTTAGTCTCCCCATCAATCTCAGATCCAAGGATCTCCATTTCGTTAAGATAGCTAATGATTAGCATCATATGATCTCTAACGGGAGTCCCAGCCTTCATGCGACAGTTCACAAACTGTCAGACCTCTTGTTGCCTAGCTTGACGTAATTGTCCCCTTCAAGTTTATTCGAAGAAAAAATGGTTGAGAGAGGGTTGAGAGACATTTTGCCTATAAAAGTTGAAACAAGTTTATGATTAGTCTTAGTTTAGGATTTAAGTTTGTTTAAGACTTGATAAAATCCAAAGGTGTTATAAACCAAACGATAATTTACTCCCTCAAGAGAAGGCCGTAAAAATCTCCATTTATAAGTAAATGACACATCATTAATGCTTAGCAAATATGTCAATACACCAATTTTGACTAGCCACCTTTTAAATTGGTTTGATCATTCACATCCTTTCGCAGAGCCTCAAGGGAGGATTACTAGGGATTGAGCTTAAGTGTGCAACCAACCACTTAGTCCAAAGGATCAACTTTGAAAAAACAATCCCCCAAGAGGAGGCCTTGTCTTCATCGTCTCACTCTCGGACGTAGCTCATTGAGTAATGATCGAAGTAAAAACGCCATAGAGTACTCTCATTTAAGATAGGGCCACAAGAGTTACTCTTAGTCTCACGTTAGTTACTTCTTTCATTAGTGTTGGGGATCGTGGGTTACAAACAACGAGTATAACCCTGCCACTTAGTTTTTGGAGTTGGTACATCGACTCTTATAAGTTCGGAACGGATTTCCTAGTTATAGAGCGATAGAGCGGACAACTAGAAAAGAATCATAGAGTTTCATGTTCAGAGCAGTGTTAGTGCATAAAGGCATAAGGTACATACTCGGATCTTTTCCTATTTTCTATTCCGGAAAGTGCATGAGGGAAGTGTGAACTTCAACTCACTCGAACACTTGAAAGTTTGAGATTACACATCTTTTTATTTTTCGGCTTGTCTACGAAGAGACCTCCCACTCAAATTTTCAAGAGCATATAGATTTTGAACATATGTGATATAGGTATAGTTTTGAAAACATTTTGAAAACTTATATGATTTGGATGGCAAAATATTTTCAAGTTTGAAAATAAAAACGGTTTTTCAAAATTCAAACTAGTTTTCTAAAAATTCAATTTCAATTAAACTTTCAAATATCAAAACATTTTAATCTTTCACATTATGTTTATAATCTTATAAAAAAAACATTTTTTCTCAAGAAAATTTTCTTATTAGAGTTCTATAACTCATGGTAGTAGGGTTGAGAATCCGGATTTCTAAAAAACTGGACTTTCGGAACAGCCGCGTGCCTCGGAGTAAAATCGCCATAACTGGCCGCTGCAATATCCTTTTGACCCAAAACTGGTGGCATTGGAAAGATGAAAGACATACATTAAATTTGATTCTAGAATCATTAAATTTCGAATTATGAGTAGAGAGTTATACCACTTTTACTGTGGGTTTTTTCGAGCTTGAAGAAAACTGGAAATAATTAAAGGTTGGACTTTGAGTGTGAAAAAAGAATCGAGTGTAACGGAACGTTTTAGGAAGTTGTTAAGGCTTTTATTTTTCTTTTATTAACATGGTATAAAAGAAATAACAACAACCATAAAACTTTTCAAGCAAATAAAAGAAACTAGTAAGACAAGAAAACTAGTCACAAAATTTACTCGAAATTTTCTCAAACTTAAAAACACATCTTTTAATATAAAAAATTAAAAACTTTTAGAACTGATTCTAATATTTTTTTATAACATCTCAAACTTATAGTAAAACAACATGATTTTTAATTTAAAGGCAAGAGCAATAAATTAAAAAAAATAAAAAAAAAAACAATTCTAACTTGTCACAAAATTAGTAAACTTTCGAAAACGATTTTCAAGCTCATAATTTTAATTACATGTACATGCATATCTATGACCATAGCTCTGATACCATTTTTTGGAATTGATCTAGGCTTAAGAATAAGTTTAACGCTTTGAGTAAGCGGCAGAATTTTAAAAAATTTCTTTTGACAAGTAAAACGATTTTACTAACCTAGACAAAGAGCAAGTACACATAAATAAAAACTATTACGAGAATTATTAATTTACTAACCTTTTTAGAATGTTGAACGTTGAGAAGCTTTTGGAAGGTTGCAACGTTCGTCTCCTCTCGCAGCACGTCTCTCTTCTTTCCTCGGCTACACGAGCAACCACAACAGTTTCTATCACAAGAATCACTCGAGAGAAAAGGAATTAGTGAGTGCGCACTTTTAAATGCGACGACTCAAGAACAAGTCTTAAAGTCGAAGAGCTAAAAACGCTACATCAAATGAGGACCTCGGTGCCAAAACAAAAACGAAAAGAACTTAGAGAGAGAAGGAGGGAGGGGCAGCCAAGCTAGAGAGAGAAGCTCTCAAATCTCTAAAACTTGGAATGAATGAAATGTGAAGAATAAGGCCTCTATTTATATGGGAGGGATTACCTTCAATAAGATAGTTTCCTCTTCTATAGAATATCACATATTCATGAGCAAAATATTCCTCTTTTCCTCTTTCATTTGGGCGGCCAAACAAGGCTTCTAGAAGCCTTTGATTTGTTTCCTCTTTTGTTTCCCTTATGTCTTGGCCGAATTCTCTCTTGCCATGCATAGGAAATTTGTTTCCTCTTTTTCTTTTGGGAAGTATCTTGATACATTTATGCACAAAATAATGTCTCCTATTTCTCTATAGGGTGGGCGGCCAAGTCTCTCTAGAAGGAGCTTCTAGAAGCTTCTTCATTTGTTCATGACAATATGAGAAAGGCCCATTAAGAATTTTCAATAAAATTCTTATGAAATGAAATTAATCCACAAGGCCCAATTAATTTAATCTTGGCCGAGTGGTTTTAAGCCATCAAATGACCTTGTCAAAAAATTTATTGACATTCATTTCATCCTATATCCAAAAAGACAATATTACCCTTTTGACAATATTCGTAAAACTTGTCTCGTTCTTGTTTTGACTTAGCTTCTAGTTTAACTATTCCTACTCGATGTGATTTGTGACAGTGACCTCATGGATCCAAATGAACAAAGCTTGAGCTAAATACTTGGACTCAAAAGTTCACAAACCTTTTTCAAGTTTAGCTTAATGTCAACTGACTCCACAAAAGAGTTGACACTGAAAATATCTCGGTTCAAACGAATTTATTTTCTACTCAAGAATTCAATCTGTTGTTGCTCTTTTTCGGACAACGATTTAGGAACCGGAAGCGGTCAGACCCAAGGCCGGACTAAGTGATCTCGCTTCGGTTTGAGCATGTCGGACTTGGTATACCAAGTCGTCCCATAGCTGTCGGTGGTGTTTATCTCATCCAAGCAATTGAAAAAGTAAGCAAAGAGGTGTGAACTACAAAGGGTAAACAGAGGGGGTGCCTCTGTTTACCTCTCCGACGCTCAACATCAGTAGGATTGAGGAGGATATAGAGGGTTTAGGTGTTTAGAGGCCGAGACTTGAGAGAAACGAGTGAGGTACGAGTTCGACAGCGTTTAAGTACTGAAATTTGGATTACCTGGATCAAGGGAGGGACCCTTGTATTTATAGGCGACCAAGGGGCGTTTTGAGCAACCCCTTGGCCGAGTGGATGCATTTGGCCCGGCCATTGGCCGAGGCAAACCTTGGGCCGGCCAATGCCTGGGGATAGCTTTCACTCGGCCATTGGCCGAGGCTGGCCCTTGGGCCGGCCAATGGCCGAGGATAATTGGGCCCGGCCATTGGCCGAGGTTGACCCTTGGGCCGGCCAATGGCCGTGTATAGCTTTGACTCGGCCATTGGCCGAGGCTGGTCCTTGGGTCGGCCACTGGCTGAGGATAATTTGGCCAGGCCATTTACCGAGGCTGGCCCTTGGGCCGGCCAATGGCCGGGTATAACTTTCACTCGGCCATTGGCCGAGGCTGGTCCCTGGGCCGGCCAATGGCCGAGGATAATTTGGCCCGTCCATTTGCCGAGGCTGGCCCTTGGGGCGGCCAATGGCCGGGTATACTTGGGCCGACCATTGACCGAGGCTGGCCCTAGGGCCGGCCAATGGCCAGGGCAAGCCACCGGGCCGCGTTTGACGTTGTTTCGCCTTCGTTCGGCCGCGATCGGGGTCGGGCCGATAACATTAGTCCCCTGAGTTTATCGCTGAGTGAAACTTGTGCGGTAAACTCAGGATCCTTGCCGTCGTCGGCCCACCGGAGCAACCCGTCATAAAAAAGGTGAACTCGAACCCCTTTAATTATTATTTTTCTTTAGGTCGCATCACTTTCCGCACATTTCATCTCGTTGCACGTATCAATGGACCCTACCAACCACCTATCGGGGTGTGGGTCCATCGAACATGACCTCTTCCCTTTGCTTGGGAATCAAAACGTGGACCTGGATGATTTTTGGGCTCAATTCTCATCCCTCTCGATCACTTACAACTTACTGCCCTCAGTTTGTTCGAGCAACATCGTGGCAGAAATGAGTAGAGGGACTTTCCCTCGATCGAAGCATGGCTGGCCAACGAGGAGGAGGACGCGCGCATCGGAGACGCCAGCCTAGGACCGCCAGGCGCCGGGGAGAGCTGGGCCGACCAGTGCGGGGCGGACCTGGTCGAGGAAAGCGCTGGGGCCGTCGTGTGCGCAGGGTTGGCCACCCAAGAGGCCGTTGGCGGGCCATCCAGCACCAGGGGAGCCATCTCCGGCGAGTCTGCACCCGAGGGGAACGAGCCGGCCGTGGGTGGCATCGCACGGTCCATCGCCGATGTCGGGGGGGCCGTGCCTGGCCGGGTCGATGTAGTCCGGGCCGATCCCGGCCCCGGGGGAGCATCTGCTGGGCCGCGCGCGACCAGCCCGGTCGGGGCGCACGTCAGAGGCACCGAGAGGACTGACGCCATCGTGTGGGGAGCTGCGCTCGGCTGGGTCGGCGCCGTCTGGGTCGACCCCAGCCCCGGAGGAGATCCCCCTCGGCTAGGGGAAGTCTGGCCGACCGTGGAGGGCGCTGGAGAGGCGCGAGAGCCAGGGAGCGCCGCGCCTAGCGGGGAGAGCTCCAGAGACGGCGTATCGGCCTGGGGCGGCATCGCCGAGGTCGATGCCAGCACCGGGAAAGACCCCACCCCCTCGGGTGGGGCTGGTTTGCAGGTGGCCAGTGGCGTTGGAGGCCTTGGTCCGGCCGTGACTGAGGGCGCGCGCGCGGGCGAGGGTTCGCCAGAGGCGAGCGGCGCCGCTGGTGGAAACGCCGGCGCCAGAGGCGAAGAGCGCCGGCCGGACAACGCCGGCCAGGGGGCGGCGGCCGAGGCACTGCGCGAGGGCAGCCCACCCGGCAGGCCGGGCTGCACTGCCGGGCCAGACGCGCGCATCACTGGGCCGGGCGAGAGCCCAAGAGGCCTAGGTGACCTGGGCGCGCGAAGGCGCTTCCCACCTGGGCCGGGCGCTGGTGAGGCCGGCCCAATGGCCTTGGGCGCTCAGCGTGGGGACTTGGATGGGACGAGCTTTGGCGAGGATTGCCCGCCGGGCTTAGGGCCGAGCGCCGACGATGGGCCCATTGTTGGGCTGGCCACGAGGGAGACAAGGCCCGTCGGGCCGGGCATGCGTGCCAGGGTTCGGCCGGTCGGCTCGGGCGACCACCGCGAAGGACTCGCCGGACCAAGAATCTCCCCCGACATTGAGTGCTCGCGCGAATCATCAAGTCAAAGCGCCGCATCGATCGCCACTGTTTCTCTGACCATGCAAGAGGAGTCGCGAGCCTTGGCTTTCTTGATCGAGGGATCTGCAATCCGAGGCGAGCTGGACTGCTCGGGCATCGATATTTCTAGCTCGCTTTCGCTTGCCAGTTTCTTAAGCCTGAGGAAGCGCTTCGGCATCCCGTCATCCATATCGATCCTGCGACCGTTGCCCGACGATCTCCCGACTCGCCCACGAAAGGGGTACGCCGCCATTCACGAGGCAAGTCTCCGCGGAGGGCTACGGTTACCCTTTCAGCAAGTGATCCAAGAGATGTTGATCCGATTGGGAGTGCACACGTCACAGATGTCCCCATCCTTCTACCGGGTGGTCGCGGCGTGCCATATGATGCTCTATCGAGCAAAGAGAAGGGCGGTCACTGTAGATGACATTCAAGATCTCGTGGTCGTTCGCGGGATCCCGGGGAAACCGGGCTTCTACCTGGCGACCCCTCGGAAACGCATCTCCATCATTACCAAGGTTACCTCGAAGCATCGGTACCCTTGGGTGTGGGTGTCCGAGTCGGCTTTTGGGGCAGCGCCCCTAACGTTTGGACCCGCGGCCGATTTTCCATCCGTCGGGGATGCCGAGGACTCTGAACTTGTAGTTGTGATCAAGACGATTCCGGATTTGAGTGGCAAGGGTCATTGTTTGAGTCTCCGGATCTAATGGCGACGACCGGGTGGTTTGTGCCTGAGGGTGAGGCTCCTCGACGTCCCACCCCTGGCACGGAGGCCATGGAGGACCCCGAATCCGAGGCCGGGGGTTCGTTCGCTCCCCTCCCCGACACGGGGGGTATTAACCATGTATGCACTCTATTTTATCGCAGTTTTCCGTTGTTTATGCTTATTGTTGCATTCTAACCGACTGATGCCCTTTCTCTTTTGCAGATACCATGGTTCGGCATCGGTCACGCGCGCGAGTGCCGAGGGTGGAGCCTACTGCCAAAGCTGTGGCCGCGGCTCGTTCCCGAGTTGAGGCTCACCGTGGGGGATCGCCAACGCGGGTAAGGAACGAGGTGATCTCCTCAAACAAGCGACCGTCGTCGTCGACCTCCTTCGGTTCACCCTTCGGCCACAAGCGGGCTCACACGTCAGCAGTACCAGACAGCATGGATTCGATGCTCCTAGCGGAGGCGGCGGAGCTGAGGGGCCAGTGTTCCCGAGGGATCCTCGAAACACCCCATGCGAGACTTCAAGGGTCTGCTGGCGACGACTGACCTCGAGCACTTACAACATGGAATCAGCGACGCTCGAAAGGTATGACCCGTTCTTTTGTCTTACGCGTAACCACTATACTCGATACGACCGTGTGCATGCCACCTGTTCTCATAGATGCTCGCGCATTAAGAACGAAGCGATTGCATTCTCCGGGACCTGTTGCGGCGAACACAGATCATGCAGAAGGACATGGAGAGCGCGGCGGCCGACCATGCTGCCGCTCTAGCGGGGGTTAGGACCGCCCAAGAGTTTCAAGCCCTTGAGGACGAGTTGAAGCGAGCTCGCGAGGAGTCGGCGGCCGAGAGATCATTGCATGTAGCTGAGCAGGCGTCTCGGGAGAAGGCGGAGCAAGCGGCCGACACCTTCTTGGGAGAGACGAAGAAACTCCAAGCGGCGCTTTCGAGCCGAGACGGGGAGCTAAACATCGTCCATGCTCGCCTGTCGGTGAGCGAGATCTCTCAGGTCAAAGTCGAAAAGGGAGAGGGATTCTCTGCTAGTGGATATGCAGACTCTCATTGAGGAGAAGGACGACGCCGTGCAGTCTGAGGGGGACCTAGAGGACGATTGGGACCTCGCGTTGGAGGTGGCCCGTTACGAGGTGGCCATACGGGTTCGAGACGCGACTGCGAAGGAGAATGCGTCTCGTGGGACCACCTTTTCCTTTTTTGATGCCATGTTCCCTCCTTTGGACGACGAGCCACAGGCGGGCGGCCCGCGTGCCCATGTCCCCGCGGAGGCCGCTCAATCGACGAACCGCCCGCTCGACGGAGAAGCTACCGATGGGTCAGGCGCGCCTCGCCCCAAGGATGATGAGGAGCAGATCGACTTCGGCTCAGAGTAGCCAACTTTATTTTGATCTTCCGCGCACTTGTTTAGCGCTTGCATTGTGTTTCCTTTCGGATACTTGTTATGTTTTCCCTTGTTGGATATTTGTTGTACTTTCGTACTTTTCTCGTTGGGCTATTTATGTGACATTGCTTGCTTTAGCTAAAGCTTCCTTGATTTATTATGCGTCTTATTTTCTCGATTTACTATGCTTAGCATAATCGATTTGCGCAATCCGATTAGTGCGTGTCTTACGACCCTCGGTTTACTATATCTAGCGTAACCGGTTTGCACGGCTTACTCCCACACCTGGCGGCGAAGTTTTCCTCGGACGCTAGCTAGACCAGGTTCGTCCGGCGGGTGCGAGTCTCTGCCATCCATTCGTGACTCGCTGCCTATCGGCGTTTGCGAGCTGGACGGCCGTCGCGCCCATCTTCCAATGAGTACGCTACCTATCGGCGTGTGCATTGTCCACCGGGATGGGCTTGATGTAAATGCAGTTCCCAGTGAGCGTGGTACTTGTCGGTACGCATGTCACGTTTTGGGTTTTGACTGCCGGGATCGATGGTCCAGTGCGCGGACGCGATCCATCGACGCCCCACTGCCTATCGGCGTGCGAGGCGTGACGTCGTGCGAGGGCATCGTGCGAAAGATGTGCAGGGTCAGAGGTCCGGTGCCCGGATCTGACTCGTTGGCGTTTCGCTACCTCTCAGTGCGCAAAGCATTGAATCGTGCGAGAGTATTGCACGAGGGATGTATAAGGTCAGAGCTCCGGTGCGCGGATCCGACTCGTTGGCGTTTTGCTACCTCTCGGTGTGCAAAGCATTGAATCGTGCGAGAGCGTCGCACGAGGGATGTATAGGGTCAGAAGTCCAGTGCGCGGATCCGAACCGTTGACGTTTCGCTACCTTTCGGTGCACGAAGCGTTGGACCATGCGAGAGCGTCTCACGGAAGATGCGTACCTGTTATCCTCGTTACCCCCCCGAGTTTCTTGTATACTCGTAGAGGAGACTAGAAATTATAATATTATAGGATAAAGGCTTCGTAGTGAAATGTAATTCAATTATCATGTCGAAATAATAAAAAATTACATTCCCAGGCCATTGGCCTTATTTGAAACACGAAATTGACTTTTGCTAAAACCGAAAATAAGATGAAAACAACAAAAACATAGGGAAATCGGGAGCGGGCTTCTACTGGTAGTATTGTCGCAGGTGCTCCGCGTTCCACGGGTGCGTGAATACGAGTCCCTCTAAGTTCTCGAGCTTGTACGTGCCGTTGTGGATGGCTCGGCGCACCTGATACGGGCCTTCCCAGGTGGGGCCAAGAACTCCCGCCCTTGCACTTTGGTATTTTGGAACACCCTTCTAAGGACGAGGCTTCCATCAGCGAACTTCCGCAACTTGACTTTGGAATTGTAATACTTCTCGACCTTTCTCTTTTGTGCAGCAAGGCGAGTAAGTGCGTTCGTTCTCTTCTCATCTATGAGGTCCAGCTCGAGCCTAACTGCTTTGTCGTTGGCGGCTTCTTCATACTCTTCGATGCGCAAGGTTGGCAGCTTGGTCTCGACAGGTACCACGGCCTCGATCCCGAACGCAAGAGCGAAAGGGGTTTCGCCGGTCGCGTTTCGCACGGTGGTTCGGTATGCCCATAGGACGATGGGAAGCTCTTCGGCCCAAGCCCCCTTTCTCTCCTCCAGCTTCTTCTTCAGGTTCTCTTTGATCATTTTATTGACTGCCTCGACCTAAGTGTTAGCTTGAGGATGACGGGGGGAAGAGAAGGTCTTGCTGATGCCCAGTTGTTCACATACATCTCGGAGGCGCACATTGTTGTCGCTCGTTTTCAAACAACTATTGAGGAGCCCCAAACGGTTCGACCCAAGGCCGGACCAAGTGGTCGCGTTCGGGCTCGAGCGTGTAGGACTCGGTATCCCGAGTCCTCCCTTAGCTGTGAATGGTGTTTGCCTCGTCCGTCGTTGGTCCTCCAAGAGAAGGAAACGATGAACTACAAAGGGGAAACAGAGGGGGTGACTCTGTTTACCTCTCCGACGCTCAACATTAGTGGGATTGAGGTGGAGTATAGAGGTTTTAGACGGTTAGAGGCTAAAGATGAGCGAAACGAGTGAAGTATGAGTTCGACAGCGTTTCAGGACTCAAAAATGGATTACCTTTCGCGGGAAGATGGACCTCCATATTTATAGGGGACCAAGGGGTGTGTTGGGGACCCCTTGGCCAGGTGACTTTTTGGGTCGGCCATTGGCCGGCTGAACTTGGGCCGGCCATTGGCCCGCTGAGCTTGGGCCGGCTGAAGGTTTAGGCCGGCCATTGGCCGGCTGAACTTGGGCCAGCCATTAGCCGGCTGAACTTGGGCCGGCCATTGGCCGGATGAACTTTGGGCCGGCCATTGGTCGGCTGAAGGTTTGGCCGGCCATTGGCCGGATGAACTTGAGCCGGCCATTGGCCGGTAGAAGGTTTGGCCGGCAATTGGCAGACTGAAGGTTTGGCCGGCCATTGGCCGGCTGAACTTGGGCCGGCCATTGGCCGGATGAACTTGGGACGGCCATTGGCCGGCTAAACTTTGGGCCTGCCATTGGCCGGCTGAACTTGGGCCGGCCACTGGCCGGCTGAACTTTGGGCCGGCCATTGGCCGGCTGAACTTGGGCCGGCCACTGGCCGGTTGAACTTGGGTCGGCCATTGGCGGCTGAACTTTGGGCCGGCTGAACTTGGGCCAGCCATTGGCCGGCTGAACTTGGGCAGGCCATTGGCGGCTGAACTTGTGGACAGCTATTGGCCGGTTGAACATGGGTCGACCATTGGCCGGCTGAACTTTGGGCCGGCCATTGGCCGGCTGAACTTGGGCCGGCCATTTGCCGGCTGAACTTTGGGGCAGCCATTGGCCGGCTGAACTTGGGCCGGTCATTGGCCGGCTGAACTTTGGGCCGGCAATTGGCCGGCTGAACTTTGGCCGGCCATTGGCCGGCTGAACTTTGGGCCGGCCATTGGCCGTATGAACTTGGGCCGGCCAGTGGCCGGGGGGCTGCCGGACGGGCCTTGGCCGGCCGGGAGTGTGCCGGACGGGACTTGGCCGGCCGGGAGTTACTGTGCGGTCCTTGGCCGGCCTGGAGAAGGTCACTGGCCGGCCGGCCGGGATTCGTCGCGACGGTTCCGCCTATGTTGGTCCGGATTGGCTAGCAACACCTCGCCTCCTCGTGGTTCTTTGAATTGTGGCCCATTTTGACTCTTCTGCCCCTGTCGGTCGTTGACGGGCCGACAATACGCATTATCGAATTGTTTCCCGTTGTCGGTCACAATCGATGCAATGATCCCAAAGCGGCAGACAATGTTCTTCCAAATGAAGCTTGTCGTGTTCGCCTCGGTGATCTTCGCCAATGGTTCGGCCTCTACCCACTTCGTGAAATAATCGATAGCCACGATAGCGTGCTTGTACTGCCTTGGGGCAGTAGGCAGCTCACCGATGAGATCGATTCCCCACTTCGCGAAGGGTCGTGACACAATGATCGGGCACAACGGGGTCTGCGCTTGGCGTGGGACGTGGGAAAATCTCTGGCATTTGTCGCACCTTTTGCCCCATTCGTGGGAATCCTTTTTCAAGGTAGGCCAAATGTACTCAAGTCTTAGAAGCTTCCAGGCCAAAGATTGTCCGGCGGCGTGGTTTCCGCACACCCCTTCGTGCACCTCGCGGAGCACTTTTTTCGCCTCGACTTCGGTTAGGCAACGGAGAAGGGGCATGGAGTAGCCTCTCTTGAACAAGTTGTCTTCCCCCATTGTATACCTCGGCGCCAAGCTTCTCAGCTTTCTAGCCTCTTCTTTGTCTTCGGGGACGACTCCTCGCCTGAGATACTCCACGAGCAGCGTCATCCATGAGGGGGGCAGAGTTGCGTCGACTACCCCCACGTCGCCTCTCAAGACGTAGGGTCGAGTTAGCACTTCTATTGGGACGCTACCTTCCCCCTCCTCGTCTATCCCGGACAAAAGGCATGCTAGGGCGTCGGCGTCAATGTTCGCCTCTCGGGGAACTTGGACTATCTCGAACCACGACAGGGCCTCCAGATTTTCCTGGGTCTTCGACAAATAGGCGATCATGTTAGGCTCTTTGGCTGCGTAGTCGCCCTTGACCTGGTTCACAATCAACTGTGAGTCGTAGTGGATGCGCAGGTTTTGGACGCCTAGCTAGTTTGCCAATTCCAAGCCAACGATTAGAGCCTCGTACTCTGCCTCGTTGTTGGAAGCCTTGACCTTGAACCGCAGGGCGTATCTCAGTTTTTCCCTATCGGGATTTGTGAGCACAACGCCGGCGCCAGCCCCCCTGGCGTTTGATGCGCCATCCACATGCAAGTCCCAGACTGGGCCTATCGGGTCGTTGGTCCTTTTCTTCGATGAACCGTCGTGGTCGTTCTCCTTGTCTTCCTCGCTCTCATTGCCTTTGTTGCCCTCGTCAGTTGAGGGTGTGTTTTTGAATTCGGCTATGAAGTCGGCGAGGGCTTGGCCCTTGATGGAAATTCTCGGCTGAAACTCGACCCCATATTCGCCCAACTCTTGGGACCATATGGCCATTCGAGACGAGGCCCTTTTTTGTAGGGCCTTCTCGATGGGGTGTCACGTACGCACCACGATCGGGTGCGCTTGAAAGTAGGGGCGAAGCTTCCTCGCACTCGTGACGAGGGCGAGGGACAATTTCTCGATCTCCGGGTATCGAGTTTCGGCGTCGAGGAGTGCCTTACTGCCATAATAAACCGGCCACTGTACCTTGTCTTCCTCGCGTATCAGAACCGCGCTCACGGCCATGTCGGTCACCGCGAGGTAGATATACAAGGTTTCGCCATCCTTCGGTTTTGCGAGGAACGGGGGGGAGCTGAAGTAGGCCTTCATCTCGCGAAACGCCTCCTCGCATTCCTCAGTTCATACAAATCCGTCGGTCTTGTTTAGTGCCTTGAAAAATGGTTGGCACCTATCGGTAGCCTTGGAAACGAATCGCGTCAGGGCGGCGATCTTCCCGTCAGACTTTGTACTTCTTTCACTTTCTGTGGCGACCTCATCTCTAAGATCGCCATAATTTTCTCGGGATTAGCCTCAATCCCGCGGCGGCTCACCATGTAGCCCAGGAATTTTCCAGACTCAACCCCAAAAGCGCACTTATTGGGGTTGAGCTTCATCTTGTAGCGCCGCAAGATCGTAAACATCTCCCTAAGGTCTCGAATGTGGTCGTGGGCCTTGAGGCTTTTGAAAAGCATATCGTCCACGTAGACCTCCATAGTTTTGCCAATTTGATTGGCGAACATTCGATTCACCAACCTTTGATACGTTGCTCCCATGTTTTTTAGGCCAAAGGGCATGACCTTGTAGCAGTAAAGTCCGCGGTTCGTAACAAAGGTGGTCTTGATCTGATCCGGCTCATGCATACGGATCTGATTGTAGCCTGAGTAGGCGTCCATGAAGCTCAGCAATTCGTGGCCTGCCGTAGCATCCACGAGTTGCTCGATCCTCGGGAGAGGAAAGCTATCTTTCGGGCAGGCCTTGTTGAGATCTTTGTAATCGATACAAACCCACCACTCCCCGTTCGGCTTCTTAACCATCACAACATTGGACATCCATTTGGGGTGTTCCGCCTCCTTGATGAAGTTGGCGGCGAGAAGTTTGTCAACTTCTTCACCAATGGCTTGGTACCTCTTTCCACTGAACGCCCGCCACGGTTAGACGTGCTTAGTCACTCTCTTGTCGTCGTTGAGACGGTGAACCATTATCTCGGGGTCGATCCCCGGCATGTCAGCGGGTGTCTACGCGAAGACGTCTTTGAACTCGCGGAGAAAGGCGGCGAGCTGGAGTCTGATTTCGGATGGGAGCTGGGCGCTTACCTTGACTACTTGGTCAGGCTTGGCAATATCGTCCAACACGACGGGAACGAGGTCGTCCGTTGTCTCCACCTTCCGACGCTCGACATCGTCCCTCTGGTCCAGTTCTCTGAAGGTCCCCCCTTCCTCTATCTTGCAAGGTAGCTTGTCCCCGAGCTGAAAGATGGTGATCACCATCTTTCCTTTTCCTTTCCCTTCCACGCCTTGGATATAGCACATCCTTGCCATTGATTGGTCTCCCAACATCATGGAAATCCCCTTCTCGGTCGGGAACTTCATCGTCAGATGATAGGTGGACGTTATGGCCTTCAACAGATTGAGAGTCGGGCGGCCGACGATGATATTGTATGTTGAGGGCTGGTCCACGACCACGAATGACACGATGTGGGTGACCTCGATCCCCCCGGTGTCCCGACGGTGACCGGGAGGTCGATGGTGCCCTCCATCATGAACCTCTCCCCGGAGAAGCCGAAGAGCGGGGTCGAGATCGGAGTCGGTCTCATCCCGGATAGTTTAATCCTGTCCAGCGCCGACTTGAAGATTATGTCGGCGGAGCTGCCATTGTCGATTAAGATTCTCCGGACGAGATTATTGGCAACCGGGGCCGAGATGACTATCGCGTCGTTGTGTGGGTGGAGAACTCGCACCGCCTCTTGGCTAGTGAAGAACATGGACTCGAACGGGGCCGGAGGAGGAGCCTCGTACGTGTGGTTAATGTAGTGCACTATCTTCCCTTGGGAGACTACTCGCACGTACTTCTTCCTTTGCATGCTCGAGTCTCCGAACTCCGGGCCGCCCATGATCGAGCCCACGACGTGCAGTTGTGAGTTTTCCGGTTCTTCGATTGCTGCTCGGTCCGTAACGGTTACCATCGCCGGACCTTTCCTTTCTTGCCGTTGGCGCTCTCCGTGTGCTGCGGCCATCCCGATCGTTCTAAGGACGTATTCTTTCAACTTCCCATCTTGGATGAGGGCTTCAATATGGCGCTTGAGTTGGTAGCATTCGGATGTCAGATGCCCATGGTCTTGATGGTACTCACATAACTTGCTTCGTTCCCGCTTCGCGGGATCCTTTGTGAGAGGAGTGGGGCTTACAAGCTTGTCGTGGTGCAAAGCCAGGATCTGCTCTTGCGGAGTGTTCAGGGGGGTGAACGTTGAGAACTTTGGAAGCTATCGATGTGTGAGGGTCTCGGCCCAGGGAGGGAGCGACCGCTAGGGGCCTGACCTCCCTTGTTCCTCCTCTTTCGAGGGTCGGGACGATGTCCGTCCTGCTCGTCGCGACGGCGACTGCTTTGCCCCCCTGACTTCCGTCCATCTCGACCATCGAGATAGTCCTCGATTCCCATGTAGGTGCGGGCTATAGACATTAGCTCCGCCATGTCCCGCGAGACCTTTCCAACAATAGATTTGAGGAACTCGCTCGTGCGAGCTCCCTCTGTGATCGCCATGATGGTGTCCTTGTCGTCGAACCCTTAGACCTTGTAAGATTCCTCGGTGAAACGAGCGAGGTATTGCCTCAAGGTCTTGTCCCTCCCCTGTTTGATAGATAGGAGGTAGGTCTTCTACTTCTTTTGCGCCACGAGCGTGGCGAAACGAGCAAGGAAGGCTTCTCGCAAAGCCCGGAAGGACGAGATGCTCCCTGGTCTCAGACTCCGGAACCATAAATCCTGACCCCATGAGAGTCAGGCTGAAGGCTTGACACAGGGTGGCGTCTAACTGTCCCTGCATCGTCATCCACGTCTCGTAGTGTTGGATGTGGAAGTTCGTATCCGTCCACGCATCGTAAGGGGGAATGGACGGCAGTTTGAAATTCCCTACGCAAGGCTGCACAAGGATTTTAGCGGCGAAGGGAGAGTATGACTCCTCAATCCCTCCATAACGCCTTTGCCTAACCGATTCCCTCATTTCGATGATTTTTTTTTGAGGCTTTGAATCATCGTCACCATGTCGAGCCCGTTAGCAGGGCTGACCGCCGGGACCACAGGAGTTGCCTGTTGGCGCTCGTTAGACGCTTGGTCTCCGGCATTGGCTTGAAGCCGGCCAAGAGTTGCGGCGGGGAGCGTGTCCCTCCGAGAGTTGAGCCTTTGGGGGAGATCCTCCCCTAGGGAGTTGTTGTCGCACGCAAATGAACAACTATTTAAAACCTCGGGCAGTTCGATCCAAGGCCGGACCAAGTGATCGCACCCGGGCCAAGAGTGTGAACTCGATAGTCTCGAGCTAGGGTTTTCTCCGATCAACCCGCCTCTCGGGAGAGGTAGGGGGTGAGGAGGAGGAGTGACCGTGCCTTGGTTGTCGGCTGCCTACGTACCCGTGTGTGGGATCAGGTCAGAACGTAGTTCAGGCGTATGTGATGCAGTATGAGGCGCGGAGCCTTGGTGGAGAGGTGTGCTCAACGAAGGAGACGAGGCGCGGCGGAGTCCTCGGCGACGTCTTAGAACTTCGGAGATCGCATATGCGAGAGAGAATGTGTGTTTTCTCTCTTTTGGAGATGTGGAAGACTCTAAGTCAAGAGTTCCTTGTTGCTGCGAAGATTCCGGACGCGTAGGCGATTCCTAGTCGAAAATGCCGGACGCGTAGGCGATTTCTTGCCAAAAATGGTGGACGCGTCTAGGGTGCTAGACGCGTAGGCGATTTTCAGTAGAAAACCGTTAGAGCACTCGTGGGCTCAAGATTAATCGCTCGATCAAGAGAGGCGGCACTCGGGAGTCCCCAGAAAGCGCTTCAGAATCTCCGAGAGCGAGAAATCGTGGAGAATCCGCTTCAGGCCAAGGATGGCATCTAGAGAAGCGGAGAGAAGTCTCAAGTTCCTTGAGAATGAATGGGATATTATTGGATGGCTTTCCCCTCGATGGGAGGGGGTTTATATAGGTGTTTGGGGGCCTTAGAAGGCTTCTTTCTCGTCCATGTGGGACTAGGAACGCGCGCGGCATCAATTGGAGGCGCACGGAGCGCACGGCGCACAACGCGCGGCGCGCGGCGCGTGGCGCAGGGGGCGCGGCGCGCGGGTCACTGGACGCGGCGCAGGATGCGCGGCGCATGGAGCGCGCGGCGCGGGCGCGTCTTGGCGCGGCGCGCGACTGCCCGGTGCAGCGCGCTGCCTTCCTGGCGCGGCGCGCGGCTTGCTGCATGGCTGGCCGGCGCGGCGTGCTGTGCGCGTGGCGAATGGCTCGTCTTGCCGGACTCTTGTGGGCCTTTAGGGGTCTTCGAATACCATTCTTGCCACGTGAAATATGAAGGTTTCCACTTGAGGAGAACGACTCGAGGCTCGACTCGAGGAGTGACTCGAGGAGCGACCCGAGGCTCGACTCAAGGCTCGACTCGAGGAACGATTCTAGGCTCGACTCGAAGAGAACGACTCGAGGCTCGACTCGAGGAACAACTCAAGGCTCGACTCGAGGAGCGACCCGAGGCTCGACTCGAGGAACGTGAGGATTTGGCACGAGGACTTGTCAGTCGACTCGTGACAGAAGGCTTGCCGCTCTTCAGGACCTCCGGCCTGACCATCGGCCCTTTGAACGGCGTGTCTTCTTGGCGTCTCGGGTTTTCCGAAAACGACCGACAACATTAGCCCCCCAAGTTTATCGCTCGTGAGGCCCCGGGCGGTGAACTTTTAGTTGTTTCCGCCGGGTGTTTGAGGAAAATTTATCTCCCAGGGCTTCGCTGTCGCGAAGCTTTTGTGAACATAGAGAATATTCTTGCAAATGCTAGTGCTCTCCCTCGCTTTTCCGTCCTTCTCGACACGAGTGTGTGATCGACACGTTGAGGAGGATCCAAGCGGATAGGAGACGTAGCTCGACGTGGGCGAGGCAGACGCGTTTGCGTCCATCGCTCTAGCCCCGGAGCAAAGGGGACATGCGTGGGCAAGCGGGACACGCATTTGTGTAGAGGCGGCCCGACGTGTCGCGGCACGTTGATCTTTTGGCGAAGTCATGCCCAAGTCTTTCTTCGATGGCATTTTGCTTGATAATATCATCAATCCAGAGTCCATGGGACTCGACGGTGACTAGCAGGGCGACGATTGTGTAATCGTGACTTATTAGGGGAAGATCATGGCTTCCGTCTCGGCCACCTTGGAAGGCGACTGCACTTTTGCATTTTGCAAAGGCGTGCTCATTCCGAGGTCTCGAAGACGGAGGTTGATGTTGCGAGCTGATGCTTCGAGAAGATGGAGTGGCACCTGGCGGAAGGCTCTGCCGCACCGGAGGGCTTCGACTGCTCGGGGATAAACGCTAAAAGTTTGACCACGCATCAAGCATAAGTCGGTCTCACGGGGCATCCGCCATTCCTGCCTTGGTGACGCTTCTTCGTCTGCGTTCGGAAGATCGGCCCTTATTCCCCAGGCGCGAGCGCGGGTCTCTGCTTTGGCTAACCTGTTCTTTAGGTTGCTCCAGCTGTTTGTTCGAGGAGCGGGACTCGACTCGAGGAGAACGTCTCAAGGCTCGACTCGAGGAGCGAAGCTCGACTCGAGGAGACTGACTCAAGGCTCGACTCGAGGAGCGAAGCTCGGCTCGAGGAGACTGAATCAAGTCTCAACTCGAGGAGCAAAGCTCAACTCGGGGAGCTGACTCAAGTCTCAAGTCGAGGGGCTAGGCTCGACTCGGGGAGCCGACTCAAGTCTCGACTCGAGGGGCTAGGCTCGACTCAAGGAGATTGGCTGGACTTTAAGGAATATGACTCTACTCGAGGAGCGATGCTCGACTTGAGGAGTATGACTCGATTCGAGGAGCAAGACTCAACTCGGGGAGAATGACTTGATGAGTGATGCTCGACTCGAGGGGGATGACTCGAGGAGAGTGACTCGACTCGAGGAGCATGGCTTTATTTGAGGAGGGTGACTCGACTCAAGGCGCAAGGCTCGACTCGAGGAGGCAGTGACTCGACTTGAGGAGCAAGGCTCGACTCGAGGAGGATGTCTTGACTCGAGGAGCAAGGCTCAACTCAAGGAGAGCTGTTCGACTTTAAGGAGCGATGCTCGACTCAAGGAGAATGGCTCGAGAGCGGAGCTCGACTTCGAGGAGAATATCTTGACTCAAGGAGCGAAGCTCGACTTCAAGGAGAATGACTCGACTCAAGGAGCGGGGCTCGGCTCGAGGATAATGATTTGACTTGGGGAGCAGGGCTCGACTTGAGGAGAATGACTTGACTCGAGGAGCAAGGCTCGACTTGAGGAGAATGACTCGACTCGAGGAGCAAAGCTCGACTTGAGGAGAATGACTCGACTCGAGGAGCGAGGCTCGACTTCGAGGAGAATGACCCGACACAAGGAGCGAAGCTCGACTTTAAGGAGAATGACTCGACTCAAGGAGCGAAGCTTGACTTCGAGGAGAATGACTCGACTCGAGGAGAATGACTCGACTCGAGGAGCATGGCTCGACTCGGGGAGAATGATTTGACTCAAGGAGCAAGACTCGACTCAAGGAGAGCGACTCGACTTAAGGAGCGATGCTCGACTTGAGGAGACTGACTTGGCGAGAGTGACTCAACTCGAGGAGCAAGGCTCAGCTCAAGGATAATGACTTGACTCAAGCAGCAAGGCCTGACTCAAGGAGAGCGTGCCTCGACTCGAGGAGCGAAGCTTGACTCGAGGAGAATGACTCGACTCGAGGAGCGTGTCTCGACTCGAGGAGATTGACTCGTTTCAAGGAGCGAGATTCGACTCGAGGAGAATGACTCGACTCGAGGGGGTTCTACACGACCTCATTTGTCACCTGGGACTCTTCCAGGAGGAGCTTGCTCGAGTGAAGTCTCAGCTAGCTCAGGCTGAGCGAAGTTCTCACTCAGAGGCGGGGTTTGCGAGTTTTTACGAGAAGCTTTGATTAGCTCGCATAGAATGGAGAGTCTCCCAAGGCGGGTGTGATCGTGCTCAGTCGGCGGTGGCAGAGATAGCACGAACTGTGCCTAGTGTGGCAGTTCATGTGCGTTGCGGTTAGTCATCATATGCAATGCCTTGTGGTGACTTAGAGCGCGTCGTTAGAGACGGCTCTGTACGTTGTTTTAGGCATCGTAGGCACGTTGTGAGGGATGGCCTAGATGCGGCATGTAGGTCACTTAGGTGCGTCGCGAGGGACGACTTGGTTGCGCTATGCGGGCGTCTTAAGTGCGCCATGTAGGCGTCTTAGGTGCGTCGCGAGGGACGACTTGGTTGAGCCATGCAGGCGTCTTACGTGCGCCATGTAGGCGTCTTAGGTGTGTCGCGAGGGATGACTTGGGTGTGCCATGTAGGCGTATTAAGTGCGCCATGTAGGCGTCTTGGGTTGCGCCATGTAGGCGTCTTAGGTTGCGCCATGTAGGCGTCTTACGTTGCGCCATGTAGGCGTCTTAAGTGCGCCATGTAGGCGTCTTAGGTTGCGCCATGTAGGCATCTTACGTGCGCCATGTAGGCGTCTTAAGTGCGCCATGTAGGCGTCTTAGGTTGCGCCATGTAGGCGTCTTACGGGTTGCGCCTTTACGCGTCTTATGTGCGCCATGTAGGCGTCTTAAGTGCGCCATGTAGGCGTCTTGGGTTGCGCCATGTAGGCGTCTTACGGGTTGCACCTTTATGCGTCTTACGTGCGCCATGTAGGCGTCTTAGGTTGCGCCATGTACGCGTCTTACGGGTTGCGCCTTTACGCGTCTTACGTGCGCCATGTAGGCGTCTTAAGTGCGCCATGTAGGCGTCTTAGCCTGCATCTCTGGGATGGCTTATGGCGCGCCGCGGAGGCGTCTTAGCCTGCATCTCTGGGATGACTTGTGGCGCGCCGCGGAGGCGTCTTAGCCTACATCTCTTGGGATGGCTTGTGGCGCGCCGCGGAGGCGTCTTAGCCTGCATCTCTGGGATGGCTTGTGGCGCGCCGCGGAGGCGTCTTAGCCTGCATCTCTGGGATGGCTTATGGCGCGCCGCGGGGGCGTCTTAGCCTGCATCTCGGGGATGGCTTACGGCGCGCCGTGGAGGCTTCTTTAAACTGCATCTCGGGGATGGCTTATGGCACGCCGCAGAGGCGTCTTTAGCCTGCATCTCGGGGATGTCTTACGGCGCGCCACTGAGGCGTCTTACGTGCACGCTTGTTCCCGTTTTATGTTCGGGTGTTTTGTTTTGATGGAGCGTGCTTTCTTTTTGTGGAGCGTACTTTCTTGAGGATTTTGAGCGTACTTACCATTGCCTATGTCACTAGCCCCCCCAGTTTTGGGTTTACAAGTGTAATCTTTGATGATTGAAAATCTTTGATAAAGTGGATTTTGAAAGAAAAACATCGAACTTTATTAATATTTGCAAAAATTTGAAATCCTAAAACATTGGCTCGTAGGCCTTATTGAATGTTGGAAAGCAAAGAAATAAAATGGGGGGAAGCGCTGGCTACTGGTAGTACTTGCTCAAGTGTTCCGCATTCCACAGGCGACGAATCGGTGTCCGTGCATTTGACGTAGCGTATCTCGTCATGTACGACTTGGCAGACTTTGTGGGGTCCCTCCCTATTTGGGATGAAGACGTCGGGGCCTTGCACTTGAGTGTCATGCAGAGGTCTTCGTGGATTTCGCGGAGGACCTTGGTCGACTTGATGCTATCTCTGAATCGGGAGATCGTGTTAACCGTCTTTCTAGCGGTCTTTCCATCGATTCCTTGGATGTAGCATACTCTGGCTTGGGATTGGTCTCCAGCCATGATGCCGATTCCGCCCTCGGTGGGGAACTTCACCAGTAGGTGGTATGTTGAAGTAATGGCCCTTAGTCGGTTCAGCGTGGGTCGCCCAATGATTACATTGTAGGGCGACTCTTGATCGACCACTAGGAATGGGACCATGTGAACGACTTCAATGCCTCCGGGAGTTCCGAAGGTGACCGGCAAATCGATGATGCCTTCAGTCATGACTCTCTCCCCAGTGAACCCGAATAGAGGCGTTTGGGTCGGAGTTGGGCGTCGCCCCCCGAGCTTCATGCGCTCTAAGGTGGACTTGAATATTATGTCGGCAGCACTGCCATTGTCGATGAGAACCCTTTTCACCAAGTTATTAACCACTTGGGCTTTGAGCACAATCGCGTCATTGTGCGGATGCACAACTCGCTTGGCCTCTTCGTTGGTGAAGTACATCGTCTCGTCAGGTACGGACGGAGGTTCCTCGTAGGTGAGGTTGACGTGCATAGCAGCGTCTCCATGGGACGCGGCCCTCAGGAATTTCTTCCGCTGTCGGGCTGAGTCTCCATCTTGTGGACCGCCCAGTATGGTGGTCACAACGTGGAGTTGTGGATTGGCGTCGGCGGTAGCCGTGGTTCGGTCGGCAGAAGCGGTTGTTCCTCCTCCCTTGCCAGATTGTGGTCTGTTCGAGGTGGGGCCCACAGCGCTAATCATGCGTAACACGAACTCTTTCAGCTCACCCCGTTGGATCAGAGCCTCGATTTGCCTTTTGAGATTGTAGCATTCGGAGGTCAAGTGACCGTATTCCTGATGGAACTCGCAATATTTTGATCTATCGCGAGTCGCGGGATCTTTGTTCATTGGAGCCGGGGGAGTGAACTTGTCACGCGCTAACGCTAGGATTTGATCCGGCGTTGTGTTCAACGGCGTGAAAGACGAGTACCCTTTGAAGTTTTCCGCAAGTCGCGGCTTTTGGGGCATCAGAGGTCGGCTATTAAAAGTCTGACCTCCTCTGTTTCGCGTTTTACGGGAGTTTCCTTGCTCGTTGCTAGGCTCGTCTTGGTGGTGAGGGCTTTGATCATTGCCCTTGCGACCATCGAGGTAATCTTCGACCCCCATGAAGGTCTTGGCTCAAGTCATTAACTCGGCCATGGTAGAAGGAACACGGCCGACGATGGACTTAAGGAAGTCACTTGTGCGCAAGCCTTAAATGATGGCAGTGATTGCGTCTTTGTCGTCAAAGCGGTCGACCTTATTTGATTCTTCCGTGAATCGGGCGAGGTATCGTCTAAGAGACTCGCCATCCTCTTGCCTGATTGACCACAGGTACATCTTGGTCTTCTTTTGGACCATAGACATAGCGAACCGTGCTAGGAACACGTCCTTCAGGTCTTTGAACGAGCGGATGCTTCCCGGCCTTAAGTTCTTGAACCACTCGAAGCCGGGTCCGGCGAGGGTAAGACTAAAAGCTTGGCACATAGCGCCGGGAGTGACACCCTGCATTGTCATCCAGGTTTCATAGTGCTGGATATGGTAAGCGGGATCCGCTTTCCCATCATAGGGAGAGAGGTTCGGGAGTTTCAAATTTCCCGTACACACCTCGGCCAATATTTGAGCCGTGAAAGGCGATGAATTCTCCTCGACGACCCCATAGGCACTTCCGCCTATTCCGTGTTCTCGGAGATCTCGTACTTCATTTTGAAGATTGTGGATCATTGTGATCACATCGAGACCGGTAGTCGGAGTAACTCCCTGTTCGGGAGGAGTCACCTGTCGTCTTTCATTTGACCCTTGACCCGTTCGGCGGTTCCCATTAGTTGGGGCTGCTACGGGGATGTTTGGCCGAGAGCTTAGTCGCTCCCTTAGGTCATCGCCATGCTCGATGTGTTGGGCGGTGAGGTGATCCCTAAGATCAGGGCTGGTCGTACAGAGGCGCATGCTTCGTTTGGGACGGTGCGCTCTCCGCGTGCCCTGACTCTCCGTAACATTCTCCCTTTGACCTAGTCGGTCGAGGGCCGAACGTCGGGAATTTCCCTCTTGAGAAGCAGCCGGCGCGTCGCCTGTCCGAGGTAGGGGATTCGAAGGACCGGCTTCAAACACGGCGGGGTGTTCCCCGTCCTTCGTGAGAGAAGTCTCGATATCCTTCGAATCGCCAGTACCCTCGTAATCAGGGTCGCGGTCGCGGCTTTCCTCGTTGAGGTTCTCAGGATCGCCGTTGGGGATTATCGTGTCACGTATAGGTTGCTTCGCAGCCAGTTGGCTGTGGTACCTTGCGTTCCTCGCCTTTAGTTGGCGGATACTCTCCTCTAACTCCATGATGCGGTTGTCCCTACTATCAGGAGATTGAGATGGTGAGCGGGTCGAGCTCTCTTCGTGGAGCGACTCTTCGTCACCATGCGCTCGGGAGCGCAAGAAGTATTTCTTGGTCCCAGTGACGTTTTCGGGGTTGTTCACGCCCTCAGAAGGTACGGGTGGTTGGCTACTCATCGTTTCTCAAGTTCGAGAAGGTTGAGTTCGCAGAAGAAAAGAAGAAGATGAACAGAAGGGATTTCGGGCTGAATAGGTCGGGAAATCCCCTTCCTCTAGCACCAAAATGTTGTCGCACGAAAATGAACAACTATTTAAAACCTCGGGCGGTTCGATCCAAGGCCGGACCAAGTGATCGCACCCGGGCCAAGAGTGTGAACTCGATAGTCTCGAGCTAGGGTTTTCTCCGATCAACCCGCCTCTCGGGAGAGGTAGGGGGTGAGGAGGAGGAGTGACCGTGCCTTGGTTGTCGGCTGCCTACGTACCCGTGTGTGGGATCAGGTCAGAACGTAGTTCAGGCGTATGTGACGCAGTATGAGGCGCGGAGCCTTGGTGGAGAGGCGTCCACAACGAAGGAGACGAGCCGCGGAGGAGTCCTCGGCGACGTCTCAAAACTTCGGAGATCGCGTATGCGAGAGAGAATGTGTGTTTTCTCTCTTTTGGTGATGTGGAAGACTCTAAGTCAAGAGTTCCTTGTTGCGGCGGAGATTCCGGACGCGTAGGCGATTCCTAGTCGAAAATGCCGGACGCGTAGGCGATTTCTTGCCAAAAATGGTGGACGCGTCTAGGGTGCTAGACGCGTAGGCGATTTTCAGTAGAAAACCGTTAGAGCACTCGTGGGCTCAAGATTAATCGCTCGATCAAGAGAGGCGGGACTCGGGATTCCCCGGAAAGCGCTGCAGAGTCTCCGAGAGCGAGAAATCGTGGAGAATCTGCTTCAGGCCAAGGATGGCATCTAGAGAAGCGGAGAGAAGTCTCAAGTTCCTTGAGAATGAATGGGATTGAATGGGATATTATTGGATGGCTTTCCCCTCAATGGGAGGGGTTTTATATAGGTGTTTGGGGGCCTTAGAAGGCTTCTTTCTCGTCCATGTGGGACTAGGAACGCGCGCGGCATCAATTGGAGGCGCACGGAGCGCGCGGCACACAACGCGCGGCGCAGGGGGCGCGGCGCGCGGGTCGTCTGGCGCGGCGCGCGGGTCACTGGACGCGGCGTAGGATGCGCGGCGCATGGAGCGCGCGGTGCGGGCGCGTCTTGGCGCGGCGCGCGACTGCCCGGCGCGGTGTGCTGCCTTCCTGGCGCGGCGCGCGGCTTGCTGCATGGCTGGCCGGCACGGCGTGCTGTGCGTGCGGCGAATGGCTCGTCTTGCCGGACTCTTGTGGGCCTTTAGGGGTCTTCGAATACCATTCTTGCCACGTGAAATATGAAGCTTTCCACTTGAGGAGAACGACTCGAGGCTCGACTCGAGGAGTGACTCGAGGAGCGACCCGAGGCTCGACTCAAGGCTCGACTCGAGGAACGCTCAAGGCTCGACTCGAGGAACGACTCGAGGCTCGACTCGAGGAGAACGACTCGAGGCTCGACTCGAGGAACAACTCAAGGCTCGACTCGAGGAGCGACCCGAGGCTCGACTCGAGGAACGTGAGGATTTGGCACGAGGACTTGTCAGTCGACTCGTGACAGAAGGCTTGCCGCTCTTCAGGACCTCCGGCCTGACCATCGGCCCTTTGAACGGCGTGTCTTCTTGGCGTCTCGGGTTTTCCGAAAACGACCGACAACATGAGTTTCTCTGCGCCGTTAGACGCTCTCTAAGGTCCACACTCGGCGCTTATCGGGGCGAGGTCGCCCTCGGCTGGATCGTCCGGCGAGCGCTCCGGCTATCGGCCCCATCATCTCCTAATGTCGCTCTATCCCCTGCGAGGGGCCGTGTACGGCCGCCACTTGAAACCGAGGGGGCGAGTCCTCAAGAATGTGACCGTGCTTGTTGTCGCGCCGGGTTCGACGGCCCGGCCAATGCGCCATTCGTCCTCTCGGAACGTGAATGGACGAGGCTAGGAGTGGCCTCATCGGTTCTCGACTCCCCCACATAGTCGGGGTCGGAGTTGTCACGGGCGGACCTATCCTCGACGTCGTAGCCGAGGAGGTCGGCGATAAGCGTGCCATCGACGCCGGGACGGTCTAGGAGCTCGGCGAGCCTTCGAGCCGTGTCCTCTCGGAGCGCGGATTTGGGGTCATTCGCCGAGTCTTGGGGCTGGCTCTCGTTGTCACGAGGTTGCCCACCTAGAAGGTGCGCGAGGCTTCGGAGGCCATACCTCGAACTCGTCGCTCGAGTGCCTGCGGAGGTAGCGGGAACTTGACTCATCTCTTGAGAGTCGTAGATGCAATAAGAGAAAGGATTGGAAGGGAGAGCATCGCCAAGGTCGGAAGATCCCCTCCTTCTAGCGCCAAAATGTTGTCGCTCGTTTTCGGACAACGATTTAGGGACCGGAAGCGGTCAGACCCAATGCCGAACCAAGTGATCTCGCTTCGGTTCGAGCGTGTTGGACATGGTATCCCAAGTCGTCTCTTAGTTGTCGGTGGTGTCTATCTCGTCCAAGCACGCGAAAAAGTAAGCAAAGAGGTGTGAACTACAAAGGGGAAACAGAGGGGGTGCCTCTGTTTACCTCTCCGACTCTCAACATTAGTAGGATTGAGGTGGATATAGAGGGTTTAGGTGTTTAGAGGCCGAGACTTGAGAGAAACGAGTGAGGTACGAGTTCGACAGCGTTGCAGTACTCAAATTCGGATTACCTGGATCAAGGGAGGGACCCTTGTATTTATAAGTGACCAAGGGGCGTTTTGAGCAACCCCTTGGCCGAGTGGATGCATTTGGCCCGGTCATTGGCCGAGGCAAACCTTGGGCCGGCCAATGGCCGGGGATAGCTTTGACTCAGCCATTGGCCAAGGCTGGCCCTTGGGCCGGCCAATGGCCGGGTATAGCTTTGACTCGGCCATTGGCCGATGCTGGTCCTTGGGCCGGCCAATGGATGAGGATAATTTGGCCCGGCCATTGGCCGAGGCTGGCCCTTGGGCCGGCCAATGGCCGGGTATAACTTTGACTCGGCCATTGGCCGAGGCTAGTCCTTGGGCCGGCCAATATCCGAGGATAATTTGGCTCGGCCATTGGCCGAGGCTGGCCCTTGGGCCGGCCAATGGCTGGGTATACTTGGGCCGGCCATTGGTCGAGGCTGGCCCTAGGGCCGGCCAATGGCCGGGGCAAGCCGCCGGGGCGCGTTTGATGTCGTTTCGCCTTTGTTCGGCCGCGATCGGGGTCGGGCTGATAACACAACCTAATTGTAATGAGTTGATCCACTGAATAATATCTATGTTTACCCTTTATGAATATCATTAGCTAGTCGGGATTTACAAAATTACCATTTTACCTTTTTAGTTGTTATTTCCACAAATCCTTTGTCGCTTGTGAATAAGTTAGAAACAATGTATTGACGAGGAGCTAACAAGTCACATTGTTTCATCCAAAAGAGTCAAGACTCAATTTCGAAACTAGCCAGTTCATTTATTCATATTCCAAGGAACAAAGCATGAGGTGATAAACATTGCATGTCAGCTGTTGGAATCGATCTAGGGTTTAAGAAAATAATTAACGCTTCTTTAAGCGGCGGAATTTGAAAAATTTTCTTTTACAAGTAAAACCAGTTTTTACTAACCTAGACAAAAGAGCAAGTACACGTAATTAAAAACTATTATGAGCTAAGAAGTTTACTAACCTTTCTTGAAGCTTGATCCTTGAGAAGCTCTTAGAAAGTTGCAATGCTTGTCTCCCCTCGCAGCATGTCTCTCTTTCTTTCCTCGGCACCTCGAGCAACCACGAAAGTTTCTATCACTAAATCACTCGAGAGAAAAGGAATTAGTGAGTGGGCACTTTTAAACACTACGACTTAAGAACGAGTCTTGAAGTCGCAGGGCGAAACACTAGGTCGAATGAGGACCTAGGTGCCAAAACAAAAAATCGAAAATAAACTAGAGAGAGAGAGGAAGGGGCGGCCAAAGTTCTAGAGAGAGAGTCCCTCAAATCTCTTAAACTTGGATGAATAGAATGAGAGGAATGAGGGTCCTATTTATAGGAGAAGGGTTGGCCTTGGAAAGAAGTAGTTTCCTCTTATTTTCCAAGCCTTTTTGAGCAATCTTTTATTGCCCAAATCTCCTAAATGGGCGCCTACATCAAACACATCCCCAAGGGATTAGTTTCCTCTTTTATTCCATGCCTTGCCTTTGACTCTCTCTTGGCCGAAATTCTACTTTCCTCATAGAGGAAATTTGTTTCCTCTTTTTCTTTTGGCAAGTATCACCTTCTAGAATGGGCTTCTAGAAGCTTTTCCATTTGTTCATGACAACATGAAAAAGGCCCATTAAGAATTTTCAATAAAATTCTTATGAAATGAAATTAATCCACAAGGCCCAATTAATCATATGATGGCCGAGTGTTACTTGTTGTTATCGGCCCGACGAGGTCCGACGACTCGATCGGCAGTTCGGGCGGCCGAGCAAGCTCACTCGGCCATTGGCCGAGTGAAACCCTACTTCCAGCCCACACTCGGCCGGCCCATCAACTCACTCGGCCAATGGCCGAGTGAGCCTTCTCTCGGTCCAAGCCCATCACTCGGCCAATGGCCGAGTGAACTTCTCCATATGTTCACTCGGCCAATGGCCGAACGAGGCCCACCATGCTCACTCGGCCCAAGGCCGAATGAAGGACAACGACGTCTAGACCTCATAGACGAAAGGAGGACGGACGCACTCACCCGGCTTGCTGCGCAAAAGAGGAAGGTCGAGAAGTACTACAACTCGAAGATCAAACTGCGGAAGTTCGCCGACGGAAGCCTCGTTCTTCGAAGGGTGTTCCAAAACACCAAGGTGCAAGGCGCGGGAGTTCTAGGCCCTACCTGGGAAGGCCCGTACCGTGTGCGCCGAGCCATCCACAACGGCACGTACGAGCTCGTGAACATGGAGGGACTCGTGTTCACACACCCGTGGAACGCGGAACACCTCCGGCAGTATTACCAGTAGACGTTCATTCGTCCTTTTTTCGCTTTTTGTCTTCATGTAATTTTCAATTCTAGCAAAGGCAATTTACAATTTCAAGTTTGGCCAACGGCCTGGGATGTAATTTTTGAACCATTTCGGTAATTTAATAAATTACATTTCACTTCAAAACACTTGGTATCTTAGTTTCTAGCCTCCTCTACGAGCACCCAAGAAACTCGGGGGGCTAAGGAGGATAAGGCGAGAGCAACAAGCTCGCTTACTCCACTTTCCGACTTCGTACCCTCCTTGTGCGACGCTCTCGCACGGGTTGAGGCCGTATGCCGAGAGATAGCGAAACGTCGATGAGTTGGATCGCGCACCGGACCTCCGGCCTCGCACGTCTTTTGCTGCGACCCTCTCGTGCACCGATGCACCTTGCGCACCGATAGGCGGCAAGTCATCGATGGATCACGTCCGCGCACCGGATTGTCGATCTCGGCAGTCAAAACCCAAAACGTGACACGCGTACCAACGAGTACCACGCTCACTGGGAGCTGCAAACCCATCCCGATACGCACGCCGATAGGTAGCGTACTCGCCGGAGGATGAGCGCGACGGCCACCCAGCTCGCGCGCGCCGATAGGCAGCGAGTCACAAATGGATGGCCGGAAATCGCACCCGCCGGATGAAACTCGTCTAGCCTGCGTCCGCGGGAAACTTCGCCGCCAAATGCGGCAGTAAGCCGTGCCAACCGGTTACGCTAAGCATAGTAAGCTGGGCTCGTAAGACACGCACTATTCAAATTGCGCAAATCGATTACACTAAGCGTAGCAAGTCGAGAAAATAAGACGCACGATGAAAAGAAAGCTTCAATCAAAGCAAAACGATATTGTGTAAACAACCCAACAAGAAAAGTACGAAAGTACGACGCAAACATAACAATAATCCGAAAGAAAGCATAAAGCGAGCGCTAAACAATTGCGCGTAAAACTAAAGAGAAGCTGGCTACTCCGAGCTGAAATCGATCTGCTCCTCATCTTCTTCGGGGCAAGAAGCGCCGAACTCGCCGACGGTTTCTCCGTCCGGTTGACGGGTCGTCGATTGCGCAGCCTCGGCAGGGATTCGGGGATGCGGGTCATCCTCCGGCAGCTCATCGTCGTAAGGAGGGAACATGGTGTTGAAAAAGAAAAACGTGGTCCCGCGAGACGCGTTCTCCTTCTCGGTCGCTTCCCGAACTTGCCTGGCCGCCTCATAACGACCCGCCTCCAATGCCAAGTCCCAGTCGTCCTCCAAGTCAGTCTTGGATCGCACGGCGTCCTCCTTCTCCTCGGCAAGGGTCTGCATCTCCGTCCGGAGGATATCCCTCTCCCTCTCGACCTTAACCCGAGCGGTCTCGCTCGCCGATAATCGAGCGTGGACGATGCTCAGCTCCGCATCCCGGCTCGAGAGTGCCGTCTGAAGCTTCTTCGTTTCCCCTAGGAAGGTGTCGGCTGCCTGCTCCGCCTTCTCGCGAAGCGCCTTCTCGGTGGCCAATTCCTTGCGAGCTCGCTCTAGCTCCCCCTCGAGCGCCTCAAACTCTTGGACGGTGCGAGCCCCCGCTAGGGCGGCAGCGTGCGCGGCCGCCGCGCTCGTCTTCTCCTTCTCCATGATTTGCATGCGTCGTAGCATATCTCGGAGAACGCGATCGCTCCGATCTTGGCACGCGAGCATCTGCAAGCAAATGAAACGCGAATGATTACAATAAGCACGACAACCATACATAACACAAGCAAAATGAGTCATACCTTTCGAGCGTCGCCGATCCCGTTCTGGAAGTGTTCAAGGTCGCTCGTCGTCAGCAGACCCTTGAAATCTCGCAAGGAGGTCTCGAGGATCCCTCGGGAGCACTGGTCTCTCAACTCTGCCGCCTCCGCTAAGAGCATGGAGTCCAAGCTGTCTGACACCGTCGACGTGTGAGCGCGTTTGTGTCCGGATGGTGACCCGAGAGAAGCCGACGACGACGATCGCTTATTGGAGGAGATCGTCTCATTCCTCGCCCGCGATGGCGACCCCCCACGACGGGCCTCGGCTGGAGGACGGGCTATTGTCAATGGTGCCCACAAGAAGAGTAGTAGTGTCTATTTATGTACATTTGATGTCATATAGTCTTACGAAGACTCTTGCTTGTAATTGCTTATTCATTAATAAAAAGTTGAAACGTTCATTCAATCTTCCTTGTCTGAAGCTTTATGATAAAACCCTGGTCTTTTAGTCCATAAACAAACCTAACAACTTACGAAGAGACAAATGTAGATTTGCATGAACAAACTCTTCGTAGTTTGCTTAAAACGATATATTCGCAATCTTAGGGTCAAAGGACTATTGACCTCAGTATGATTGTTAGAAGAATCTATGATGTCTGGTTATGAGGCATTGAGAGTTGGGGACTCTATAGTTCTTCTAGGTATCTTCCGAAGGTACTGAATTGACCAGTGCACTTCTAGAGACAATATAAGAACAAACCATTTAACCTCTTATGTCTCGAAGTCACTATGTATGAATTGCATCATGCTTACCTTAATCCTGAAATGAGACATGCCATTTCACACCTTAGTATTCTCATTTGAGAAAGTCAGAGTTCGGACTCACTATGTCATTCCGAACAGGGCCTATTGGTGAAATACTAAGTTGTGAGTATGTCATGAGTAACTTTGTGAAGTTCTCATAGATATGGAATTCATGTACAAGATTGTTGAAATGCAATGTATGTCACCTCATGCTTTGTTCCTTGGAGTGTGAATAAATGAACTGGCCAGTGTCCAAATTGAGTCCTGACTCTTTTGGATGAAACAATGTGACTTGTTAGCTCCTCGTCAATACATTGTTTCTAACTTATTCACAAGCGACAAAGGAGTGGAGGAAATAACAGCTAGAAGGGTAAAATGGTAATTTAGTAAATCCCGACTAGCTGATGACATTCATGAAGGGTAGCATAGATAATATTCAGTGAATCTGCTCATCATATTTAGGTCGAATTCTTGAGTAGAAAATAAATTCATTTGAACCGAGAGATTTTCAGTGTCAGCTCTTTAGTGGAGTCAGTTGGCATTAAGCTAAACTTGGAAAAGGTTTGTGAACTTTTGAGTCCAAGTGTTTAGCTCAAGCTTTGTTCATTTGGGTCCATGAGGTCACTGTCACGAATCACATCGATAGGAATAGTTAAACTGGAAGCTAAGTCAAAACAAGAACGAAAATAGTTAAAAGGGTATTTTTGTCTTTTGAGACAAAGGATGAAATGAATGTCAATAAATTTTTTGACAAGTTCATTTGATGACTTAATGTCACTCGGCCATGACTTGATCATTGGGCCTTGTGAATTAATTTCATTTCATAAGAATTTTATTGAAAATTCTTAATGGGCCTTTTTCATGTTGTCATGAACAAATGGAAAAGCTTCTAGAAGGCCTTTCTAAAGCATAATAGGCGCCCACTACCCAAAGAGAAAGAGAGTTCCTTTTGTGCATTAATGTATGAAGATACTTGCCAAAAGAAAAAGAGGAAACAAATTTCCTATTCAAGGCAATGGGAATTTCGACCAAGACAAGTCAAGGGAGAAGAAAAATAAAAGAGGAAACAAATCCAAGGTGTCATGAAGGCTTATGTGGCCGTGTGACTTGGATAGGAATGGGAAATAAAGGGTTGCTCATAAAGGCTTGGAAAATAAGAGGAAACTACTTCTTTCCAAGGCCAACCCTTCTCCTATAAATAGGACCCTCATTCCCCTCATTTTATTCATTCCACATAAGTTAGAGATTGAGAGCTTCTCTCTCTAGACCTTGTGGTGGCCGAAATCCTCTCTCTATCTCTCTTTCTATTTTATTTTCGATTTTTCTTGTTTTGGCACCTAGGTCCTCACTCGACCTAGCGTTTAGCTCTGCGACTTCGAGACTCGTTCTTAAGTCGTAGTGTTTAAAAGTGCCCACTCACTGATTCCTTCTTTTCGAGTGATTTAGTGATAGAAACTTTCGTGGTTGCTCGAGGTGCCGAGGAAAGAAAGAGAGACGTGCTGCGAGGGGAGACGAGCGTTGCAACTTTCCAAAAGCTTCTACAAGGTTCAAGCTTCAAGAAAGGTTAGTAACTTTAATAGCTCATATTAGTTTTTATTTACATGTACATGCTCTTTGTCTAGGTTAGTAAAAACTGTTTTTACTTGAAAAGAAATTTTTTAAAATTCCGCCGCTTCCCGAAGCGTTTAATCTTTTTCTTAAACCCTAGATCGATTCCAACACGGGCCACGACCATAGCATCACCAGTGGGCGCTGCTCTCGGCATTTGCGTACGCGGTCGATGACGTCGGGCCATGGTTCCTGCAGAGGAGAGAAAAACGTCTGTCAGTTAAAACATAACGGCAAGCACAAATAATGGAAAACAATAATAGCACGATAACGCGAAAGTATATGCGCGGCCAGTACCCCCCGCGTCGGGGGAAGGAGCTGACGAACCCCCCGCCTCGGACTCGGGATCCTCCGTGGCCCCCGCGTCGAAGCCAGGGCGCGAAGGAACATCGTCACTAGGCACGAACCACCCAGTCCTCGCCATAAGGTCCGGGGACTCGAAAAGCGACCCTTGCCGCCTCGAGTCGGGGACCGCTCCGATCACGAGCGCGAGTTCGGAGCTCTCGATGCCGTAGTTGGCCGAGAATTCAGCGACGGGGCCAAAGGCGAGAGGTGCCGTCCCGAAGGCAGATTCGGACACCCATACCCAAGGGTATCGGTGCTTCGAGGTCAGCTTGGTGAGGATGGGGAATCGCTTCCGGTGCTGAACCTTGTAGAAGCCGGGTTTCCCGGGAACATCGAAGACGGCCACGAGATTCCTGATGTCGTCGGCCGTAACGGTTCGACCTTTCGCTCGGTGCAGCATCATGTGGCAGGCAGCCACCATACGGTAAAAGGACGGAGACATCTGGGCCGCATGAACACCGAGCCGAGCTAGAAGGTCCTGGATCACGGGCTGAAAAGGTAGTCGCAACCCCCCGCGAAGACTAGCCTCGTGGACGGCGGCGTATCCCTTCCGAGGACGAGTCGGGAGATCTTCAGGCAATGGTCGCAGTAGCGACACGGACTCCGGGATACCGAAACGTTTCCTCAGACCTCTAAAGCTCGCGAACGAAAGAGAACTCGGGAAGTCGACGCCGGAACAGTCAAAGCCGTCCCGAATCGCTGATTCTCCGACGGGGAATGACGATGCACGTTCTTCTTCCTGTGCGGTCAAGCTGACTGAGGCGGTCGACAAAGTGCGGCGGCTCGACGCCTCGCCCGAGCCCTCGGCGTTAGGATGGGTCGCTCGAGCCGAAGCGCGCGCATTCGGCTCGACCGGGCCCGTTTCCCGTGTATCGTCCGCGAGAGGCGGCCCTGTCGGCGCATCCAGCCCGGTCGCGGGCCCGTGATGCACGTCGGTCGCTCGAGCCCGGAGGCCGATCTCGCCTAGGGCCGGCCCAAGCGTGCCCTCCCCATGGCCTTGGGTCACTGGGTCGGCCATGGGACCTCCATGTGGCGCATCCGGCCCAAGCGCATGACCCGGCCCAAGAGGGGCCAAATCTTCTTGACCTAGGCCCAGCCCATTGGGCCCTAGGGTTTGCAAGGCAGCCAAGGTGGCCGCCCCCTCCTCTCCAGCCTTGGGCGGTCGGCCTTCTTCATCTCCGGCGTCGGGTGGCCGGTGCTCCTCCTGTCCGGCGCCGCCACCCCCACCTGCAGCGTCGGCCGCCGCCGGCGGCACTCCCCCGCCATGGACGCGCTCCGGCCCGGCTGGGCCTGACCCACCTGGGCTCCCATGGCCGCCGACCGCCTGTAACACAACCCCACCCGAGAGGGTAGGGTCCTCCCCGACGCCAGCGCCGCCCCCGGCGGCGTTCCTCCACGCCAGCGCGTCATCGCCGGCGTCGGCCTCGCCAGACGCGCCGCCCGCGTCCTCCACGACCGGCTCGGCCCTCCCAGGGCGAGGTGCGTCTCCCCCGGGTCTAGGTTCGCCCCAGACGGCACCGACTCGGCCGGGCGCGGCCTCCTCCACGCCGGCGCCGGCCTCCTCTGCTTCGTCGGCGTGCTCCCCGGTCGGGATCGTCGCGCGCGGCCCTCCAGGCGTGGTCCCAGGGCTGGGTCCAGCGCAGACGGCGCCGACCCAGCCAGGCGCGACTACCCCGACACTGGCGGCGGCCTGCACAGCGCCGCCCGTGGCCGGCCCGCCTCCTCCGGCGCCAGAATCGGCGAGGGCGCCCCCCCGGCGCCACATGTGTCATCGCCGGCCTCCTGGGCGGTCGGCCCTGTGCGCGCGACCTCCTTGGCGCGTCCTTCGGCCAAGCCAGCCTCGCGCTGGCCGGCCCGGCCATCCCCGGCGGCTGGTGCCATCAAGCCGGCGCTCCCCTGCCGGTTTGGGTAATCTCCGGCGCGCGTGTCCCCCTCCCCGTCGGCCAACCACGCCTCGATCAAAGAAAAATCACCACCCGTCGTGTCCGCCACGTTCCTGCTCGAGACAAACGAAGACGATGCGTTGTAGTTGGGGGGGTGGGCGAGAATTGTGCCCAAAAATTATCCAATTCGGCGTCTTGATTCTCGAGAAGAGGGAAAAGGTCGTTCTCAACGGACCCACACCCCGACAGGTGGTTGGTGGGATCCATGAGCGCGAATAACGATGAACACGTCAGCAAAAAAATTAAAATAATACCTAAGGTGAGCGGGCTTACTAATTGTTGACGAGACGGTTCGGCGAGACGACTGGAGATGAAGCTGCATGAGTTTACCACACGGGCTACGCCCGGTGCCAAACTCGGGGGGTTAATGTTATCGGCCCAACGAGGTCCGACGACTCGATCGGCAGTTCGGGCGGCCGAGCAAGCTCACTCGGCCATTGGCCGAGTGAAACCCTACTTCCAGCCCACACTCGGCCGGCCCATCAACTCACTCGGCCAATGGCCGAGTGAGTCTTCTCTCGGTCCAAGCCCATCACTCGGCCAATGGCCGAGTGAACTTCTCCATATGTTCACTCGGCCAATGGCCGAACGAGGCCCACCATGCTCACTCGGCCCAAGGCCGAATGAAGCCTCAGACGTCCCAGTGTGTTCGCCCGGCCAAGGGCCGAATGAAGTCTCCAGCCGGCCCACCATGCTTGCTCGGCCAATGGCCGAGTGAGGCCCCGGGCGGCCCAGCACGCTCGGTCGGCCGAAGGCCGAATGAAGACCCCTGCCGGCCCAACAGCTCACTCGGTCAACAGCCGAGTGAGTCTTCTCTCGGCCCAGACTCTTCGCTCGGCCATCACTCGGCCGATGGCCGAGTCAAGCTCACCCGGCGTCCATTCCTTCACTCGGCCATTGGCCGAGTGAATCTCCCTCGGCGACCATCATCTCACTCGGCCATCGGCCGGCCCAACCTCACTCGGCCGATGGCCGACTCAGCCTCACTCGGCCAAGGGACCCTCAACACGTCTCTTGGTCGCCTATAAATAGAGGAGTCCATTCTCTAGTCCAGGTAATCCGAATTTGAGTACTGAAACGCTGTCGAACTCGTACCTCGCTCGTTTCTCTCAAGTCTCGACCTCTAAACACTAAACCCTCTACAAACCACCTCAATCCTACTAATGTTGAGCGTCGGAGAGGTAAACAGAGGCAACCCCTCTGTTTCCCCTTTGTAGTTCACAACTTTCTATTCACGTTTCAGGTGCTTGGACGAGATAGAGATCATCTACAGCTAAGGGACGGCTTGGGATACCAAGCCCGACACGCTCGAGTCGAGACGAGACCACTTGGTCCGGCCTTGGGTCTAACCGTCTGCGACTCCTAAATCGTTGTCCGAAAAACTGCGACAACACTTGTCATCAAATGACCTTGTCAAAAAATTTATTGACATTCATTTCATCTTATGTCTCAAAAGACAAAAATACCCTTTTGACAATTTTCGTTCTTGTTTTGACTTAGCTTCCAGTTTAACTATTCCTACTCGATGTAATTCGTGACAGTGACCTCATGGACCCAAATGAACAAAGTTTGAGCTAAACACTTGGACTGAAAAGTTCACAAACCTTTTCCAAGTTTAGCTTAATGCCAACTGACTCCACTAAAGAGTTGACACTGAAAATCTCTCGGATCAAATGAATTTATTTTCTACTCAAGAATTCAACCTAATTATGATTAGCGGATCCACTGAATATTATCTATGTTTACCCTTCATGAATGTCATCAGCTAGTCGGGATTTACTAAATTACCATTTTACCCTTCTAGCTGCTATTTCCTCAACTCCTTTGTCGCTTGTGAATAAGTTAGAAACAATGTATTGACGATGAGCTAACAAGTCACATTGTTTCATCCAAAAGAGTCAGGACTCAATTTGGACACTGGCCAGTTCATTTATTCACACTCCAAGGAACAAAGCATGAGGTGACATACATGTTGTCGCACGAAAATGAACAACTATTTAAAACCTCGGGCGGTTCGATCCAAGGCCGGACCAAGTGATCGCACCCGGGCCAAGAGTGTGAACTCGATAGTCTCGAGCTAGGGTTCTCTCCGATCAACCCGCCTCTCGGGAGAGGTAGGGGGTGAGGAGGATGAGTGACCGTGCCTTGGTTGTCGGCTGCCTACGTACCCGTGCGTGGGATCAGGTCAGAACGTAGTTCAAGCGTGTGTGACGCAGTATGAGGCGTGGAGCCTTGGTGAAGAGGCGTGCTCGACGAAGGAAACGGGATGGCTTGGGATGGCTTTCCCCTCAATGAGAGAGGGTATTTATAGGTGTTTGGGAGCCTTAGAAGGTCCCTTTTTCGTCCATGTGGGACTAGGAATGCGTGTGGCATCAAGTGGAGGCGCACGGCGCGCGCGGCGCACGAAGGGCGGCGCACAACGCGCGGCGCGCGGCGCGCGGTGCAGGGGGCGCGGCGCGCGGGTCACCGGGCGCGGCGCGGGACGCGCGGCGCAGGACGCGCGGCGCAGGGTTTCCTGACTGGCGCGGCGCGCTGCCTGGCCGGCGCGGCGCGCTGCTTGCTGCCCGGCTGGCCGGCGCAGCGCGTTGTGTGCGTAGTGGGTGGCTCGTCTTGCCGGGCTCTTGCGGGCCTTCGAATGCCATTCTTCTCACGTGAAATATGAAGTTTTCTACTCGATGAGAGTGACTCGATCCGAGGAGCAAGGCTCGGCCCGGCGAGAGCGACTAGCGACTTGATTCGAGGAGTGACTCAAGGATGACTCGAGGCTTGACTCGAAAATGACTCGAGGCTCGAATCGAGGAACAATTAATGGCTCGACTCGAGGAACCATTCAAGGCTCGACTCGAGGAGATTGTCTCAAGGCTCGACTCGAGGAGCGAAGCTCGACTCGAGGAGTCAGGAGTTTGGGCGAGGGCTTGAAGATTTGCCGCTCTTCAGGACCTCCGGCCTGACCATCGGCCCTTTGAGCGACGTGCCTTCTTGGCGTCTCGGGATTTCCGAAAACGACCGACAACATTAGCCCCCCAAGTTCGTCGTTCGGGAGGCGTCCCAGCGATGAACTTTTTGTTCTTCTAGTTGGGTGTTTGAGGAAAATGTTTCCCGTGCCTTGTGGCCCCGAGGAAAGTTTTTTCCTCTTCTCTTTTTTCTTTCTCTTTTTTTTTTTTTTTTTTTTAGGGGGTGGCCGCGCGGCGCGCGCCCTGGACGGCGCGGCGCGCGCCCTGGACGGCGCGGCGCGCGGTCTGCGCTGCACGACCCGCGCGGCGCGCGGGCTTGGCGCGCGGCGCGCCCCGTGCGCGGGGCTGGGTCGCTTCGCGCGGGAGAACTCCGACTTTTTGGAGTTTCTACTCCGATTTTGCTCCTTGTGGGAGTAGGATTTCGACTCCTACCCCCCTAGAAGTCTATAAATAGACCTCCCCCCTTTCCTTTACTCCTCACATTATTTTTTCTCTTTTCTTACGCTTGTTTTCTTCTTTTACGTTTGCATTATGGGTGTCCCTCCCCTTTTCTCAGCTGAGAGTCCCGAGATTGATTTCTCTCTCTTGTTTCAGGGTTCTGAACACGCAGAGGATGATCTCTTCGCGGGATTAAGGGAAGTTCCTCTGCACGTGGAAGAAAATCCAAGCGGAGTAGAGCAGTGGTTGGAGGAAGGCGAGCTGGGTGCGACCGTGCCCGCTGCTCAGCCTCTCGAAGAGTGCGCGCCAACTGGGCGCGGTATAGGCGGGGAGTTTGATCGTCCCGCGTCCGGGGAGCCTGCCCCTCGCCTCGTGATCAACTTAGTTGGCGGGGGGGTCTGTGACAAAGTTCGCCTCGACGCGCCGCAGTCCGACTTGGGCTTTCAAGGCGCGCCGGGAGATGTTACGGACTCGGATGCGGTGACTCCGCTAGAGTCGGTTCTCGACGAGATAGACTGCGTGGACGACTTTGGTCCCGAGTCTGAAGATCCCGGAGGTGAGTCAGAGACATGTCCGGGGGCCGAAGGCCTCGCGTCGGAGTGTCCCGAGGTACCGTCGGCAGCCGCCGCGGTCGTGTCGGAGGGCGGGGACCCTTCCGTGGAGCCGGGGGATTCTCAGCCCGAGACCCCTGACGCGGAGGCGTTGGTATCGGCGAGGTCGCTTGCTAGGACGGAGTGGTATCCCGAGGAGGGCCTTGCTGCTCCCGAGGACTTCGATTGTTCGGGGGTCGATGCTTCGAGCACGCTTACCTACCGGACATTCGTCGGTCTCCGGGAGGCTTTTGCCATTCCGTCATCTGTGGCGCTTCTCCGTCCTTTAAAGGACGACCGTCCTTTCCGGCCTCGTCGTGGTTTCGCCGCAGTTTCAGTTGCGAGTCTTAACTGCGGGTTGCGGCTGCCGTTTCAACCCATCGTTCAGCAGCTTCTCGCCCGTCTGGGGGTGCACGCATATCAGATGAGCCCGGCATTCTACCGCATAGTGGCGATGTGCCATATGGAGTGGCATTGCCAGACCGAGCGGGTGATGACCGTGAGTGATTTTCGCAATCTCATCGCGGTCTTCCCTGCGCCCGGGCAACCCAGTTTCTTTGTGGCCCGCGATCGACGGAATACTAAGCTGATCATCGACTCAGAGAAGTACAATCGACGACCGTGGGTGTGGGTCTCGGCGGAGGCTTTTGGTGACGCGCCGCTCCGGTTCGGCCCCTTGTCCGAGTTTCCCGCTAACGAGGGGGCCGACGATCTCGATTTTGGGAAGGAGATCCGGGGAATGTCGGAGGCTCGGAAAGCCGTTGAACGATTTCGTTCTCCTGAGCTGATGGCTTCCACTGGGTGGTTCCCGCCGTTTCCTCAGCGGACCGAGGGTGCCCCGAGTGCCGCATCATCTCTCTCGAGCGGCGATACTCAAGGTATGTTGGCGTTTCGTATTTTTGCTTTTGTTTTTAGCTCAAGGTTTTGACTTTGTCGCTTTTGCAGTCTCTTCGGCTAGGGCGAGGGCTCGGGCTCGTCTAGCGAAGGCTTCCCGGGACCCGAAATCGTTGGCGGCGGTTCGTCGTCGGATTGCTGCGCGGGATGGTCGGGAGAAACTCGATACCGATCATCGGGCGGAGAGCGGTCCTCGCGCTTCCTTGAAGCGACCTTCCTCCTCGGCTTTGCCAGACACGTCTTCGGACTCTAAGCGCGTGAATTCGATGGTCGACGTGGAGGCCGCGGAGGTTAGGGGGGAATGTTCCCTGGGCCTTGCTCAATCTTCGATGAAGATGTGGAAGAGCGTTGTGGCCAGCAGTGACGTAGAGTTCTTTCGTCACGGCGTTTCCGATGCACAGAGAGTGAGTTTCCCTAGCCTCGCTTGCGATGAATCTGTCTTTTGCTAAACTGTCTTTTAGCCTTCTCAGGTGCTTGCTCGAGCGACCCGGGGCGAGAAGATCCTTCACGACCTCATCAGGCGGATGAGTCGCGCCCAGGAGGAGCTTGCTCAAGCGAAGTCTCAGCTGGCCCACGCCGAGCGAGGTTCTCACTCAAAGGCGGAGTTTGCGAGTCTCCGCGAGCAGCTTCAGGAGGCTCGCGTGGAACTGGGAGTTACCCGCGGCAAGTGCGACCGCGCTCAGGCGGCGGTGGCGAAGATGGCTGAGGAGCTAACGACGGAACGTCAAGCCCTTGAAGTGGCGACTCGATCGACGGAGGTTTTCCGGAGCGAAGCGCGGGACCTTCGACGTCAGTTGGAATCGCGCACGGAAGAAGTTGGCATTCTTCAGGGCCAGCTTACATCGAGTGAGGCTGCCCGTGTTCGTGCGGAGCGTAAGCGTGACTCCTTGGCGGAGGAGGTGGCTCGGGTCACCGAGGAGAAAGCCGCGGCGGAGCAGCTTGCATCCGACCTTCAGGACGACTTTGATGTCGGAGTCGAGGAGGCAAGGCATGCTGCGGCGGTGGAGTGTCGGGACGCCACAGCTGCCGAGAATGTTTCTCGGGGGGTCACCTTCGACTTCTTCGACTCGCTTTTCCCACCACTTGACGGGGCCGACCCTGTGGGCGACGATCCCGCCGAGTGACCGTTTTCTTTCCTTATTTTTCCTGCGCAAATGTTTTAGCGCGTGCTTTTTAGGTTTTTCCGTTCAGCGCACTTGTCTTAGCGCTTGCTTACTAGGATATTTCCCTTTAGCGCACTTGTCTTAGCGCATGCTTTCTAGGTTTTGAGGCAGTTGCCCCTTTCTTTTATGAGGAGTTATTCATTTATTTTTAGGAATGTTTTCGCACATTTATCTTCTATGGCATGCATGGATGGTCACTTGTCTGTGTCAATGATTTTGTCCATCCTTTTATCTCAGCAGGATACTTTTTCAAACACGCCAGTCACTTGGATGGTTTGCGTTCTTAAGTATTTTCAACTGCGAGTCAGCCATGCTACGTAGGTGTGTTACGTGCGCCGGATTGCGCCATGTGGGCGTCTCAAATCGCGCCATGTAGGCCTCTTGGGTTGCGCCATGTAAGCGACTTACGTGCGCCATGTAGGCGTCTTACGGGTTGCGCCTTTACGCGACTTACGTGCGCCATGTAGGCGTCTTAGGTTGCGCCATGTAGGCGTCTTACGGGCTGCGCCTTTACGCGACTTACGTGCGCCATGTAGGCGTCTTAGGTTGCGCCATGTAGGCGTCTTACGGGTTGCGCCTTTACGCGACTTACGTGCGCCATGTAGGCGTCTTAGGTTGCGCCATGTAGGCGTCTTACGGGCTGCGCCTTTACGCGACCTACGTGCGCCAGGTAGGCGTCTTAGGTTGCGCCATGTAGGCGTCTTACGGGTTGCGCCTTTACGCGACTTACGTGCGCCATGTAGGCGTCTTAGGTTGCGCCATGTAGGCGTCTTACGGGCTGCGCCTTTACGCGACTTACGTGCGCCATGTAGGCGTCTTAGGTTGCGCCATGTAGGCGTCTTACGGGCTGCGCCTTTATGCGACTTACGTGCGCCATGTAGGCGTCTTAGGTTGCGCCATGTAGGCGTCTTACGGGCTGCGCCTTTACGCGACTTACGTGCGCCATGTAGGCGTCTTAGGTTGCGCCATGTAGGCGTCTTACGGGCTGCGCCTTTACGCGACTTACGTGCGCCATGTAGGCGTCTTAGGTTGCGCCATGTGCCTGTCTTACGGGCTGCGCCTTTACGCGACTTACGTGCGCCATGTAGGCGTCTTAGGTTGCGCCATGTAGGCGTCTTACGGGCTGCGCCTTTACGCGACTTACGTGCGCCATGTAGGCGTCTTAGGTTGCGCCATGTAGGCGTCTTACGGGCTGCGCCTTTACGCGACTTACGTGCGCCATGTAGGCGTCTTAGGTTGCGCCATGTAGGCGTCTTACGGGCTGCGCCTTTACGCGACTTACGTGCGCCATGTAGGCGTCTTAGGTTGCGCCATGTAGGCGTCTTACGGGCTGCGCCTTTACGCGACTTACGTGCGCCATGTAGGCGTCTTAGGTTGCGCCATGTAGGCGTCTTACGGGCTGCGCCTTTACGCGACTTACGTGCGCCATGTAGGCGTCTTAGGTTGCGCCATGTAGGCGTCTTACGGGCTGCGCCTTTACGCGACTTACGTGCGCCATGTAGGCGTCTTAGGTTGCGCCATGTAGGCGTCTTACGATTTTTTTTGGTGGAGCGTGTTCTTTTGAGAGTTTCCTTACCATAGCTAGCCCCCCCAAGTTTTTTGGGTTATAAGTTAATTATTGATAACCAGAAAACTTGCATAAAACGAAATTGAAATGGAAAACTTGAGTTTTATTACTTTTGCGAAAAAAAACTTGCGAGAAAATTTAAATCCTAAAACATTGGCTCGTAGGCCTTATTGAAAATGGAAATAAAAGCGATAAAAAAGCGGGGGACGCTAGCTACTGATAGTACTGCCTCAAGTGCTCCGCGTTCCACGGGTGGCGAATCGGAGTCCCGTCCGTGTGCTCGATGTAATATGTCCCGTCGTGAATGACTTTGCGGACTCTGTAAGGGCCTTCCCAGTTTGGGCCTAGGACGCCGACGCCTTGGACTTGTGTGTTTTGGAACACTCGTCTGAGGACAAGGCTTCCGACGGCAAAGGTTCGCCTTTTGATTTTGGAGTTGTAGTATCTTTCGACCTTGCGTTTCTGTGCGGCGAGGCGTCTGAATGCTTCCGCCCTCTTTTCGTCGATCAGGTCCAACTCAAGGCGCATGGCCTCGTTGTTGTTCGCTTCGTCGAACGTGTCGACTCGGAACGTGGGTATCTCGGTTTCAACTGGAACCACGGCCTCGACCCCATATGCAAGGGAGAATGGCGTCTCGCCGGTGGCGTTTCGCGCGGTTGTCCTATACGCCCATAGGACGAATGGTAATTCATCGGCCCAGGCGCCTTTTTTGTCTTCGAGCTTCTTTTTCAGGTTGCTCTTGATAGTCTTGTTGACTGCCTCGACTTGGCCGTTGGCCTGAGGATGTCGCGGCGAGGAGAAGGTCTTGCTGATCTTCAGTTGATCGCAGATATCTCTTACTCGCGCGTTGTCAAATTGTGCCCCGTTGTCGGTCACAATCGAGGCGGGGATACCGTGCCTGCATATGATGTTCTTCCAGATGAAGTTCGTCGTGTTTGCTTCAGTTATTCTGGCAAGCGGCTCGGCCTCTACCCACTTAGTGAAGTAGTCGATGGCGATAATGGCGTACTCGTATTGCCTTGGCGCTCTAGGGAGCTTGCCAATGATGTCCACGCCCCACTTAGCAAAGGGACGTGGGACAACGATGCTGCTTAATGGGGTCGGGGGCTGTCGCGGAATTTCCGCGAAGCGCTGGCATTTATCGCAACGCCTTGCCCATTCGCAAGCATCTCGCTTCATGGAAGGCCAGAAATAGCCTTGCTTGAGCGCTTTGAGCGCAAGGGAAGTTCCAGCGGCGTGGTTTCCGCAGATGCCCTCATGGATTTCGCGGAGGACCTTGGTCGACTCAACGCTATCGAGGCATCGGAGCAGCGGTGTCGAGTAACCGCGCTTATAGAGCGTGCCCTCACGGAGCGTGTATTTGGATGCTAAGGCCCTCAGTTTATCGGCTTCCTTGCGGTCTTCGGGGAGTTCCCCTCTTCGCAAAAACTCGACAATTGAGTCCATCCAAGTAGGCTGAGATGCCACTTCTATGGTCCCGACTTCGTCTCGGGAGACGGATGGTCGTGGGAGAGATTCAATGGGAACAGTCCCCAATCCGTCTTCGTCGATGCCAGATCCGAGGCGAGCAAGCGCATCAGCCTCCGAATTTTGTTCTCTCGGGATTTGGTGAATCTCGAACCAAGAGAAGGCCTCGAGTTTGGAGTTCGTCTTAGCTAGGTATGCGACCATGTTGGGCTCCTTGGCGATGTAATCTCCCCTAACCTGGTTTACGATCAATTGCGAATCGCAGTATATTCGCAGGTTATGGGAGCCGAGCTTCAGTGCTAGCTCTATCCCTACAATGAGCGCTTCGTATTCAGCTTCATTGTTGGAGGCTTGGAAGCCGTAGTGGAGGGCATATCGCAGCTTTTCCCCATCGGGGTTAATTAGGATTATTCCGGCGCCAGCCCCCCGAGCATTAGATGCTCCGTCTACGTATAACTCCCAGATGGGACCCGTTGGGTCTACCTTCCTTTTCCGAGTTAGCTCGTTATCGTTTAAGTCAGTTTCCGCTCTTCCCATATCGGGAGCGTAGGAGAATTCTGCCACGAAGTCGGCTAAGGCCTGCCCCTTTATAGCCCTTCTTGGGTGGAACTCAATCCCGTACTCGCTCAATTCTTGGGACCAGATCGCCATGCGAGTCGATGTTCCCTTTTGAAGAGCTTTACCGATTGGATGCTTAGTTCGCACCGCAATTGGGTGAGCTTGGAAGTACGGTCGTAGCTTCTTAGCTGCCGTTACGAGAGCCAGAGAAAGTTTCTCAATCTCGGTATAGCGTGTTTCCGCGTCGAGTAAGGCCTTGCTTACGTAGTAGATTGGCCATTGGACCTTGTTCTCTTCGCGGACAAGGACGGCGCTTACAGCTCTTTCAGAGACGGCGAGATACACGTATAGCGTCTCGCCCTCTTTTGGTTTAGAGAGGAATGGTGGGGACCCAAAGTAAGCCTTCATTTCTTGGAAGGCACTTTCGCATTCGTCCGTCCACTCAAAGCCGTCCGTCTTCTTCAGAGCTTTGAAGAACGGTTGACACTTGTCGGTGGCTTTAGACACGAAGCGTGTCAGAGCGGCAATCCGACCGGTCAGGCATTGCACTTCTTTGACTCGTCTTGGCGACTTCATTTCAAGGAGTGCCTTGATTTTTTCCGGGTTCGCTTCTATGCCTCGTCGGCTGACGATATAACCGAGGAACTTTCCGGATTCAACCCCGAATACGCATTTGTTGGGGTTGAGCTTCATTTTATATCGGCGGAGGATTGTGAACATCTCCCTAAGGTCGCGTACGTGATTAGTTGCCAGTAGGCTTTTAACGAGCATGTCGTCCACGTACACTTCCATCGTCTTGCCGATTCGATCGGCGAAGATCCGATTTACCAAGCGTTGGTATGTCGCTCCCGCGTTCTTGAGGCCGAAAGGCAAGACCTTGTAACAGTAGAGACCCCGATCAGTGACAAAAGTTGTCTTAATTTGATCGGGCTCGTGCATTCGAATTTGGTTGTAGCCTGAATAGGCGTCCATGAAGCTTAGGAGTTCATGGCCGGCCGTGGCGTCCACCAGTTGTTCGATGCGCGGGAGTGGAAAGCAATCCTTAGGGCAGGCTTTGTTAAGATCTTTGTAGTCTATACAAATTCGCCACTTCCCGTTGGGCTTTTTTACCATTACCACGTTGGCGACCCACTTGGGGTACTTAGCCTCTCGAATGAAGTTTGCGGTGAGGAGTTTCTCGACCTCTTCATTTATGGCCAGGTATCGTTCTGGGTTGAACGTTCGTCTAGCCTGCACTTTTTCGGCGACCTTTGGGTCGTCGTTCAGTCGGTGCACTATTACCTCGAGATCGATTCCGGGCATGTCCGCATGAGTCCATGCAAAAACATCCTTGAACTCCCTAAGGAAGGCGGTAAGCTGAGTTTTGATGGCGAGTGGAAGTCGGGTGCCGATTTTTACAACTTGATCAGGCTTCGACTCGTCCAGGACGATTGGCACAAGATCATCGGAGGTTTCCACTTTAAGTCTTTCGATTTCATCACGGGGGTCAAGTTCTCCGAACTTCCTTGCATCCCTTAGGTTGCATGGGTAATCGTCTTCCAGTTGGAAGATTGTGTTGACCGCTTTTCCCGCGGACTTGCCATCAACTCCTTGCACATAGCATATTCTGGCTTGGGATTGGTCTCCAGCCATGATGCCAATTCCCCCTTTGGTGGGGAACTTCACCAGTAGGTGATACGTGGAAGTGATTGCCCTCAGCCGGTTCAACGTGGGTCGCCCAATGATTAAGTTGTAGGGCGACTCTTGATCGACCACTAGGAATGGGACCATGTGAACGGCTTCGATTCCTCCAGGGGTCCCAAAGGTGACCGGCAGGTCGATGATGCCCTCGGTCATAACCTTTTCCCCAGTGAACCCAAACAATGGCGTTTGGGTCGGAGTCGGGCGCAGCCCCCCGAGCTTCATGCGCTCTAGGGTGGATTTGAAAATTATGTCGGCAGCGCTGCCGTTATCGATGAGAACCCTTTTCACCAAGTTATTGGCCACTTGGGCTTTGAGCACGATCGCGTCATTGTGCGGATGCACAACTCGCTTGGCCTCTTCATTGGTGAAATACATCGTCTCGTGAGGCACGGACGGAGGTTCTTCATATGTGAAGTTGACGTGCATAGCAGCGTCTTCCTGAGACACGGCCCTAAGGAATTTCTTCCGTTGACGGGCTGAATCCCCATCTTGTGGACCTCCCAGTATGGTGGTTACCACGTGCAGTTGTGGGTTGGCGTTGGTAGTAGCCGAGGTTTGGTTGGCAGAGGCGGCTGCTCCTCCTCCTTGACCTGACTGCTGTCTGTTCGCGGTGGGGCCTGCAGCGCCAATCATGCGCAACACGAACTCCTTCAGCTCGCCCCGTTGGATCAGAGCCTCGATTTGCCTTTTAAGGTTGTAGCATTCCGAGGTCAAATGACCATATTCCCGATGGAACTCACAATACCTGGACCGATCGCGAGTTGCGGGATCCTTCTTCATTGGAGCCGGGGGCGTGAACTTGTCACGTGCCAGAGCCAAGATCCTTTCCGGTGCTGTGTTCAGCGGCGTGAACGACGAGTACCCTTTGAAGTTTTCCGCAAGTCGCGGTTTCTGAGGTACAGGGGGTTGGTTGCTAGGAACCTGGTTCCCCTTGTTTCGCCTTTTACGAGGTTCGTTCTGCTCGCGGCTAGGTTCTTCTCGGCGGCGAGAACTTTGATTAGTGCTCTTGCGTCCGTCGAGGTAATCTTCGACTCCCATGAAGGTCTTAGCTCGAGTCATTAACTCGGCCATGGTGGAAGGGACACAGCCGACGACAGACTTGAGGAAGTCACTCGTGCGCAAGCCTTCTATGATAGCGGCAATCGCGTCACTGTCGTCAAAGCGGTCGACCTTGTTTGACTCTTCTGTGAATCGGGCGAGGTATCGTCTAAGAGACTCGCCACTCTCTTGCCTGATTGACCACAGGTACATCTTGGTCTTCTTTTGGACCATAGACGTAGCGAACCGTGCCAGGAACATGTCCTTCAGGTCCTTGAACGAGTGGATGCTTCCTGGTCTTAAGTTTTTGAACCACTCAAAGCCGGGTCCGGCGAGGGTCAAACTAAAGGCTTGGCACATGGCACCAGGAGAAACACCCTGCATCGTCATCCAGGTTTCATAGTGCTGGATGTGGTAAGCAGGATCTGCTTTCCCATCATAGGGAGCGAGGTTCGGGAGCTTGAAATTCCCCGTACAAACCTCGGCCAATATCTGAGTAGTGAAAGGCGATGAGTTCTCCTCAACGACTCCGTAGGCACTTCCACCTATTCCGTATTCTCGGAGATCTCGTACCTCATTTCGAAGGTTGTGGATCATAGTGACCACATCGAGACCGGTCGTTGGAGTAACCCCTTGATCGGGAGGAGTCACCTGCAGCCTCTCGTTAGACCCCTGTCCTGCGCGGCGGTTCCCGTTAGTTGGGGCTGCCAGCGGGATGTTGGGTCTAGAGCTTAGTCGCTCTCTCAGATCATTGCCACGCCCAATGCGTTGAGCAGTGAGGTGGTCCCTAAGATCAGGGCTGGCCGTATGGAGGCGCCGGCTCTGCTTGCGGCGTTGCGCTCTCCGCGCGCCCTAACTTTCCGCAACATTCTCCCTCGGACCTAGTCGGTCGAGGGCTGAACGTCGGGAATTCCCCTCTTGAGAAGCTAGCGGCGCATCGCCTGTTCGGGGTAAGGGATTCGACGGACCGGCTTCAAACACGGCGGGGAGTCCCCCGTCCTTCGTGAGAGAAGTCTCGACATCCTCCGAGTCACCAGTATCCTCATAATCAGGGTCGCGGCTTTCCTCGTTGAGGTTCTCAGGATCCCCATTGGGGATCGTCGTGTCACGCATAGGTTGCTTCGCAGCCAGTTGGCGGTGATACCTTGCGTTCCTCGCCTTCAGTCGGCGGATACTCTCCTCCAACTCCGTGATGCGGTTGTCCCTGCTATCAGGAGATGGAGATGGTGAGCGGGTCGAGCTCTCTTCGTGGAGCGACTCTTCGTCACCATGCGCTCGGGAGCGCAAGAAGTATTTCTTGGTCTTAGCGACGTTTTCGGGGTTGTTTGCGCCCTCAGAACGTACGGGTGGTTGGCTACTCATCGTTTCTCAAGTTCGAGAAGGTTGAGTTGCAGAAGAAAAGAAGAAGATGAATAGAAGGGATTTCGGGCTGAATAGGTCGGGAAGTCCCCTCCTTCTAGCGCCAAAATGTTGTCGCACGAAAATGAACAACTATTTCAAACCTCGGGCGGTTCGATCCAAGGCCGGACCAAGTGATCGCACCCGGGCCAAGAGTGTGAACTCGATAGTCTCGAGCTAGGGTTCTCTCCGATCAACCCGCCTCTCGGGAGAGGTAGGGGGTGAGGAGGATGAGTGACCGTGCCTTGGTTGTCGGCTGCCTACGTACCCGTGCGTGGGATCAGGTCAGAACGTAGTTCAAGCGTGTGTGACGCAGTATGAGGCGTGGAGCCTTGGTGAAGAGGCGTGCTCGACGAAGGAAACGGGGCGCGAGGAGTCCTCGGCAGCGTCTCAGAACTTCGGAGATCGCGTACGCGTCTAGCGTGTTAGACGCGCAAGGGTAGCTCTAGTTGAGAACCCTAGGGGCGTGCTTGAGCACCGGAGAACGTTCTGTCAAAGGGAGCGACGTCCGGGAAGTTCCCGTGAGTGCTTCGGGACCTTTGAGAACGAGGGAGAGAGAAGAGAACCTGCTTCAGGCCAAATATGGCATCCAGAGAAGCAGAGAAATCGAGCGTGTCGATAAGAGATGAAGAGAATTATTGGATATTTTGGGATATCTTGGGATGGCTTTCCCCTCAATGAGAGAGGGTATTTATAGGTGTTTGGGAGCCTTAGAAGGTCCCTTTTTCGTCCATGTGGGACTAGGAATGCGTGTGGCATCAAGTGGAGGCGCACGGCGCGCGCGGCGCACGAAGGGCGGCGCACAACGCGCGGCGCGCGGCGCAGGGGGCGCGGCGCGCGGGTCACCGGGCGCGGCGCGGGACGCGCGGCGCAGGACGCGCGGCGCAGGGTTTCCTGACTGGCGCGGCGCGCTGCCTGGCCGGCGCGGCGCGCTGCTTGCTGCCCGGCTGGCCGGCGCAGCGCGTTGTGTGCGTAGTGGGCGGCTCGTCTTGCCGGGCTCTTGCGGGCCTTCGAATGCCATTCTTCTCACGTGAAATATGAAGTTTTCTACTCGATGAGAGTGACTCGATCCGAGGAGCAAGGCTCGGCCCGGCGAGAGCGACTAGCGACTTGATTCGAGGAGTGACCGAGGATGACTCGAGGCTTGACTCGAAAATGACTCGAGGCTCGAATCGAGGAACAATTAAAGGCTCGACTCGAGGAACCATTCAAGGCTCGACTCGAGGAGATTGTCTCAAGGCTCGACTCGAGGAGCGAAGCTCGACTCGAGGAGTCAGGAGTTTGGGCGAGGGCTTGAAGATTTGCCGCTCTTCAGGACCTCCGGCCTGACCATCGGCCCTTTGAGCGACGTGCCTTCTTGGCGTCTCGGGTTTTCCGAAAACGACCGACAACAATACATTGCATTTCAGCAATCTTGTACATGAATTCCATATCTATGAGAACTTCACAAAGTTACTCATGACATTCTCACAACTTAGTACTTCACCAATAGGCCCTGTTCGGAATCACATAGTGAGTCCGAACTCTGACTTTCTCAAATGAGAATACGTAAGCTGTGAAATGGCATGTCTCATTTCAGGATTAAGGTAAGCATGATGCAATTCATACATAGTGACTTCGAGACATAAGAGGTTAAATGGTTTGTTCTTATCTTGTCTCTAGAAGTGCACTGGTCAATTCAGTACCTTCGGAAGATACCTAGAAGAACTATAGAGTCTCCAACTCTCAATGCCTCATAACCAGACATCATAGATTCTTCTAACAATCATACTGAGGTCAATAGTCCTTTGACCCTTAGATTGCGAATATATCGTTTTAAGCAAACTACGAAGAGTTTGTTCATGCAAATCTACATTTGTCTCTTCGTAAGTTGTTTAGTTTGTTTATGGACTAAAGACTAATGTTTTATCATAAAGCTTCAGACAAGGAAGATTGAATGAACGTTTCAACTTTTTATTAATGAATAAGCAATTACAAGCAAGAGTCTTCGTAAGACTATATGACATCAAATGTACATAAATACACACTACACTCTTCTTGTGGGCACCATTGACAACAAACTCCCACTTTACTCAAAGAAGATGTGTGTAGTCGTTCATGCCTAATCCCTCTCGATGTTGGTCGAAGACCTTGTTCGCTAGGGCCTTGGTGAATGGATCTGTTACCGGTCCGTCTCGGCCCGGTAGATCGATGACAGCCACGCTGGCGGCCGTCCTGAGACTCCCCCGCCCGCGCCCGACTCAGAGCCGGCGCCCGTCCAAGGCCGGCTCAGAGCCGGCGCTCGTCCAAGGCCGCCTCAGAGCCGGTGCTCGTCCAAGGCCGCCTCAGAGCCGGCGCTCGTCCAAGGCCGCCTCAGAGCCGGTGCTCATCCAAGGCCGCCTCAGAGCCGGCGCTCGTCCAAGGCCGCCTCAGAGCCGGCGCTCGTCCAAGGCCGCCTCAGAGCCGTCCCTCCTCTCCAAGGCCGCCTCAGAGCCGTCCCTCCTCTCCAAGGCCGCCTCAGAGCGGTCCTTCCTCTCCAAGGCCGCCTCAGAGCCGTCCCTCCTCTCCAAGGCCGCCTCAGAGCCGGCCCTCGGCCAAGGGGACTCCCAAAGTACCCCTTGGTTGCCTATAAATACCAGGTCCCCTCCCCTGGTCCAGGTAATCCAATTTTGAGTCCCGAAACGCTGTCGAACTCGTACTTCACTCGTTTCGCTCATCTTTGGCCTCTCACCACCTCTAAAACCTCTATACTCCACCTCAATCCCACTAATGTTGAGCGTCGGAGAGGTAAACAGAGGCACCCCCTCTGTTTTCCCTTCTTAGCTCACGGTTCTCCTATCTTTTTCAGGTATGCCGGCGAGCTCAAACACCATTGACAGCTAAGGGAAGACTTGGGATACCAAGTCCGACACGCTCGAGTCAAGGCGAGGCCACTTGGTTCGGCCTTGGGTCTAACCGCCTTTGACTCCTAAAATGTTGTCCGAAAAACAGCGACAACATTTTGGCGCTAGAAGGAGGGGATCTCGACCTTGGCGACACATCCCCTCTACCACTCTTCTTCTCAGTTTTACGACTCTCGAGAGATGAGTCATGTCCCCGCCACCTCCATGGGCGCCCGAGCGACTAGCTCGAGGTACGGCCCCCGAAGCCCCGCGCGTCGTCTTGGAGGGCAACCTCTTGATAACGAGAGCCAGCCCCGAGACCCGGCGAATGACCCCGAGGCCGTAGTCCGAGAGGACACGGCTCGAAGGCTCGCCGAACTCCTAGACTGCCCCGGCGTCACCGGCGCGCTCATCGCCGACCTCCTCGACTCCAACAACGTCGACGACATCAACCACGAGACCAACCTCGACCACGCTGTTCACGAAAGTGGACGCACGCGCACGCTTCCAAGGGGACACCCTCGGGCGACCGCGTCGAGACATCGACTTTCTAATGGGCACGCGCACGCGCCCTCGAGGGGACACCCTCGGGCGACCACGTCAAGGCGTCAAAGCTCGCGCAATACCCGAGGATGCTCAGTCTCGAGGTCCCGAAAGGGACGCTCCAAGCTCACCATCCGCGTCCAAAACCCTCGAGAAGGTGACAACGTCGAGAATGACACGCCCTTAACAAGGGTGATAGGGACGGCCTCCGGAGACTTGAGGGACCGCCTCAGTTCTCAAAGAGAGGTTCACGAGTTCGACTTGAGAGAAAAACTTGAAGCCCGACGCGAGATCGCGAGTGAGGTCATCTTGGGACGCCAACCACCTTACACTCCACACTCGCCGCATCGGCCGTCGGTCCCGACTCGCGAAGGAAGAGACGTAGAAGGGGTCGAGTCCCTAATGACCTTCCCTTTCCGACCCCGAAGCAATCCTTCGTCCCTCTCAACACAACGCCCAACCGGATCCTAAGCTTACACAAGGAAAAGCTAGGATGCCCGGCCCCGCTGAAGACGGACCCCGCGACGCGGGATAGAAGCAAGCAATGCGACTATCACCAAGATCACGGACACGCAACAACTGAATGCTACCAACTTAGGAAGCAAATTGATTCCCTGATTCGAGGTGGGGATCTCAAGGAATTCGTCGCATCCGTCAGCAAGGTGACAACCCCGACCGAGCGCCCGACTCATCAGGGGAAATGAGGCATCTCAAGGGGCCGATGGTTAGGCCGGAGGTCCCAAAGAGAGACAAGCTCCCACCATTCGCCGTGACGGCTATCACGGCTTCCGCCATTAAACTCACGCCCGAACTCGATCGGCTGCGTGACCACTTTATTTTGAAAATTTAATTTCCTTTTTTCAAAGAAGGCCAAGTGCCATGACAAAGTGTAACGCACACTATTGTATACCTCTAACACGAGAGTTTCTTGGCCTTTGTCTCACAAACGCAAGAAACTCGGGGGGCTAACAGGGATCAATGCTCAATCAAAAACAACTCAACAAAAAAAAAATTAATAAAGTCTCAAGGGGCCGATGGTTAGGCCAGAGGTCCCAAAGAAAGACTTCTCACGTAACTCCTCGAGATGCGTTCATTCCTCGAGTTGAGTTTCGAAACCGCAAGTCGACCGATAATCCTCGCGCCGACTCTTCACGTGGCTCCTCATGCAGGCTCTACATGAGTCCTCGAGTTGATTCCGAGTCCACGAGTCGACTGAAACTCCTCGTGCCGACTCTTCACGTAACTCCTCGAGATGAGTTCATTCCTGGAGTCGAGTCCGAGTCCACGAGTCGACTGATACTCCTCGTGCCGACTCTTCACATAGCTCCTCGAGATGAGTTCATTCCTCGAGTCGAGTCCGAGTCCACGAGTCGACTGATACTCCTCGTGCCGACTCTTCACGTAACTCCTCGAGTCGAGTTTGAGTCCACGAGTCGACTGATGCTCCTCGTGCCGACTCTTCACATAACTCCTCGAGATGAGTCCATTCCTCGAGTCGAGTTTGAATCCACGAGTCGACCGATACTCCTCGTGCCGATTCTTCACGTGGCTCCTCGTGCAGGCTCTACATGAGTACTCGAGTTGAGTCCGAGTCCACGAGTCGACTGATACTCCTCGTGCCGACTCTAACGAATTGTTGGGATTTCGAGCCCGTCACCTCGCCTGGTCGAGCTCGCCACCTCGCCTGGTCGAGCTCGTCACCTCGCCTGGTCGAGCTCGTCACCTTGCCTGGACGAGCTCGTCACCTCGCCTGGACGAGCTCGTCACCTCGCCTGGTCGAGCTCGTCACCTCGCCTGGTCGATCTCGTCACCTCGCCTGGACGAGCTCGTCACCTCGCCTGGTCGATCTCGTCACCTCGCCTGGACGAGCTCGTCACCTCGCCTGGTCGATCTCGTCACCTCGCCTGGACGAGCTCGTCACTTCATCCAGTCGAGCTCGCCACTTCGTCTAGTCGAGCTGGAGCGACCTCATCACTTCGTCCAAACGTCTTTGGATTCGGTTCGTCATTTCACCCAAGCGTGTTGGGCTGACTCTCTCGAAACAGAAAACAAATAATAATAATAGTATAGTCTCAAGGGGTCGATGGTTAGGCCGGAGGTCCCAAAGAGAGACTCCTCACGTATCTCCTTGAGATGAGTACATTCCTCGAGTCGAGTTTGAGTCCACGAGTCGACCGATACTCCTCGTGCCGACTCCACATGTCTCCTCGAGACGAGTTCATTCCTCGAGTCGAGTTCGAGTCCACGAGTCGACAAGCTACTCCTCGTGCCGACTCCACATTTCTCCTCGAGATGAGTTCATTCCTCGAGTCGAGTTCGAATCCACGAGTCGACCGATACTCCTCGTGCCAATTCTTCACGAAGCTCCTCGTGCAGGCTCTACATGGGTCCTCGAGTCAAGTCAGAGTCCACGAGTCGACTGATACTCCTCGTGCTGACTCTTCACATATCTCCTCGAGACGAGCTCATTCCTCGAGTCGAGCTCCGAGTCCGCGAGTCGACCGATACTCCTCGCGCCGACTCTTCACGAAACTCCTCGTGCAGGCTCTACATGAGTCCTCGAGTCGAGTTCGAGTCCACGAGTCGAGTGATACTCCTCGTGCCGACTCTTCACATATCTCCTCGAGACGAGCTCATTCCTCGAGTTGAGCTCCAAGTCCGCGAGTCGACCGATACTCCTCGCGCCGACTCATCACGAAACTCCTCGTGCAGGCTCTACATGGGTCCTCGAGTCGAGTCCGAGTCCACGAGTCGACTGATACTCCTCGTGCCGACTCTTCACATATCTCCTCGAGACGAGCTCATTCCTCGAGTCGAGCTCCGAGTCCGCGAGTCGACCAATACTCCTCGCGCCGACTCTTCACGAAACTCCTCGTGCAGGCTCTACATGAGTCCTCGAGTCGAGTTCGAGTCCACGAGTTGAGTGATACTCCTCGTGCCTACTCTTCACATATCTCCTCGAGACGAGCTCATTCCTCGAGTCGAGCTCCGAGTCCGCGAGTCGACCGATACTCCTCGCGCCGACTCTTCACGAAACTCCTCGTGCAGGCTCTACATGAGTCCTCGAGTCGAGTTCGAGTCCACGAGTCGAGTGAAACTCCTCGTGCAGGCTCTACATGATTCCGAACAAGGCCTATTGGTGAAATACTATGTTGTGAGAATGTCATGAGTAACTTTGTGAAGTTCTCATAGATATGGAATTCATGTACAAGATTGCTTAAATGCAATGTATATCACCTCATGCTTTGTTCCTTGGAGTGTGAATAAATGAACTGGCCAGTGTCCAAATTGAGTCTTGACTCTTTTGGATGAAACAATGTGACTTCTTAGCTCCTCGTCAATACATTGTTTCTAACTTATTCACAAGCGACAAAGGAGTTGAGGAAATAACAGCTAGAAAGGTAAAATGGTAATTTTGTAAATCCCGACTAGCTGATGATATTCATGAAGGGTAAACACTGATAATATTATGTGGATCCACTCATTATAATTAGGTTGAATTCTTGAGTAGAAAATAAATTCATTTGAACAGAGAGATTTTCAGTGTCAACTCTTTAGTGGAGTCAGTTGACATTAAGCTAAACTTGGAAAAGGTGTGTGAACTTTTGAGTCCAAGTATTTAGCTCAAGCTTTGTTCATTTGGATCCATGAGGTCACTGTCATGAATCACATCGAGTAGGAATAGTTAAACTGGAAGCTAAGTCAAAATGAGAACGAAAATTGTCAAAAGAGTATTTTTATCTTGTGAGACATAGGATGAAATGAATGTCAATAAATTTTTAGACATGGTCATTTGATGACAAGTAACACTCGGCCAAAATTAGATTTATTGGGCCTTGTGGATTAATTTCATTTCATAAGAATTTTATTGAAAATTCTTAATGGGCCTTTTTCATGTTATCATGAATAAATGGAAAAGCTTCTAGAAGCCTTTTCTAGACTACATGGGCGCCCAACATACCCAAAGAAAGAGAGAATATTTTGTGCATAAATGTATCATGATACTTGCCAAAAGAAAAAGAGGAAACAAATTTCCCACACATGCTTGTAGGAATTTCGGCCAAGTAGACAAAAAGGCAAGGCAAGGAACAAAAAGGAAACAAATCCAAGCCTTCTAGAAGGCTGCCTTGGCCGTGTGGAATAAGAGGTAATGGGTAATATTTCCTCATGAATATGTGATATTCTATAGAAGAGAAAAGTACCTTATTGAAGGTAAGACCTCTCCTATAAATAGGAGCCTCATTCCACACATTTCATTCATCCAAGTTTAAGAGATTTGAGAGACTCTCTCTCTAGAACTTGGCCGAACTCATCTCTCTCTCTCTAGTTAATTTTCAATTTTTGTTTTGGCACCTAGGTCCTCATTTGACCTAGTGTTTAGCTCTGCGACTTCAGGACTCGTTCTTAAGTCGTAGTGTTTAAAAGTGCCCACTCACTAATTCCTTTTCTCTCGAGTGATTTAGTGATAGAAACTTTCGTGGTTGCTCGAGTTGCCGAGGAAGGAAGAGAGACCTGCTGCGAGGGGAGACGAACGTTGCAACCTTTTTCCAAAAGCATCTCAACGTTCAAGTGTCTAAAAAGTATAGTAAACTTCTACGATCATATTAGTTTTTATTTACATGTGCTTGCTCTTTGTCTAGGTTAGTAAAAACTGTTTTACTTGAAAAAGAAAATTTTTAAAATTCCGCCGCTTAACGAAGCGTTAAACCTTTTCTTAAAACCTAGATCAATTCCAACAAATTGTATCAGAGCTATGGTCAAATATATGCATGTACATGTATTTAAAATTATGAGCTTGAAAATCGTTTTCGAAAGTTTACTAATTTTGTGACAAGTTAGAATTGTTTTCTTAGATTTTTTCTTAATTTATTGCTCTTGCCTTTAAATTAAAAGTCATGTTGTTTTTCTATGAGTTTGGGATGTTATTAAAACACATTAGAATCAGTTCTAAAAGTTTTTTAATTTTTGAAAACTGTGTTTTAAAGTTTTGAGAAATTTCGAGTAAATTTTGTGACAAGTTATATTGTCTTGCTAGTTTCTTTTATTTACTTGAATCGTTTTATGCTTGTTGTTATTTCTTTTATATAATTTTATTACCTTGTTAATAAAACACAAATAAAAGCTTTAACAATTTCATAAAACGTTCCGTTACACTCGATTCTTTTTCGCACCTAAAAACACCGAACTTTAATTATTTTTTTTTCTTCGAGCTGGAATAAAACCTTCAGTAAACGTGTTATAACTCTCTGCTCAGAAATCTAAATTTAATGATTCTTGAATCAAATTAAATCTCTGTCTGTCCTCTGTCCAATGCCACCGGTTTCAGGTCAAAAGGACATCGGAGCCGCCAGTTATGGTTATTTTACTCCGAGGTGCGCGGCTATTCCGAAAGTCCAATTTTTAGAATTCCGGATTTTCAGCCCCACTACCATAAGTTATAGAACTTTAATGAGAAAAATTTCTTGAGCAAAAATGTTTTTCATAAGATTATAAACATGATGTGAAAGATTAAAATGTTTTGATTTTTGAAAGTTTGATTGAAATTGAATTTTTACAAAACTAGTTTGAATTTTGAAAAACCGTTTTCGCTTTCAAACTTGAAAAATATTTTGTCATCCAAATCAAATAAGTTTTCAAAATGTTTTCAAAACTATTTTTATATCACATATGTTCAAAATCTATATGCTCTTGAAAATTTGAGTGGGAGGTCTCCTTGTAGACAAGCCGAAAAATAAAAAAGATGTGTAATATCAAACTTTCAAGTGTTCGAGTGAGTTGAAGTTCACACTTCCCTCATGCACTTTCCCGAAATAGAAAACAGGAAAAGATCTGAGTATGTCCCTTGTGCCTTTATGCACTAACACTGCTCTGAACATGAAGATCTAGGATTCTCTTCTAGTTGTCCGCTCTGTCGCTCTCTAACTAGGAAATGTTGTCAATGGTGCCCACAAGAAGAGTAGTAGTGTCTATTTTTGTACATTTGATGTAATAAAGTCTTATGAAGACTCTTGCTTGTAATTGCTTATTCATTAATAAAAAGTTGAAACGTTCATTCAATATTCCTTGTCTGAAGCTTTATGATAAAACCTTAGTCTTTTAGTCCATAAACAAACTTAACAACTTACGAAGAGACAAATGTAGATTTGCATGAACAAACTCTTCGTAGTTTGCTTAAAACGATATATTCGTAATCTTAGGGTCAAAGGACTATTGACCTCAGTACGATTGTTAGAAGAATCTATGATGTCTAGTTATGAGGCATTGAGAGTTGGAGACTCTATAGTTCTTCTTGGTATCTTCCGAAGGTACTGAATTGACCAGTGCACTTCTAGAGACAAGATAAGAACAAACCATTTAACCTCTTATGTCTCGAAGTCACTATGTATGAATTGCATCATGCTTACCTTAATCCTGAAATGAGACATGCCATTTCACAGCTTAGTATTCTCATTTGAGAAAGTCAGAGTTCGGACTCACTATGTGATTCCGAACAGGGCCTATTGGTGAAGTACTAAGTTGTGAGAATGTCATGAGTAACTTTGTGAAGTTCTCATAGATATGGAATTCATGTACAAGATTGCTGAAATGCAATGTATGTCACCTCATGCTTTGTTCCTTGGAGTGTGAATAAATGAACTGGCCAGTGTCCAAATTGAGTCCTGACTCTTTTGGATGAAACAATGTGACTTGTTAACTCCTCGTCAATACATTGTTTCTAACTTATTCACAAGCGACAAAGGGGTTGAGGAAATAACAGCTAGAAGGGTAAAATGGTAATTTAGTAAATCCGGACTAGCTGATGACATTCATGAAGGGTAAACATATATAATATTCAGTGGATCCGCTCATCATAATTAGGTTGAATTCTTGAGTAGAAAATAAATTCATTTGAACCGAGAGATTTTCAGTGTCAACTCTTTAGTGGAGTCAGTTGGCATTAAGCTAAACTTGGAAAAGGTTTGTGAACTTTTGAGTCCAAGTGTTTAGCTCAAGCTTTGTTCATTTGGGTCCATGAGGTCACTGTCACGAATCACATCGAGTAGGAATAGTTAAACTGGAAGCTAAGTCAAAACAAGAACGAAAATTGTCAAAAGGGTATTATTGTCTTTTGAGACAAAGGATGAAATGAATGTCAATAAATTTTTTGACAAGTTCATTTGATGACTTAATGTCACTCGGCCATGACTTGATCATTGGGCCTTGTGAATTAATTTCATTTCATAAGAATTTTATTGAAAATTCTCATATTGTCATGAACAAATGAAGAAGCTTCTAGAAGCTCCTTCTAGATGTGAAATGGGCGCCCAAATACCCAAGAGAAAGAGAGATTATTTTGTGGATAAATGTATCAAGATACTTGCCAAAAGAAAAAGAGGAAACAAATTTCCTCTATGAGGAAAGCATAAGTTTGGCCAACACAAGGGAAAGAGAGAGACAAACTAAATGAGGAAACAAATCCAAGGCTTATTGAAGCACATGTTGGACGTGCAAAGCAAGGGAAAAATAGGAAATAAGATTTCCTCATAAAGGCTTAGAAAATAAGAGGAAACTACTTCTTTCCAAGGCCAACCCTTCTCCTATAAATAGGACCCTCATTCCTCTCATTCTATTCATTCCACATAAGTTAGAGATTGAGAGCCTCTCTCTCTAGAACTTGTGGCCGACTCCTCTCTCTCTCTCTCTAGTTTATTTTCGATTTTTGTTTTGGTACCTAGGTCCTCATTCGACCTAGTGTTTAGCTCTGCGACTTCAAGACTCGTTCTTAAGTCGTAGTGATAGAAACTTTCGTGGTTGCTCGAGGTGCCGAGGAAAGAAAGAGGGACGTGCTGCGTGGGGAGACGAGCGTTGCAACTTTCTAAGAGCTTCTCAAAGATAAAGCTTCAAGAAAGGTTAGTAAACTTCTTAGCTCATAATAGTTTTTAATTACGTGTACTTGCTCTTTTGGCTAGGTTAGTAAAAACTGTTTTTACTTGTGAAAAGAAAATTTGTAAAATTCCACCGCTTACCGAGGCGTTAAACTTTTTCTTAAACCCTAGATCGATTCCAACAGGAAATCCGTTTCCGAACTTATAAGAGTCGATGAACCAACTCCAAAAACTAAGTGGGAGGGTTATATCTGTTGTTTGTAACCCACGATCCCCAACACTAATGAAAGAAGAAATTAAGGTGGGACTAAGAGCCGCTCTTGCGACCCTCTCTTAAATGGGAGTACTCCAAGGCATTTTTGCTTCGATCATTGCTCAATGAGCTACGTCCGAGAGTGAGACGCTGATGACAAGGCCTCCCCTTGGGGGATTGTTTTTCAAAGTTGACCTTTTGGACTAAGTGGTTGGTTGCACACTTAGGCTCAATCCCTAGTAATCCTCCCTTGAGGCTCTGCGAAAGGATGTGAGTGATCAAACCAATTTAAAAGGTGGCTAGTCAAAATTGATGTATTGAAATCTTGACTAAGCATTAATGATGTGTCATTTACTTATAAATGGAAATTTTTTGCGGCCTTCTCTTGAGGGAGTAAATTATCGTTTGGTTTATAACACCTTTGGATTTTATCAAGTCTTAAACAAACTTAAATCCTAAACCAAAGACTAATCATAAACTTGTTTCAACTTATTTAAGCAACATGTCTCTCAACACTATCTCGATCATCCTTTCCTCGAACAAACTCTAAACCAAGAACTATGTAGATTGGAAACATAACCTCGACATAATTCTTACCGTTAACAAGCACAAATGGGTACTCACCACCCCGTTTCCTCCTCTGACGAATGATGATTCAACTCAAGAGGGCAAAGACGCCTTAGCGGTTGGTTTCGATCCGATGAGATTGCGAGATGCTATATCTTAGCATCAATGAACAATGTGTTGCAAAAACAACATCGTGACATCGAGACTGCCGCTGACATGCTCTACAATCTCCTTGAGATGTTTGAAGGGCAAAGGCATCAAACAAGGCAACAGGCAGTCCGACAGTTTATGAACTATCGCATGCAGGCTAGGACTCCTGTTGGAGATTTTATGATACTGATCATTAGTTTTCTGAATAAAATGGAAATCCTAGGATCTAAGATTGATGGGAAGAGTGTCATAGATATGATCTTAGAAACTCTCTCCGCATCTCTTGATACCTCCAAGATGAACTACTCCATAAACAAGCTCGAGTACACTGTTACCAAGCTTATGAAGGAACTTCACACTGCTGTAGGTCTCACTAAGAGAAAGAGGAATCAAGGAGAGGCACATGCTACTGAGCAAAAAGCCTCCGCCTCTGGAACTAAGAAGAGACCTCACAAGGCCGATAAAAAGAACTGTCCTGCCTATCTCAAAGCAAAGGAACAAAGTATCGTACTAGTTACCGAAGCATGCTTAGTAGCTGATAATGTATCAACGTGGATTCTTGACTCAGCTGCTACTAACCATATTTGTTGTTCCTTGAATGGTTTCAAGAAAACCAAAAGCTAAGAGGAAGGCGAGTTCTGTTTCAAATGGGGTGATGGGAGCCTGGTGTCTGCGAAGGCTGTGGGATCCGTGATGCTGTCTTTTGAAGACCGCACTTTAAACTTAAATAATGTTTATTTTGTTCCTACCTTTAGGAAGAACTTAATATCCGTTGCTCGTCTTCTTGAGCAAGATTATTGTTTAAAGTTCATTAAGAATGGAATTCGTATTTCGTTTCCTGATAATTCTTTTGTCACTGATGCATATATAAAGAATGGTCTTTTTTACAATTATCTCACTCAATCCTCCATTTTAGACACCGAAATAGATGATGATCTAATTAGGGAGCCAAAAAGGATCAAACTTTCTGAATCCTCCGATCTAACAAAATCAATGTTGTCGCAGTTTTTCGGACAACGATTTAGGAGTCGTAGACGGTTAGACCCGAGGCCGGACCAAGTGGTCTCATCTCGACTCGAGCGTGTCGGACTTGGTATCCCAAGTCTTCCCTCAGCTGTCTATGGTATCTGTCTCGTCCAGGCACCTGAAAAGCAAGCAAAGAAGGTGTGAACTACAAAGGGGAAACAGAGGGGTTGCCTCTGTTTACCTCTCCGACGCTCAACATTAGTAGGATTGAGGTGGTTTGTAGAGGGTATAGTGTTTAGAGGTCGAGACTTGAGAGAAACGAGCGAGGTACGAGTTCGACAGCGTTTCAGTACACAAATTCAGATTACCTGGAGTAGGGGAGTGGCCCCTCTATTTATAGGCAGCCAAGGGGTGGTTTGAAGACCCCTTGGCCGAGTGAACTTGCTTGGTTCGGCCATTGAGTGGCTGGGTCGGCCAATGGCCGAGTGAACATGGTGGTGAGGTTCACTCGGCCATTGGCCGAGTGAAAAGCTTGGGCCGGCTGAGGTTCACTCGGCCATTGGCCGAGTGAACTGCTGGAAGGTTCACTCGGCCAATGGCCGAGTGAACTGCAGGGGCAGCTGGAAGGTTCACTCGGCCATTGGCCGAGTGAACTGCTGGAAGGTTCACTCGGCCAATGGCCGAGTGAACTGCCTTGGCGGCTGGAGGGTTCACTCGGCCATTGGCCGAGTGAACTGCTGGAAGGCTCACTCGGCCAATGGCCGAGTGAACTGCCTTGGTGGCTTGAGGGTTCACTCGGCCATTGGCCGAGTGAACTGCTGGAAGGTTCACTCGGCCAATGGCCGAGTGAACTGCCTTGGTGGCTGGAGGGTACACTCGGCCAATGGCCGAGTGAACTGCCCAATGGCCGAGTGAGCCACTGACTTGGCCATTGGTTTGGGCCGGCCCCTGGTTGGGTCGGAGTTTCGCCGCCCGAGACCTCGCACCGGCCACGTGGGTTGAAGAGATGCCTTTGTCCTCGTCGGCCCTAGACGGGCCGACAACAATCAACATACCTCTGGCACATAAGACTTGGTCATATCAGTCTAGATAGGATTAAGAGACTTGTGAGGGATGGTCCACTCCAAGCCTCTGCAATAGGTTCACTACCTACTTGTGAATCGTGCATAAAAGGAAAAATGACTAAGCGACCTTTCTCCGATAAGGGTCGAAGAGCCACTGATCTGCTGGAACTAGTACATTCTGATGTATGTGGTCTGCTCAGTCATCAGGCACGTGGTGGATACGAATACTTCATTACATTCACCGACGATTACTCAAGATATGGTTTTTTCTATTTGGTCAAACACAAATCCGAGACTTTTAACGTATTTAAGGTCTTTAGGGCTTTAGTGGAAAAGCAAACTGGCAAACAGATCAAAACCCTTTGATCCGATCGAGGTGGTAAGTATATGTCTAGAGAGTTCGATGACTTTCTTAAAGAAGAAGGTATCACTTCTCAGCTTACCGCACCTGGCACACTTCAACAAAACGGAGTGTCAGAGAGAAGGAACCGAACTCTTATGGAGATGGTTAGATCAATGATGAGTTACTCATCACTCCCCCTTTCCTTTTAGGGATATGCCCTCGAAACAGCCGCATATATTCTAAACCAAGTTCCATCCAAAACGGTTCCTGGTACTCCTTATGAACGATGGACTGGACGTAAAGTGAATCTTAGCCGCATCAAAATTTGGGGTTGCCCCTCACACATGCTAAGCCAAAAGACTAGCAAGTTGGCTAGTAGGTCAGAATTGTGTCTATTCGTTGGATATCCAAAGGAAACCAAGGGTTTTACTTTCTATAGTCCCGAGGACGATAAGACTTCCATTAGCACGAATGCTCGTTTCCTTGAGGAGGACTTTATGAAGGATGCAAAATCTAGAAGCAAAATTGTGCTTGAAGAAAAGTTGGGTGAGGAAGCTTCTACCTCATATGTAAGAACTGCTCTTACCCCAACTGAAACACAACCTAACTCATCAGAATCTCGTCAAGTAGTACTTCGACGTAGTGGGAGGGCTACAAAAAAGCCTGATAGGCACATGTCTTATGGAGACTCTCTCGTAGCCGTCTCTGACGTGGATGATCCAATTTACTATGGCCAAGCGATGGCTTGTTCTGAATCGAACCTTTGGCTTGACGCCATGAAAGTTGAAATGCACTCGATGTATGTCAACAAAGTCTGGAAACTTGTAGACCTTCCTGAAGCGATTAAACCCGTAGGGTGTAAGTGGATATACAAGAAGAAAAGGGGTCCTGATGGGAATGTCGAGACGTTCAAAGCACGACTTGTGGTGAAGGGTTATACCTAACAAGAAGGGATTGACTATGAAGAAACCTTCTCGCCAGTCGCGATGCTTAAATCCATCCGCATACTCCTATCCATAGATGCAGCTCTCGACTATGAGATCTGGCAAATGGATGTCAAGACAGCCTTCCTGAATGGCAATCTTGACGAGCGCATTTACATGCCTCAATCAGACAGTTTCGTGGAAGAAGGTCAAGAGACCAAGGTTTGTGAGTTGCTTAAGTCCATTTATGGATTAAAGCAAGCATCTAGGTCATGGAATATTAGATTCGATGAAACTGTGAAGAGCTTCAGCTTTGAACAGTCAATAGATGAGCCTTGTGTTTACAAGTTAATACACGAAGGCAAAATTGTGTTTCTGGTACTATATGTCGATGATATATTACTCATAGGTAACGATGTGGGTAAATCATCCGAGGTTAAGGTCTGGCTAACAAAGCAATTCGACATGAAGGATCTAGGAGAAGCCGCGTACATTTTGGGGATCCAAATCTTTCGAGATAGCAAAAACCGGACACTGTCGCTCTCTCAAGCATCTTATATTGATAAGGTAATGGATCGCTTCTCGATGCAAGACTCCAAGAAGGGCCAAACACCCTTTAGGCATGGAGTTTCACTCTCTAAGGACCAGTCTCCCAAGACTGCACAAGAGATTGAAGATATGAGGAAGATTCCTTACGCCTCTGCCGTAGGAAGCCTCATGTATGCTATGCTTTGCACTAGATCTAACATCTGTTTCACCGTTGGCGTAGTTAGCTGTTTCCAATCCAACCTTGGACCCGAGCACTGGATTGCTGTTAAGCATGTTTTTAAGTATCTTCGAAGAACTAGGAACTTGATGCTTACATACTTAGGTTTTGACTTGACTATGACGGGATATACCAACTCCGATTTTCAAGCGGATAAGGATTCCAGGAAATCCACTTCGGGATCTGTGTTCATCCTTAATGGTGGAGTTGTTGTGTGGAGGAGTATTAAGCAATCTTACATTACTGACTCCACAATGGAAGCAGAATATGTGGCTGCTTGTGAAGCATCCAAAGAGGCTGTATGGCTTAGAAAATTCCTTAAGTATTTGGAAGTTGTTCCAAACGTCGATGAGCCCATGACCCTTTATTGTGATAATAGTGGGGCTGTCGCTAACTCAAAGGAACCTCGAAGCCATAAACGCTCTAATCATATTGAGAGGAAATACCATTTGATTCGAGAGATCGTGCAGCGCGGAGACGTGGAAGTGAAGAAGATCTCTACGGTGGACAACCTAGCAGATCCATTCACCAAGGCCCTAGCGAACAAGGTCTTCAACCAACATCGAGAGGGATAAGGCATGAAGGACTACACACATCTTCTTTGAGTCAAGTGGGAGTTTGTTGTCAATAGTGCCCACAAGAAGAGTTGTAATCCTTATATTGTACATTTGATGTAATAAAGTCTCATGAAGACTCTTGCTTGTAATTGCTTATTCATTAATAAAAAGTTGAAAGGTTCATTCATTCTTCCGTGTCTGTTTGAAGCTGTATGATAAAACATTAGTCTTTAGTCCATAAACAAACTAAACAACTTACGAAGAGACAAATGTAGATTTGCATGAACAAACTCTTCGTAGTTTGCTTAAAACGATATATTCGCAATCTAAGGGTCAAAGGACTATTGACCTCAGTATGATTGTTAGAAGAATCTATGATGTCTGGTTATGAGACATTGAGAGTTGGAGACTCTATAGTTCTTCTAGGTATCTTCCGAAGGTATTGAATTGACCAGTGCACTTCTAGAGACAAGATAAGAACAAACCATTTAACCTCTTATGTCTCGAAGTCACTACGTATGAATTGCATCGTGCTTACCTTAATCCTGAAATGAGACATTTCATTTCACACCTTACGTATTCTCATTTGAGAAAGTCAGAGTTCGGACTCACTATGTGATTCCGAACAAGGCCTATTGGTGAAATACTAAGTTGTGAGAATGTCATGAGTAACTTTGCGCAGTTCTCATAGATATGGAATTCGTGTACAAGATTGCTTAAATGCAATGTATATCACCTCATGCTTTGTTCCTTGGAGTGTGAATAAATGAACTGGCCAGTGTCCAAATTGAGTCTTGACTCTTTTGGATGAAACAATGTGACTTGTTAGCTCCTTGGAGTGTTGACTCAAGCTTTGTTCATTTGGATCCATGAGGTCACTGTCACGAATCACATCGAGTAGGAATAGTTAAACTGGAAGCTAAGTCAAAACGAGAACGAAAATTGTCAAAAGGGTATTTTTGTCTTTTGAGACATAGGATGAAATGAATGTCAATAAATTTTTTGACATGGTCATTTGATGACAAGTAACAGTCGGCCAAAATTAGATTAATTGGGCCTTGTGGATTAATTTCATTTCATAAGAATTTTATTGAAAATTCTTAATGGGCCTTTTTCATGTTGTCATGAAAAAATGGAAAAGCTTCTAGAAGCCTTTTCTAGACTATATGGGCGCCCAACATACCCAAAGAAAGAGAGAATATTTTGTGCATAAATGTATCATGATACTTTCCAAAAGAAAAAGAGGAAACAAATTTCCCACGCATGATTGTAGGAATTTCGGCCAAGTAGACAAAAAGGCAAGGCAAGGAACAAAAAAGGAAACAAATCCAAGCCTTCTAGAAGGTTGCGTTGGCCGTGTGGAATAAGAGGGTAGTGGGCAATATTTGCTCATGAATATGTGATATTCTATAGAAGAGGAAACTACCTTATTGAAGGTAAGACCTCTCCTATAAATAGGAGCCTCATTCCACACATTTCATTCATCCAAGTTTAAGAGATTTGAGAGACTCTCTCTCTAGAACTTGACCGAACTCCTCTCTCTCTCTCTAGTTAATTTTCGATTTTTGTTTTGGCACCTAGGTCCTCATTTGACCTAGTTTTTAGCTCTGCGACTTCAAGACTCGTTCTTAAGTCGTAGTGTTTAAAATTGCCCACTCACTAATTCCTTTTCTCTCGAGTGATTTAGTGATAGAAACTTTCGTCGTTGCTCGAGTTGCCGAGGAAGGAAGAGAGACGTGCTGCGAGGGGAGACGAACGTTGCAACCTTTTTCCAAAAGCTTCTCAACGTTCAAGCGTCTAAAAAGGTTAGTTAACTTCTATGCTCATATTAGTTTTTATTTACATGTGCTTGCTCTTTGTCTAGGTTAGTAAAAACTGTTTTACTTGAAAAAGAAATTTTTTAAAATTCAGTCGCTTAACGAAGCGTTAAACCTTTTCTTAAACCCTAGATCAATTCCAACAGTACCAACCTGGCTTGAAGCTTGAGCGTTGAGATGCTTTTGGAAAGGTTGAATCGCTCGTCTATCTACTTAGCTTGTCTCCTTGTGTCTTCTTGAATCCGAGCAAACACGATAGTTTCTACCACTAGTGTCTTCAAGTTTAGAGAGGATTAAGTGTGTGGGCACTATTAAACACAATGACTTAAAAACTAGTCTTATAGCCAAAGAGCTAATACTAAACGTTAGGTCCAATGAGGACCTCGGTGTCAAAATAAAACCGCAAGAAGAAGACAGAGAGAGAGAGAGAGAGAGCGAGAGATAGATAGAGAGGGGGGGGGGGGGGGGGGGGGGGTGGTTGGCCAAGGTAGAGAGAGAAGTTCTCAACTCAAAAACTTGTTTCAACATTGTGAATGAGGTGTGGTATTTATAGGAGGAGGGATTGCCTTGAAGAGGTAGTTTCCTCTTTTCTATTGAATATCACATATTCATGAGCACAACCTTTATTTCCCATTCCTATCACAATAATACCGTGGCTGGAAATTTGTTTCCTTTGTCTCTTTTTCTCTCCCTTCGCCGTGTGACATATAGCATGATGCTATAAATTTGTTTCCTCTTTTCCTTTTTGGCAAGTATCTTCATACATGAATGCAGAAAATAATTCCCCTTTTCTCTTGATGATGGCCATGGTTTTGTCCTTCTAGATGTTTCTTTATTTGTTCATGACAATACAAGAAAAGCCCATGTAGAATTTTCACATAAAATGAAATTCAATCCTCAAGGCCCAAATATCATGATTGGCCGTGTGGACTCAATTCACATTGTTATCATATGACAATGTCCAAAATCTCATTTTGACATTTATAACATCTTATGTCCTTATGGACAAAATTACCCTTTAAACAATTTTCGTAAAATTCGTCTAGTTCAACATTTGAACTCGTTTTGACTAAGCTACTAGTTTAACAAATCCTACTCTAATGACTTATGGTAGTGACCTCATGGATCCAAATGAACAAAGCTTGAGCTAGCATGCTTGGACAAGAAAGTTCACAAACATTTTCCAAGTTCTAGCTTCATGTCAACTGACTCCACTAAAGAGTTGACACTGAAAATCTCTCGGTTCAAATGAATATGTTTTCTAGTCAAAATCCTACTTAATTGTGATGAGTGGATGCATTGAATATATCTATGTTTACCCTTCATGAATATCATCAACTAGATGGGATTTATAAAATTATCATTTTACCTTTCCAGTTGTTATTTCCTCAACTCCTTTGCCACTTGTGGATAAGTTAGACACAATGTATTGACCAGGAGCTAACAAGTAACATTGATTCATCCAAAAGAGTCATGCCTCAATTTGGACACTGGCCAGTTCATTTATTCACATTCCAAGACACAAAGCCCGAGGTGATATACATTGCATTTCATCCATCTTGTACATGAATTCCATATCTATGAGATCTTCATAAAGTTGTTCATGACATCTTCATAACTTAGTACTTCATCAATAGGTCTTGTCTATATCACATAGTGAATCTAGAACTCTGACTTTCTCAACTGAGAGTGTGTAAGCTATGAAATGCCATGTCTCATTTCAGGATTGAGGTAAGCATGATGCAGTTCATACATAGTGACTTTGAATGTCTCATAACCAGACATCATAGGTTCTCCTAACAATCATATTGAGATCAATAACCCTTTGATCCTTAGATTGTGAATATACTGTTTTAAGAAAACCATGAAGAGTTTGTTTATACAAATCTCTATTTGACTTTATTGTTATGTTTGTTTAAGGACTAAAGACTAAGGTTTATCATATAGCTTTAAACAAACGAGGAAGAATGAATGAAAGTTTCAACTCTTTATTAATTATTCAGCAGTTACAAGCAAGAGTCTTCGTGAGACATTATTACATCAAATGTATATAAGTTATGACTACTACTCTTATTGTGGGCACCAAAGCAAACATTTTCGACATCGATTTGTCTAATCTTGATCAAAATCCACCTTGCAAGCCAAGACTGAATTCTCCTTGGTACTAAAATTATATGTACTCATCGTGACGAGTGTCCACTGATATAGTCAGTTTGTGATCAAGATCCTCAGGTTCAACCTGTGTCGAGAAAAGTCAATTATTCCACTATACTTTTCTTGACATCTATAAGCCCTAAGCATTGTTGCTTCACCAGCGAAGGATTCTTCCGAACGTACTAACTTCGGAAGTGCACGTAATCTATCGGTTCTGTAATCAACCCTTAGGTGAGAGAACATTTACCTTATTTCAGGAAGGTTGGATTCCATATCTGTAAATCACTTCCCAATTGAACCATCGTCCACAACTCCTAAGACATAAGTTGTGATTAGCATGATAGTGACCTTTTAGCGAATGAGTCAAAGAGTGCGGTAACATGATCCAGTGTCCATGATCACTTCAGGATTTAGATCAAGTCTCAAAGTGACCATCATTTGTGACCTGGAATAATGTGTTGTAACGGTCCTTAAACGACACGTCTACAACCAAGACCTGTCCAGGTCGTACACTTACCACAAGTGTAGAATGCTCCCACGAAGTGATCAACATTCACTTGTGTTCCACATATATGATTTCAGATTCAGCTACCCAGGCATGAACCAATCATCGACCAGTTTTAATTCACTGCCCAAGCTCAGATGCCGTGCATGTGACTCAGTTCGATACGGAGACTATGGTTTGATGAATGTTTGATAAATCTTAATATATAAGAAATAACGCTTTCGATTCTAATAAATTATAAATGTCAAAACTTTATTTTATTAATGTTATAAAATATTACTTAGTTATTGTTACCGGTCCATCTCGGTCCGGTAGAGCGACGACGGCCGCGATAGCGGCCGTCCTAGGACTCCCCCGATGCGCGGCCGACTCAGAGCCAGCGCTCGGCCATGGCCGACCCAGGGCCGGCCTTCGGCCAAGGGGATGCCCAAAACGCCCCTTGGTCGCTTATAAATACCGGGGTCCCTCCACTGGTCCAGTTAATCCGAATTTAGGTACTAAAGTGCTATCGAACTCGTACCTTGCTCGTTTCTCTCAAGTCTCGGCCTCTAAACACCTAAACCCTCTGTATCCACCTCAATCCTACTAATGTTGAGCGTCGGAGAGGTAAACAGAGGCAACCCCTCTGTTTCCTCTTTGTAGTTCATCGTTACCTTCTCTTGCAGGACAGACGACGGACGAGGCAAACACCAACCACAGCTAAGGGAAGACTCGGGATGCCGAGTCCGGCACGCTCAAGCCCGAACGCGACCACTTGGTCCGGCCTTGGGACAAACTGTTTTGGGCTTCTAAATAGTTGTCCGAAAAACGGCGACAACATTTTGGCGCTAGAAGGAGGGGTCGAACCTCTGCCCGCTCTCCCTTCCATTCCTCACCTTCACTACATCTACGACTCTCGAAAGATGAGTCACATTCCTGCGACCTCCGTTGGCACTCGAGCGACGAGCTCGAGGTACGGTCTCCGAAGCCTCGCTCACCGTCTTGAAGGGCAACCTCGTGATAACGAGAGCCAACCCCAAGACCCGGCGAATGACCCCGAGGCCGCTCTCCGAGAGGACACGGCCCGGCGGCTCGCGCAGCTTCTAGACCGTCCCGGCGTCGACGGCTCGCTAATCGCCAATCTCCTCGGCTACGACGTCGAGGATAGGTCTGCCCGAGATGACTCTGACCCCGACTATGTGGGGGAGTCAAGGACCGATGAGGCAACACGAAGCGTCGCCTCGTCGCGGTCCGAGAAGGAAAACGGCGACTTGGCCGGACCGGCGCGGCAGCAGGCACGCTAATATTCCCGGGGACTCGCCCCTTCGGTTTGAAGAGGCGGCCGGACATGGCCCCTCGCCGAGGAGAGAGCGACTCTGGTGGATGATGGGGCCGATAGCCGAAGCGCTCGCCGGACGGTCCGACCAAGGGCGACCTCGCCCCGCCGAGCGCCTAGCGTGGACCTTAGGGAACGCCTGATGGTGCAGAGAAACTCCCGAGGGGAGGATCTCCGCCAAAGGCTCAATTCTCAGAGGGACGCTCTCCCCGCCGTGAATCTCGGCCGACCTCAGGCCAACGCCGGGGACCAAGCGTCCAACGAGCGCCAACAGGCGACTCACGCGGTCCCGGCAGTCAGCCCAACTAACGGGCTTGACATGGTCACGATGATTCAAAGCCTCAAAAACCAAATCATCGAGATGAGGGAGTCAGGGAGGCAAAGGCCGTACCGAGGGATTGAGGAGTCATACTCTCCCTTCGCCGCTCAAATCCTCGCGCAGACTTGCGTGGGGAACTTCAAGCTACCGTCCATTCCCCCCTACGATGGGCGGACGGACCCGAACTTCCACATCCAACACTATGAGACATGGATGACGATGCAAGGACAGTCGGATGCGACCCTTTGCCAAGCCTTCAGCCTAACCCTCACGGGGTCGAGATTCGAATGGTTCCGAAGTTTGAGACCGGGGAGCATCTTGTCCTTCCGGGCTCTGCGAGAGGCTTTCCTTGCACGATTCGCCACTCTCGTGGTGCAAAAGAAATAGAAGATCCATCTCCTCTCCATCCGGCAAGGGAGAGATTAGACCTTGAGACAATACCTCGCTCGCTTCACCGAGGAATCTCACAAGGTCAAAGGTTTCGACGTCAAGGATGCCATCACGGCGATCACCGAGGGAGTTCGCACGAGCGACTTCCTCAAGTCTATTGTTGGAAAAGTCCCACGAGACATGGCGGAGCTAATGTCGAGAGCCCGCACGTATTTGGGAATCGAGGACTATCCCGATGGCCGAGACGGCCGGAAGTCAGGGGGGCAGGGTAGTCGCCACCGCGACGACCAAGTTGGAGATCGCCCCGACCCTCGAAAGAGGAGGAACAAGGGAGGCAAGGCCCCCAACGGTCGCTCCCTCCCCGGGCCGAGACCACCGCATGTCGATAGCTTCCGAAAGTTCTCGACATTTACCCCCCTGAATACCCCACAAGAGCGGATCCTGGCTCTGCACGGCGACAAGCTAGGGAGTCCAACTCCTCTCACGAAAGATCCTGCAAAGAGGGATCGAAGCAAGTACGGTGAATACCATAAGGATCATGGGCATCTGACGTCCGAATGTTACCAACTCAAGCGTCAGATCGAGGCCCTGATTCAAGATGGGAAGTTGAAAGAATATGTACTGAGAGCGGTCGGGACGGCCGCGGCGCACGGAGAATGCCCGCGGCAAGAAAGGAAGGGTCCGGCAACGGTGACCGTCACAGACCGAGCAGCAATCGAAGAGCCGGGGAGCTCACAACTGCACGTGGTGGGCTCGATCATGGGAGGCCCGGAGTTCGGAGACTCGGCCACGCAAAGGAAGAAGTACGTGCGTGAAGTTTCCCAAGGGAAAATAGCGCACTACATCAATCAAACGTACGAGGCTCCTCCTCCGACCCCATTCGAGTCCATGTTCTTCACTGGCCAAGAGGCGGCGCGAGTCCTCCACCCACACAACGATGCGATAGTCGTCTCGGCCCCGGTCGCCAACAACCTAGTCAGGAGAATCCTAATCGACAATGGAAGCTCCGCCGATATAATCTTCAAGTCGGCGCTGGACAGGATGAAGCTATCCGGAATGAGACCGACCCCGATCTCGACTCCACTCTTCGGCTTCTCCGGGGAGAGGGTCATGACGGAGGGAACCATCGACCTCCCGGTAACCTTTGGGACACCGGGGGGGGCTTGAGGTCACCCACATCGTGTCGTTCCTGGTCGTGGACCAGCCCTCAGCTTACAACATCATAATCGGCCGCCCGACCCTCAACCGATTGAAGGCCATTACGTCCACTTACCACCTGATGATGAAATTCCCGACTGATAATGGAATAGCTGTGATGTTGGATGACCAATCTATGGCAAGGATGTGCTACATCCAAGGTGTGGATGGGAAAGAGAAGGGAAAAATGGTGAGCACCGTCTTCCAGCTCGGGGACAAGCTCCCATGCAAGATAGAGGAAGGAGGTACCTTCGGGGAACTGGACCAAAGGGGCGATGTCGAGCGTCGAAAGGTGGAGACATCGGACGACCTCGTTCCCATCGTGTTGGACAACGCCAAGCCTGACCAAGTAGTCAAGGTAGGCGCCCAACTCCCATCCGGGATCCGGGCCGAGCTCGCCGCCTTCCTCCGTGAGCACAAAGATGTCTTTGCGTGGACACACGCCGACATGCCGAGGATCGACCCCGAAATAATGGTTCATCGTCTCAATGACGACAAGAGAGTGGCCGAGCGCGTTCAACCGCGACGGACATTCAGCGGGGAGAGGTACCAAGCCATTGGTGAAGAGGTTGACAAACTTCTCGCCGCCGACTTCATCAAGGAGGCGGAGCACCCCAAGTGGGTGTCCAATGTGGTGATGGTCAAGAAGCCAAACGGTAAGTGGCGGATCAGTATTGACTACAAAGATCTCAACAAAGCCTGCCCGAAAGACAGCTTCCCTCTCCCGAGGATCGAGCAACTTGTGGACGCCACGGCGGGCCACGAGTTGTTGAGCTTCATGGACGCCTACTCAGGCTACAATCAAATCCGCATGCACCAGCCGGATCAGATCAAGACCACCTTTGTTACGAACCGCGAGCTCTACTGCTACAAGGTCATGCCCTTTGGCCTCAAAAACGCGGGGGCTACGTATCAAAGGTTGGTGAACCGAATGTAAGCCAATCAAATTGGCAAAACTATGGAGGTCTACGTGGATGATATGCTCATCAAAAGCCTTAAGGCCCACGGCCACGTTCGAGACCTTAGAGAGATGTTCACGATCCTACGACGCTACAGGATGAAGCTCAACCCCAACAAGTGCGCTTTTGGGGTTGAGTCCGGTAAATTCTTGGGCTACATGGTTAGCCGCCACGGGATCGAGGCTAATCCTGAGAAGATTAGGGCGATCTTAGAGATGAGGTCGCCGCAAAAAGTGAAAGAAGATCAGAGTTTGATGGGAAGGATCGCCACCCTGACGCGATTCGTTTCCAAAGCCACCGATAGGTGCCAACCGTTTTTCAAGGCACTGAAGAAGAGCGACGGGTTTGTATGGACGGAGGAGTGCGAGGAAGCGTTCCGCGAAATGAAAGCCTATTTCTCCTCCCCCCCGTTCCTCGCAAAACCGGAGGGTGGCGAAACCTTGTATGTCTACCTCGCGGTTTCCAATAGGGCCACGAGCGCAGTTCTCATACGCGAGAAGACAAGCTGCAATGGCCGGTCTATTACGTTAGCAAGGCACTCCTCGACGCCGAGACCCGATACTCGGAAATCGAGAGATTGTCCCTCGCCCTTGTCATGAGCGCGAGAAAGCTCCGACCCTACTTCCAAGCGCACCCCATCGTGGTACGCACGGGACATCCCATCGAGAAGGCCCTGCAAAAAGGGACTTCATCTCGAATGGCCATATGGTCCCAGGAGTTGGGCGAGTACGGGGTCGAGTTCCAACCGAGAACCGCCATCAAGGGCCAAGTCCTCGCCGACTTCAGAGCCGAATTCACAGGCGCACCCGCAACTGACGAGGGTGAAAAAGACAATGAGAACAAGGAAGACAAGGAGAAAGACCACAATGAGTCGTCAAAGAAGAGGACCAATAGCCCGATAGGGCCGGTCTGGGGCTTGCATGTAGATGGCGCATCAAACGCCGGGGGGGCTGGCGCCGGCGTTGTGCTCACAAATCCCGATAGGGAAAAATTGAGATACGCCCTGCGTTTCGAGTTCAAGGCTTCCAACAACGAGGCGGAGTACGAGACTCTGATCGTTGGCTTGGAGCTGGCGAACAGGCTAGGCGTCCGAAACCTACGCATCCACTGCGACTCGCAGTTGATTGTGAACCAGGTTAAGGGCGACTACGCCGCTAAAGAGCCAAACATGATCGCATACTTGTCAAAGACCCAAAGGAATCTAGAGGCCCTGTCATGGTTCGAGATCGTCCAAGTTCCCCGAGAGGCGAACATCGACGCTGACGCCCTGGCACGCGTTGCGTCCGGCATAGACGAGGAGGGAGAGGGCAGCGTCCCGATAGAAGTATTGACCCAACCCTACATCTCGAGAGGCGACGTAGGAGTAGTTGACGAGACTCCGCAACCCTCGTGGATGACGCCGCTCGTGGATTTCCTTAAACGAGGAGTCTTCCCCGAAGACAAAGAAGAGGCCAGAAAGCTGAGAAGCTTGGCGCCGAAATACACGATGAGGGAAGACAACTTGTTCAAGAGAAGCTACTCCATGCCCCTCCTCCGTTGCTTGACCGAAGTCAAGGCGAAGAAAGCGCTCCGCAAAGTGCACGAAGGGGTGTGCGGAAACCACGCCGCCGGACAATCGTTGTCATTAAAGCTCCTACGGCTCGGATATTTTTGGCCTACCTTGAAAAGGGACTCCCACGAGTGGGCCAAAAAGTGCGACAAATGTCAAAGGTTCGCCTACATCCCGCGCCAGGCGCCGGCCCCGTTATACCCGATCGTTGTGCCGTGACCCTTCGCGAAATGGGGAATCGACCTCATCGGTGAGCTACCCACGGCCCCGAGGCAATACAAGCATGCGATTGTGGCGATCGACTACTTCACAAAATGGGTAGAGGCCGAACCGCTAGCGAAGATCACTGAGACGAACACGACGAGCTTCATCTGGAAGAACATTGTGTGCCGCTTCGGGATCCCCGTGTCGATGGTGACCGACAATGGAAAGCAATTCCACAACGCGCTCCTCCGAGACATGTGCGAACAATTGGGCATTAGCAAGACTTTCTCTTCTCCCCGCCATCCGCAGGCCAACGGTCAAGTCGAGGCGGTTAACAAAACGATCAAGGAAAACCTGAAGAAGAAGCTGGAAGAAAGAAAGGGGGCTTGGGCCGACGAGCTTCCCATGGTCTTGTGGGCATACCGAACCACCGCGTGAAATGCGACCGGCGAAACCCTTTTCGCTCTCGCATTCGGCGTCGAGGCCGTGGTACCCGTCGAGACCAAGCTACCAACTTTGCGCATAGGGGAGTATGAAGAAGCCACCAACGACGACGCAATCAGGCTCGAGCCAGACCTCATAGCTCTCCCGTCTCCGCCGTACAAAAGAGAAAGATCGAGAAGTACTACAATTCCAAGGTCAAGCTACGAAAGTTCGCCGATGGGAGCCTCGTCCTCAGGAGGGTGTTCCAAAACACCAAAGTGCAAGGAGCGGGAGTCTTGGGCCCCACTTGGGAAGGCCCATACCGCGTGCGCCGAGCCATCCACAACGGAACGTGCGAGCTCGAGAACTTGGAGGGACTCGTGTTCACACATCCGTGGAACACGGAGCACCTGCGGCAATACTACCAATAAAGGCACTGCTTCCCCGACGTTCATTTATTTTTGTTCTGTTTTCAATTTTAGCAACAAATAATTTTCAGTTTTAAATAAAGCCAATGGCTTGGAAATGTAATTTTGATCTATTTCAACATAATAATTGAATTACATTTCACTTCGAAACTTTTATCCTGTTGTATTATAATTTCTAGTTTCCTCTACGAGTACACAAGAAACTCGGGGGGCTAATAAGGATAACAGGCACATTTTTCGCGCAACGCACTCGCGCGACTCCACGTTTTACGCGCCAAAAGGTAGCGAAACGTCAACAAATCGGATCCGCGCACCGGACCTCCGACCATCGCGCGACACTCTCGCACGATTCGATGCCCCACGTACCGATAGGTAACGGGGCGTCGGCCGATCACGACCGTGCACCGGACCGTCGATCCCGGTAGTTAAAACCTAAAACGTGATACGCGTACCGACAGGTACCACGCTCACTGGGAGTTACACCTATGATAAGCCCATCCCGAGGCGTACTGCGCACACCGATAGGGAGCGTGCTCGCCGGACGAAACTGGTCTAGCCAGCGTCCGCGGGAAACTTCGCCGCCAGGCGGGGCAGTAAGCCGTGCAAACCGGTTACGCTAAATACAGTAAGCCAAGTTCGTAAGACATTCACTAGACGAATTGCGCAAATCGATTACGCTAAGCATAGTAAATCGAGAAAATAAGACGCATAATACGAAAGCAAAACAATATCGCATAAACAATCCAATGGGAGGTACGCGAGAGTACGGTAAATATTCAACGAAAGAAATCATAAGCGAATATCCAAAAAGAAATCACGACGCAAGTGCTAAACAAGTGCGCGAAAAATAAAAACGAAGTTGGCTACTCCGAGCTGAAGTCGATCTGTTCCTCGTCATCCTCGTGGCGAGGTGCGCCTGACCCGCCGGTGGCTTCTCCGTCAAACTGGCGATTCGTCGACTGAGCAGCCTCCACGGGAACTCGGGGACACGGGTCGTCCACTTGTGGCTCGTCGTCCAAAGGAGGGAACATGGCATCAAAAGAGGTGAAGGTGGTCCCGCGGAACGCATTCTCCTTCGCGGTCGCATCTCGGACCCTTATGGCCGCCTCGTAACGGGCCACCTCCAACGCGCGATCCCAGTCGTCTTCCAAGTCCGTCTTGGATCGCACTGCGTCATCTTTCTCCTCGACGAGGGTCTACACCTCCGCCCGCAAAGTATCCATCTCCCTCTCGGCCTTGACCCGGGAGATCTCGCTCGCCGACAATTGAGCGTGGACGATGCTTAGCTCCTCGTCCCGGCTCGAGAGCGCCGCCTGGAGCTTCTTCGTCTCTCCTAAGAAGGTGTCGGCCGCCTGCTCCGCCTTCTCTCGGGATGCCTGCTCTGCCACGCGAAGCGATTTCTCGGCTGCCGACTCCTCGCGAGCTCGCTTCAGTTCCTCCTTGAGTGCTTGGAACTCTCGGACTTTTCGTACCCCCGCTAGAGCGCCGCATTCTCCTTGTCCTTCTCCATGATCTGCATGCGCCGCAACAGGTCTCGGAGAATGCGATCGCTTCGCTTCTGGCGCGCGAGCATCTGTGGGAACAAGTGGTGCATGCATAATCGAAATAAGCATAATGATTACGCATAAGACGGGCAAACGAGTCATACCTTTCGGGCGTCGCCGATCCCATTTTGGAAGTGCTCAAGGTCGTTCGTCGTCAGCAGTCCCTTGAAATCCCGCATAGAGGTTTCAAGGATCCCCCGGGAGCACTGGTCCCTCAGCTCCGCCGCCTCCGCAAGGAGCATCGAATCCATGCTATCCGGTACCGCCGATGTGTGGGCACGCTTATGGCCGGAAAGTGATCCAAAGGAGGTCGACGACAACGGTCGCTTGTTGGAGGAGATCGCCTCATTCCTCGCCCAGGATGGCGACCCCCTGCAGCGAGCCTCAGCTCAAGGGTGAGCCGCGATCATAGCTTCGACGGTAGGCGCCACTCTCGGCACTTGTGCGCACGATCGATGTCGGGTCATGGTATCTGCAAAGGAGAAAGGACGTCAGTCGGTTAGAAGGCAACAATAAGCGCAATACAACGAAAAGTGCGATAACCCGAAAGTCGGGGGAAGGGGCGGACGAACCCCCCGCCTCGGATTCAGGATCCTCTGCAACCTCCGCGCCGAGACCAGAGCATGGAGGAGCCTCGTCGCCGGGCACGAACCACCCAATCCTCGCCATAAGGTCCGGGGACTCGAAAAGTGATCCCTGCCGTCTCGGCTCCGGGGCAGCCCTGATCACCGAGTCGAGCTCGGAGTCCTCAATGTCGTTCACCGGTGGGAAGTCGGCCGCAGGACCAAAGGTGAGGGGCGCGGCCCCGAAAGCTGACTCAGACACCCACACCCAGGGGTATCGGTGCTTCGATGTGACTCTGGTAAAGATAGCGAGGCGCTTCCGATGTGATACTAGTTAGGAGCCCGGCCTCCCGGGGACCCCTCGCACCGTTATGAGGTCCTGAATGTCGTCCGCGGTGACGGCCCTCTTCTTTGCTCGATAGAGTATCATGTGGCACGCCGCAACCAATCGATAAAAGAACGGGGACATCGGCGAAGCGTGTACCCCCAATCGAACCAGCAACTCCTGGATAACCGGTTGGAAGGGCAACCTCAGTCCTCCGCGAAGACTCGCCTCGTGGACCGCGGCGTACCCCTTTCGCGGGCGAGTCGAAAGATCAACGGGCAATGGTCTTAACATCGACACAAACTCCGGGATGTTTTAGCGCTTCCTCAGGCTCATGAAGCTGACAATCGAGAGCGAACTCGGGACGTCAACGCCCGAGAAGTCGAGGTTTTCCCGTATGACCGACTCTCCGATCGGGAAGGTTGAGGCTCGCGTTTCCTCCCGCGCGGTTGAGAAAAGTGTCGCCGCATGTGTGATGTGACGGCTCGACGAGTGGCTCGAGCGCTCGGCGTCTGGAGCGTTGCTCGAGAAGGGGGTGACCCCCTCGTGGCCGCCCACTCGGGCCGGGCAGCTCCTCTCGACATCGGCGTGATTGCCCGCTCGCGCGCCCGGCTGCCGGCCGGCCCAGCCCATGGCCGGCCGTGCCCCGTCCTGTGCACACATCCAGCCCAAGGACCCAGCCCGTCTCCTGGCTGGGTGGTTCCTCCACGCGCAGGCCCGGCTCGGGCGTCACCCGGCCATCGGCGCACGCATCCGGCCCGTCTGTTCGGCCCACCTCTCGGCCAGCAGGGTCACCGGCCCGTGAGCCCTGCCGGGGCGTCCCAGCGCTCGCCCCAGACGCGTCCGGCCCAACGGCCCAGCCCGACTCTCGGCTGGCAGGGCCCTCCTCGCGCGCGCGCTTGAACCAGCGGCCCAGCCCGGTTCCTGGCCGGCTGGGCCCTCACCGCACAGGGCCGTCCCAGTTGGGCCTAGGGTTTGCCTAGGGGCTAAGCAGGCCGCCGCCCCCTGGCCGAACCGCCTCCTGCCCGGCATCGGCCCCTCCCTGGGCGGTGTCGCCCGGCGCCGGCCATCCTCCAGCGGCACGCGTCATCACCGGCGCGGCCAGGCTCGGAGCGCTCCCGTCCTGGACGCGGTCTGCAGGCCACCCGGCGGCCCCACCTGGCCGAGCGAAGGTCTCCCCTACGTCGGGACTGGTCCAGAAGGTGTCGACGCCGGCCGGTGCACCCCTCCCGTTGCCGGCCTCGCCGGGCGCGGCTGCCCCGGGCTCGCTCTCTCCGCCCGGGCGTTCCTCCTCACCGGCGCGCCTGGTGGCCATCCAGACGGCCCCACCCAGTCGAGTGGGGGCTCCCTCAGCGCTGGGGTCGACCCAGATCACGCCACCCCTGGACAAGGCGTCCTCCCCGGCGTCGTCCCCCTCCGGCGCGTCTCATCCAGCACCGGCTGCTCCCGGCGCGGCCTCCCCCGGCACGCGCGCACCGCCCAGGCCACCTGTGGGTGGTTGGGCGTCGTTCCCCGGCCTGGGTGGGTCTTCCCCGACGCCTCCAGAACCGCCGGCACAGCCCTGGGCCGAGGCGCCTCCTCCGGCGCGGGGGCCGTCCCCAGCGTCCACCGGCTGGCGCTGGCCATCTCCGGCACGCGCGTCCTCTCCCTCGCCGGCCAGCCACGCCTCCACCAAAGAGAAGTCCTCCTTGGTCATCTCGATTGCGTCGGATGAATTCGATGAATGTCGGATGTCGGAGATCGTTGAAGGGGGCAAAAATTGAGCCCAAAAATTGTCCAAGTCTATGTGGTTGTCCCCGAATAAGTGAAGTAAGTCATCTTCAATGGTCCCACACCCCGATAGGCGGTCAATATGGTCCATGGGCGTGAATAACGAGACGAAAGTGATCGACAAAAAAATAATAATAATATTAAAAGACGTCGGAACGTACCTCTTGGTGACGGGCTACTCCGATGGGCCGACGTCAGACTCTGAGTTTACCACGCGACTTACATTCGGTGATAAACTCGGGGAGCTAATGTTACCGGTCCATCTTGGCCCGGTAGAGCGACGACGGCCGCGATAGCGGCCGTCCTAGGACTCCCCCGACGCGCGGCCGACTCAGAGCCGGCGCCCGGCCACGGCCGACTCAGAGCCGGCGCCCGGCCATTGCCGACCCAGGTCTGGCCTTCCCCTCCATGGCCGACCTAGGGCCGGCCTTCACCCCCATGGCCGACCCAGGGCCGGCCTTCGCCTCCATGGCCGACCCAGAGCCGGCCTTCGCCTCCATGGCCGACCCAGGGCCGGCCTTCGGCCAAGGGGATGCCCAAAACGCCCCTTGGTCGCTTATAAATACCGGGGTCCCTCCCCTAGTCCAGTTAATCCGAATTTGGGTACTGAAACGCTGTCGAACTCGCACGTCGCTCGTTTCTCTCAAGTCTCGGCCTCTAAACACCTAAACCCTCTGTATCCACCTCAATCCTACTAATGTTGAGCGTCGGAGAGGTAAACAGAGGCAACCCCTCTGTTTACCCTTTGTAGTTCGTCATTCCTTATCTTGCAGGACAGACGACGGACGAGGCAAACACCAACCACAGCTAAGGGAAGACTCGGGATACCGAGTCCGACACGCTCAAGCCCGAACACGACCACTTGGTCCGGCCTTGGGTCGAACCGTTTGGGGCTTCTAAATAGTTGTCCGAAAAACGGCGACAACAGTTATGATAGAATATTATGTAATTACGTAGGAGATTATTACGTAGTTATTAGAGTATATTTTGTTACCAATTACGTTGTTGTTGGCCCGTCTAGGGCCAACGGGAACAAAGGCATCTCTTCTACCCACGTGGCTAGTGCGAGGTCTTGGGCGGCGAAACCTTGACTCAACCAGGGGCCGGCCCAAACCAATGGCCAAGTCAAACACCTTGCCCAGCCATGGGCCGAGTCAATGGCTCACTCGGCCATTGGCTGGATCAAATGGCTCGCTCGGCCATTGGGCAGTTCACTCGGCCAATAGCGACCGGGGCCGAGATGACTATTGCGTCATTGTGCGGGTGGAGAACTCGGGCCAAGAGGCGACACGAGTTCTCCACCCGCACAATGACGCAATAGTCATCTCGGCCCCGGTCGCTAACAATCTCGTCCGAAGAATCCTGATTGATAATGGCAGCTCAGCCGACATCGTCTTCAAATCAGCGTTGGACAGGATGAAGCTGACCGAACTGAAACCGACCCCAATCTTGACCCCACTCTTCGGCTTCTCCGGGGAGAGGGTCATGACGGAGGGCACTATCGACCTCCCGGTCACCGTCGGGACTCCGGGGGGGCTCGAGGTCACCCGCATCGTGTCCTTCCTAGTGGTGAACCATCCCTCAGCGTACAACATCATCATCGGCCGCCCGACTCTCAACCGATTAAAGGCTATAACGTCTACCTATCACCTGATGATGAAGTTCCCGACTGAAAAGGGGATTGCCATCATGTTGGGAGACCAGTCGATGGCGAGGATGTGCTACATCCAAGGCGTGGACGGGAAAGGGAAGGAAAAGATGGTGAGCGCCATCCTCTAGCTCGGTCAAGCTACAGAAGCTGGCACTGCAGCGGAAGCCCGTCCCCATTTCTCATTATGTCATTTTATTTCCGGTTTTAAGACAATCTCGAATTTCAATAAGGCCGATGGCCCAGGGATATAATTTTTGGCTATTTTTGCATGATAATTGTATCACATTTCACCTCGAAGTCTTTATCTTGCTGCATTATAATTTCTAGTCTCCTCTACGAGTACACGAGAAACTCGGGGGGCTAATGGGAAACAATGCTCAACGAAACTAGAGCTCGCTCGCTCAACAAAAAAGAAAAAAAAAGAATACAAAAAAGACGTGCAAATCGATTATGCCTTCGTTGGCCAATCGATAAAACGAGACGCGCACAATACAAAAAAGACGTGCAAATCGATTATGCCTTCGTTGGCAAATCGAGAAAACAAGACGCGCACAATACAAAAAAGACGTGCAAATCGATTATGCCTTCGTTGGCAAATCGAGAAAACAAGACGCGCACAATACAAAAAAGACGTGCAAATCGATTATGCCTTCGTTGGCAAATCGAGAAAATAAGACGCGCACAATACAAAAAAGACGTGCAAATCGATTATGCCTTCGTTGGCAAATCGAGAAAACAAGACGCGCACAATACAAAAAAGACGTGCAAATCGATTATGCCTTCGTTGGCAAATCGAGAAAATAAGACGCGCACAATACAAAAAAGACGTGCAAATCGATTATGCCTTCGTTGGCAAGTCGAGAAAATAAGACGCGCACAATACAAAAAAGACGTGCAAATCGATTATGCCTTCGTTGGCAAATCGAGAAAACAAGACGCGCACAATACAAAAAAGACGTGCAAATCGATTATCCCTTCGTTGGCAAATCGAGAAAACAAGACGCGCACAATACAAAAAAGACGTGCAAATCGATTATGCCTTCGTTGGCAAATCGAGAAAACAAGACGCGCACAATACAAAAAAGACGTGCAAATCGATTATGCCTTCGTTGGCAAATCGAGAAAATAAGACGCGCACAATACAACGAAGACGTGCAAATCGATTATGCCTTCGTTGCCAGGTCGAGAAAATAAGACGCGCACAACACAATGAAGACGTGCAAATCGATTATGCCTTCGTTGGCAAGTCGAGAAAATAAGACGCGCACAACACAATAAAGCCGTGCTAATCGATCACGCCCTCATTGGTAGATCGAGAAAATAAGCCACGCACGATCAACCCGAAACAAAAAGTCGTCCCTCGCGACGCGCGAAGGCCGTTCCTCATGACGCAAACCCGAGAACGTTCATCCCGCATCCGTATAAAAGCGTAGATTTTGAGTTTCCACTCGATCTACGCTCGACCGGAAACTCGGGGGGCTAATGTTGTTGGCCCGTCTAGGGCCAACGGGAACAAAGGCATCTCTTCGACCCACGTGGCTAGTACGAGGTCTTGGGCGGCGAAACCTTGACTCAACCAAGGGCCTGCCCAAACCAATGGCCAAGTCAAACACCTTGCCCAGCCATGGGCCGAGTCAATGGCTCACTCGGCCATTGGCTGGATCAAATGGCTCGCTCGGCCATTGGGCAGTTCACTCGGCCAATGGCCGAGTGAACCCTTCAGCCACCAAGACAGTTCACTCGGCCATTGGCCGAGTGAACTGCTGGAAGGTTCACTCGGCCAATGGCCGAGTGAACCCTTCAACCACCAAGGCAGTTCACTCGGCCATTGGCCGAGTGAACCTTCCAGTAGTTCACTCGGCCAATGGCCGAGTGAACCCTTCAGCCGGCCATGCAGTTCACTCGGCCATTGGCCGAGTGAACCTTCCAGCTGCCCATGCAGTTCACTTGGCCATTGGCCGAGTGAACCTTCCAACAGTTCACTCGGCCAATGGCCGAGTGAACCTCAGCCGGCCCAAGCCTTTCACTCGGCCAATGGCCGAGTGAACCTCACCACCATGTTCACTCGGCCATTGGCCGACCCAGCCACTCAATGGCCGAACCAAGCAAGTTCACTCGGCCAAGGGGTCTTCAAACCACCCCTTGGCTGCCTATAAATAGAGGGGCCGCTCCCCTACTCCAGGTAATCCATTCTTGAGTACTGAAACGCTGCCGAACTCGTACCTCGCTCGTGTCTCTCAAGCTTTGGCCTCTAAACACCCCTAAAACCTCTATACTCCACCTCAATCCCACTAATGTTGAGCGTCGGAGAGGTAAACAGGGGCACCCCCCCTGTTTCCCCTTTGTAGTTCACAATCTCTTGTTTGCTTTTCAGGTATCGAGACGAGGTGAGCTTCACCCACAGCTAAGGGACGACTTGGGATACCAAGTCCGACACGCTCGAGTCAAGACGAGACCACTTGGTCCGGCCTTGGGTCTAACCGTCTTTGGCTCCTAAATAGTTGTCCGAAAAATAGCGACAACATACGTTATTACTTTTGTATATAAATACCCGTAACCATGAATGAGAAATACAACTTTTACTCTCAAATTCTCTCTGATTACATGGTATCAGATCCACGAAATTAGTCTTCCCATAGCTCAGAAAATTCGCTCATAATCACCTCCATTTTTCTCAGAAACTTCAGAAAATTCCCAAACTTCAAACCCTTATTCCCATATTCAAGTTTCGTATCAAAATTACTCATTTCACTAATCTCTTAATCTCACCACCCTCCTAAACCGACCGAGCATCAAATTCCGACCAAGTCTGTACCGATCGACGACCCAGAAGCTTCCCCACGCGCCGTCACACGCGCCCACGCGCCCGACGTCCTCCGCCGCGCATGCATTCCACGCGCCCACGTGCAGTCCACGCGCCCACGTGCCACCGACGTTTCCTGATATTGTTATTTTCTGCAGCTTCGTCTACATCTTCTCAGCCAATTCGACTTGTTTATTTCAATTTCTTAGCTCCTGGAACAAGATTTTACCTTCATTTCTTACCCTGTTTATTTCTCTCTAAAAAAAAAACACAACACGTGTATTGCTATAAAAAAACAAAAAACCACAGCACGTGTATTGCTAAATATATATATATATATATATATGTGGCCGAAAATAAAGCCATCAATGTGTCGGAGATCGTTCCGATACTCTCGAAGAGTTGAGTGGTTCTAACTATCTCGATTGGAGCAAAACCATCCGTTTATTCCTCCAGAGTATCGACAAAGATGATCATCTAACCGATACAGCTCCAAGTAACGAGTCAAAGCAAGCATGGCTTCACGAAGATGCTCGTCTTTTCCTCCAAATCCATAACTCCATCGGTAGTGAGGTAATTGGTCTTGTTAATCACTGCAAGTTCGTCAAAGAATTAATGGACTATTTAGATTTCCTTTATTCTGGAAAAGGGAATCTCTCTCGCATGTTCGATGTATGCAAAGCTTTCTATAGGGCTGAAAAACAGGACCAATCTCTCACCACCTACTTTGTGTAGTTCAAGAAGATCTACGAAGAGCTCAACACGTTGCTGCCCTTCAGTCCCGACATGAAAGTTCAGCAACAGCAGCGAGAGCAAAGTTTTCCAGAGTGTTTATGGGCTGATGCCATCTCTACTGCCTGTTTTCTTATAAACCGTATGCCATCATCTGTTCTTCGAGGTGCAATTCCTTACAAAACATTATTCCCTCAGAATCCTTTGTTTCCTGTTAAACCAAAAGACTTCGGTACTACATGTTTTGTTCGGGATGTTCGGCCAGGTCTCACAAAATTATATCCAAAATCCTTAAAATGTGTATTTTTGGGATACTCTCGTCTTTAAAAAGGGTATTGATGCTACTTTCCTGGTCTTCAAAGGTATCTTGTGTCTATCGATGTCACCTTTCTAGAACACTGACCATACTTTACATCTTAGAAACCAACCTTGCACCTCCCGAGGACGATGATCTTTTATTTTATTCCATCACTTCACCAGACGTTCCATCTCCCACACAGGTACCACCTCCCTTAGCACCTGACTCCGCAGACACTATAGCACCTAACTCCACAGACATCATAGCACCTGACTCCACAAACACCATAGCACCTCCTCCTCCTCCGATCAAGATCTACACTCGTCGTGTCCGTCCGGTACCACACACGCTCAATGATCCTCCAGAGACATGTCCTACACCGGGTCCTTCGTCGTCAGATCCACCTATGATCGATGATCATCCCATTGCATTACTCAAAGGTAAACGACAGTGTACTTACCCCATCTCTTCCTCTATCTCATATAATCTTTTGTCATCCTCCTCATATGCCTTTGTTTCATCCCTCGACTCTATCACCATTCCTAAAACTGTTAGTGAGGCATTAGATCATCCAGGTTGGCAAAAAGCAATGACAGAGGAAATGAATGCCTTAGATGACAATGGTACTTGGGAGTTGGTTACTCTTCCTTCAGGGAAACGGGCAATTGGATGTAAATGGGTCTTTACGGTCAAAATGAATCCAGATGGCACGCTTTCTCGATTGAAGGCCCGATTAGTCGCTAAAGGCTTTGCCCAAACATACGGCGTTGACTATTCCGATACCTTCTCTCATGTTGCCAAGCTGACATCCATCCGACTCTTCATCTCCTTGGGAGCAACTCATGACTGGCACCTTCACCAACTTGACATAAAAAATGCATTTCTACACGAAGACCTACATGAAGAAGTGTATATGGAGCAACCTCCTGGTTTTGTTGCTTAGGGGGAGTGTGGCCATGTATGTCGTCTTCGAAAAGCATTGTATGGGCTGAAACAAAGTCCTCGTGCTTGGTTCGGAAGGTTTAGTCATGCCCTTGAAGAGTTTGGGCTTCGAAAGAGCAAATCTGACCACTCTGTATTTTTCAGGAGCACAAGAGATGGTGTCATTCTCCTAGTTGTTTATGTTGCTGACATAGTAATTACAGGGAGTGATACTACTGGCATTTTGTCTCTCACAGCATTCATCCACACTCAGTTCCAAACAAAAGACTTGGACATGCTAAAATACTTCTTGGGTGTTGAAGTATCGAGAAGCAAAAAAGGTATATACTTATCGCAAAGGAAGTATGTACTTGATTTTCTTTCCGAAACAGAGAAATTAGGTGCCAGACCATACAGTGCCCCAATGACTCCCAACATGCAGCTTACTAAGGAGGGAGAACCAATGGATGATCCTGAAAGATATAGAAGATTGGTCGGCAAGGTGAACTACCTCACCGTTACTCGTCCAGACATTGCATACTCCGTCAGCATAGTAAGTTAATTCTTGGCGTCCCCGACAATTGATCATTGGGCAGCATTGGAACAGATCTTGTGTTAGTTGAAAGGAGCACCAGGACGTGGAATCTTATACTCAAATCAGTGGTCATACTCGAATTGAATGCTTCACAGATGCAGACTATGGAGGGTATAAGATAGACAGAAGATCAACTACTGGATATTGCGTATTTTTCGGAGGAAACTTGGTCTCATGGAAGAGCAAGAAGCAACATGTCGTATCAAGATCAAGTGCGGAGTCGGAATACAGAGCGATGGCCCATGGAACATGCGAGATAATGTGGATACATCAGCTATTGACAGAATTAAGCTTCAACGTCACTTTGCCAGCGACATTATGGTGCGACAACCATGCAGCCATCCATATCGCATCCAACCCAGTTTTCCATGAGAGAACAAAGCATATTGAGATCGACTATCACTTTGTTCGTTAGAAGATTCAACAAGGCTCGATTTCCACCTCATATGTAAAAACATGCGATCAAAGAAGAGACATTTTCACGAAGGCACTTAATGGGATTCGGGTCGAATATCTTTGTAATAAGCTGGGCATGATTAACATATTTGCTCCAGCTTGAGGGGGAGTGTTATAGAATATTACTTGGTTATGATAGAATATTATGTAATTACGTAGGAGGTTATTACGTAGTTATTAGAGTATATTTTGTTACCAATTACGTTATTACTTTTGTATATAAATACCCGTAACCATGAATGAGAAATACAACTTTTACTCTCAAATTCTCTCTGATTACAATTAATATATCAGCAAAAATTTACAAACAAAAAAAAATATCTTCTCGTGGGCAAGAATTCCTAACATTGACTTCACCGAAACATTCAGTCTAGTGGCAAAACATACAACAATACGGATAGTCCTCACAGTTGCACTAAGCAGAGGATGGTCAATCAAGCAATTGGACATCAACAATGCCTTTCTTAATAAAGATCTAAAAGAAGATGTCTACATGCTTCAACCAGAGAGCTTCATTGACTCCGCAAAATCAAATCTAGTATGTTGTTTGCACAAGTCTCTTTATGGCCTTAAACAAGCCCCTAGAGCTTTGTATGCCAAATTCATAAGTGTTTTAAATGATTTTGGCTTCACCACCACCAAGTGTGATCAGTCCCTATTCACAAGGTTCACAGAATCCTCAACTGTTTATGTCCTAGTCTATGTTGATGACATCCTAATCACTGGGAGTCACAGTAGTGAAGAGCAGCTACTCATCTCCAAAATTAACTCCCAGTTTTCTCTAAAGGACATGAGTGAGGTTGATTATTTTCTGGGAATACAAGTGAAGAAGACTCTTTCATGACTGCTTTCGTCCTAATCCAATATTTTCAGGATCTTCTCTTCAAGACTAGGAGCAGTTTGCTCGCTCCACAGCCACTCCAATATCTACTGGTGTCAAGCTCACAACCTATGGCAGTGATCCAGTAGCTGACCCATCACTGTATAGGAGTGTTGTAGGTGGTCTTCAAATATGCCACAATCACAAGACATGAGCTAGCCTACTCTATTAATCGAGTATGTAAGTTTATTCGGAATCCACTTCAAGTTCACTGTAAATCAGTTAAGAGAATTATGCGTTACTTGGCGGGCACTCCAGACTATGGTCTTCACATGAAGAGATGTTCTGAAGCTGAGATAAGTCTTGTATGTTACGTGATGCAAATTGGGGTGCTGATAATGATGATCGTCATTCAACCTCAAGATAGTGTCTTTATCGAGGCCCTAACATAGTCTCATGGCAGTCCAAGAAACAGAATACTATGTTGTGGTCTAATTCTGAATCTGAATATCGAGGTCTTGTGATGTGGACATCGAGATGGATTCGCATGAAGATCAAGTCAAGATGGATTCAACTCATAAAAAAAATAAAGAAGGACTCAATCCAAGATCAACCAGGACCAATGACAAGATCAAGAGCTAAACAGCTCAAGGAAGAGATGGAGAACTTTGTCCATGAGTCCCAAAAACAAGCAGCCCAAATACAGTCTTTTAAGCCTAATAAAGAGTTGTACCTACTTCTCCTAACAACATCTGATTAGAGAAGGCTTATGGCATCTAATGAGAGACATAATTAGCCATTTATGAAACCATTTAGAGCAGCAGCAAAGGGGATTCCGAATTTCACAAGGAATATCATCAGATTCTTATTTTATAGCATTTAAGGTCTAGTTTTAATTGTATTTAAGTGTGTTTATTTCATCACTTTCTTTATGCTTTGTTTAGCTTTCGAAAACGTTTTATAATGTTTGTAAAGGTCTAAATAGTTTTCATCACACTTTTGAATGAATTTGTGAGAGATTTCTCTGTGTTTCTTCAAGAAACTATACTGAACTTATCAAGGAAATTTCTTGTGGCGTTCGAATCTAACTTATCAAGCGAATTTCCACTCTCGTTTGTGGCGTCTTCATCATTCCAAAGTTCGAGCTTCAACATAAGCTACGGGTTACGGATTCACCGAATCTGATCTCGAAGGATCCTTGGGTCTGATCCAATCCAACAAATTGAGAAGGGTCATAGTCACATTGTTGGCTTGATTCGCATCAGTTGGTTTCAGAGCTAATTCGAGTTCATCAAGGTTTAATCTATCTTTTATATTGTTATATAAAACTTCCAAATAAAAAATAAAAAAAAAACTAAAAAAAATCCATTTCTAATCATCAATTGTTTTATTTCCACCTCCACTTTGTTCTCTTTAGCCAAATATCATATTACACAAAAAACAAAAATTAAGTCATTTTTATTCATTCATGAATCGTTCTTGTTTGTTTCCTGAATATAAAAAAAAGGAAAAAAAAGAAGAATCTTGAATGAAGAGAACAAAAATCCATGAATTGAAATTACGTGCTTCTTTTTAGATCTTCGTGTTAAATATCATTCTTTTCCTTCGCTCCCTTGATGTATTTTTAAATTCGTCCAGATTTTACCATGATTCTCTTTGTGTCGTCGTCGTTCGTACTTCGTGTTAAATATCATTCTTTGCTTTCCATTATTGTTCGTTTAGTTTTCAAAGAAACGAAAGAGAGTTTGACTGGAAATAGACAAGAGTGAGTGAGATCATTAGAGGGTAAAAGCCGTATAATTGAGTGCAAAACACGAGTGGAAATTGTGTGAATTTCATAATACGAGTGAAACACGTGAGCGAGTGTTGTGAGGTCCTTTTATTTCACCGTTTACTGATTTGTGCAAGAACTAAACAAGCATGTCGGGGTTCGGAAATGACAACGACCAGCCACAAAACAATACAACTGTTTCCAAGTTGAGGCTATCATGGGAGAAGTAAGGAGAACAATGAGGCAGGAAGTGGATCGCATCAATAACCGTGTTGAACTTGTTGAACAACGTGGTCAGTGAGAACAACCTCAAAATCCCCATGACCAATCTGACGCGACTGATTTGGAGGAAAGATTTAAAAGAGAGTCTGCGGGGAGTCGTAGGAGGAATGGCCAAAGACGTGATAGAGGAAACCGTAATGAAGTTGACAATAATCTGGGGAGAATTAAAGTGAACATTCCAGCGTTTCGAGGAAGAACTGATCCGGAGGAGTACTTGGAGTGGGAAAGGAAGATCGACTTGGTTTCGATTGTCATAACTACTCCGAGTTGAAGAAAGTGAAGCTTGTAGCCATTCAGTTCACCGTGTATGCCATTGTTTGGTGGGATAAGCTGACCACTAATTAGAGGTATGATGGTGAACTAACATTGAAAGTTGGACTGAGATGAAGAGGGCGATGAGGAAAAGATTTGTGCCAAGTCATTACCGGCATGATTTACACCTCAAATTACAAAGTCTATGACAAGGTAGTCGCAGCGTGGATGAGTACCACAAGGAGATGGAGGTTACGTTGATCAGGGCCAATGTTGAGGAGGATCGGGAAGCAACGATGGCTAGGTTCCTAAATGGGCTAAACAGTGAGATGGGATGCGATAGAGCTACACCATTATGTGGAGATGGAGGATCTAGTCCATATGGCATTGAAGGTGGAAAAGCAATTAAAACGAAGTAATATGCATCATCGACAAGTGCAACAAAACTCAACACCACAACCTTGGAGATCTAAGTACCCAAAAAAAGAAGAAGCCCCTTCAAGTTTAAAGGGAAGATTTGAGCAAAAAGCAGCCCCGAATAATGTTAAACCAGTGACTACATAAACTCGATCTAGTGAGATCAAGTGTTTCAAATGTCAAGGATGAGGGCACATCGCAAATCAATGCCCCAATCAGCGAGTTATGGTGATCTGAGAGAATGGATAGATTGAGTCGGAGGCGAGTGAAGATGAAGTAGATCCGGATATGCCAGAATCGGAGGACGCATCGGTGGAAGATGAAGAGTTTGGTGTTGAACGTGGAGATTTCTTATTGATCTCAAGAAGAGCTTTGAGTACTCATGCCAAAGAAGACGATGAGAAGGTTCAGCGTGAGAACATACTTCACACTCGGTGCCATGTGAAAGAAAATATTTGCAGTGTCATCATAGATGAAGGGAGTTGCACTAATGTTGGTAGCGCAACAATGGTGGAAACACTTGGACTTAAAACACTGAAACATCCCTGACCATACAAGCTTCAATGGCTAAATGATAGTGGAGAAGTTAGGGTAACAAAGCATGTTTTTGTACCATTCAAAACCGGGAAGTTTGAAGATGAAGTGAATGTTGGAATTGATCTAGGGTTTAAGAAAAAGTTTAACGCTTCAGTAGGCGGCGGAATTTTAAAAATTTTCTTTTGACAAGTAAAACAATTTTACTAACCTAGAAAAAGAGCAAGCACATGTAAATAAAAATATTATGAGCATAATAAATTTACTAACCTTTTAGAAGCTTGAACGTTGAGAAGCTTTTTGAAAGTTGCAACGTTCGTCTCCCTTCGCAGCACGTCTCTCTTCTTTCCTCGGGAACTTGAGCAACCACGAAAGTTTGTATCACAAGAATCACTCGATAAAGAAAGGAATTAGTGTGTGGGCACTTTTAAACACGATGACTCGAGAACAAGTCTCAAAGTCGAAGAGCTAAAACACTAGGTCAAATGTGGACCTGGGTGCCAAAACAAAAACCGAAAATAACTACAGAGAGAGAGAGAGAGGATCGGCCACAAGGTCTAGAGAGAGAAGCTCTCAATCTCTAACTTATGTGCGATGAATGAAATGAGAGGAATGAGGTTGGGTATTTATAGGAGGAGGTTTACCTTCAAAAGGTAGTTTCCTTTTTCTCTATAGAATATCACATATTCATTAGAAAATCTTATTTCCTCTTTTCCTATTGCCTTGCACGTCCAACATGCCTCACGAAGGCTTAGGATTTGTTTCCTCATTTGATTTCCTCTTAGTTGGCCGAAATTGTCTATGCATCTAGAACCAATTGGTTTCCTCTTTTTCTTTTGGCAAGTATATTCATACATTAATGCACAAAATAAATCTCTCTTTCACACTATGGGTTGGGCGAAATTCTTAGGCTTCTAGAACATGTTTCTAGATGTCTTATTTGTTCATGACAACATAAGAAAAGCCCATTAAGAATTTTCACATAAAATTCCATGAAATGAAATTTAATCCTCAAGGCCCAATTCACTTATTATGGCCAAGTGTTTTTAAATTTCATTTTTTCATCATATGACAATGTCAAAAAAATTTATTGACATTCATTTCGTCCTATGTCCAAAAGGACAAAAATACCCTTTTGACAATTTTCGTAAAACTGGTCTCGTTCTTGTTTTGACTTAGCTTCTCTTTTAACTATTCGTACTCGATATGATTTCTGACAGTGACCTCATGGATCTAAATGAACAAAGCTTGAGCTAAATACTTGGACTCAAAAGTTCACAAACCTTTTCCAAGTTTAGCTTAATGTCAACTAACTCCACTAAAGAGTTGACACTGAAAATCTCTCGGTTCAAATGAATTTATTTTCTACTCAAGAATTCAACCAAATTATGATGAGTGGATCCACTGAATATTATCTATGTTTATCCTTCATGAATATTGTTACCGGTCCATCTCGGCCCGGTAGAGCGGCGACGGCCGCGATAGCGACCACCCCGGGACTCCCCCGACGCACGGCCGACCCAGGGCCAGCCTCCGGCTCCATGGTCGACCCAGAGCCGACCTCCGGCCCCATGGCCGACCCAGGGCCGGCCTTCGGCTCCATGGTCGACCCAGGGCCGGCCTTCGGCTCCATGGCCGCCCCAAGGCCGGCCTACAGCTCCATGGCCGACCTCCGGCCTCATGAGCTCGGCCTCCAGCTCCATGGCCGACCTCCAGCTCCATGGCCGACCTCCGGCTCCATGGCCGACCTCCGGTCTCATGAGCTCGACCTCCACTCGGCCTCATGAGCTCGACATCCACTCGGCCTCATGAGCTCGACTTCCACTCGGCCTCATGAGCTCGACCTCTACTCGGCCTCATGAGCTCGACATCCACTCGGCCTCATGAGCTCGACCTCCAGTCAGCCTCATGAGCTCGACCTCCACTCGGCCTCATGAGCTCGACCTCCACTCGGCCTCATGAGCTCGACCTCCACTCGGCCTCATGAGCTCGACCTCCACTCGGCGTCATGAGCTCCATGGACGACCCAGAGCCGGCCTCCAGCTCCATGGACGACCTAGGGTCGGCCTCCGGCTCCATGGCCAACCCAGGGCCGGACTTCAGCTCTATGGCCGACCCAGAGCCGGCCTCCAGCTCCATGGACGACCCAGGGTCGGCCTCCGGCTCCATGGCCGACCCAGGGCCGGCCTTCGGCTCCATGGACGACCCAGGGTCGGCCTCCGGCTCCATGGCCGACCCAGGGCCGGCCTTCAGCTCCATGGATGACCCAGGGTCGGCCTCCTGCTCCATGGCCGACCCAGAGCCAGCCTCCGCCTCCACGGCCGACCGAGGGCCGGCCTTAGACCAAGGGGATGCCCAAAAGGCCCCTCAGTCGCCTATAAATTCCGGGGTCCCGCCCCCTGTCCAAGTAATCCAGGCTTGAGTACTGAAATGCTGCCGAACTCATACCTCGCTCGTTTCTCTCAAGTCTCGGCCTCTAAACACCTAAACCCTCTTTATCCGCCTCAATCCTACTAATGTTGAGCGTCGGAGAGGTAAACAGGGGCAACCCCCCTATTTTCCCTTTGTAGTTCACACCTTCCTGCTTACTTTTCAGGTGCCTGGACGAAATAGACATCACCAACAGCTAAGGGACGACTTGAGATATCAAGTCCGACACGCTCGAGTCAAGACGAGACCACTTGGTCCGGCCTTAGGTCTAACCGCCTTTGACTCCTGAATCGTTGTCCGAAAAACTGCGACAACATTTTGGCGCTAGAAGGAGGGGACCACCGACCTTAGCGCGCTCTCCCTTCCATTCCACACTCTCACTACTCTTACGAGTCTCGAGAGATGAGTCACCTTCCCACTACCTCCGCCGGCACTCGAGCGACGAGTTCGAGGTACGGCCTCCGAAGACTCGCTCACCGTCTTGAGGGGCAACCTCGTGATAACGAGAGCCAGCCACAAGACGCGGCGAACGACCCGGAGGCCGAGCTCCGAGAGGACACGGCCCGGCGGCTTGCAGAGCTCCTTGAGCGTCCCGGCGTCGACGGCTCGCTCATCGCCAATCTCCTCGACTACGACGTCGAGGATCGATCCGCCCAAGACGACTCTGACCCCGACTATGTGGGGGAGTCAAGGACCGATGAGGTGACTCCTAGCCTCGCCCAAACACGGCCCAAGAGGTCCAATGGTGCATTGGCCGATCCTTCGCACCCGGCACGACGACAGGCACGGTTACATTCCCGGGGACTCGCCCCCTCAGTTTCAAGAGGCGGCCGGACACGGCCCCTCGCTGAGGAGAGAGCGACTTTGGTGGATGATGGGGCCGATAGCTGAAGCGCTCGCCGGACGGTCCGACCAAGGGCGACCTCGCCTCGCCACGCACCGAGCGTGGACCTTAGAGAGCGCTTGACGGCGCAGAGAAACTCCCGAGGGGAGGATCTCCACCAAAGGCTCAACTCTCGAAGGGACGCGCTTCCCGCCGCAACTCTTGGCCGGCCTCAGGCCAATGTCGTGGACCAAGTGTCCAATGAACGCCAACTGGCGACTCCTGTGGCCCCGATGATCAGCCCTGCTAACGGGCTTGACTTGGTCACGATGATTCAGAGCCTCCAAAATCAAATCATCAAGATGAGGGAGTCAGGGAGGCAACGACCGTATGGAGGGATTGAGGAGTCATACTCTCCCTTCGCCGCTCAAATCCTCCGAACTTCAAATTGCCATCCATCCCTCCGTATGACGTACGGACGGACCCAAACTTCCACATCCAACACTACGAGACGTGGATGACAATGCAAGGGCAGCCGGACGCGACCCTATGCCAGGCCTTCAGCCTGACCCTCACAGGGTCGGGCTTTGAGTGGTTCCGGAGTTTGAGACCCAGGAGCATCCCGTCCTTCCGGGCATTGCGAGAGGCTTTCCTTGCCCGCTTCGCCACGCTCGTGGCACAAAAGAAGTCAAAGACCCACCTCCTATCCATCCGGCAAGGGAGAGACTAGACGTTGAGACAATACCTCGCTCGCTTCACCGAGGAGTCTCACAAGGTCGAAGGATTCGACGACAAGGATGCCATCACGGCAATCACCGAGGGAGTTCACACGAGCGACTTCCTCAAGTCTATCGTTGGGAAAGTCCCGCGAGACATGGCGGAGCTGATGACGAGAGCCCGCACGTACATGGGGATCGAGGACTATCTCGATGGCCGAGATGGCCGGAAGTTAGGGGGACAGGGTAGTCGACGCCGCGACGACCGAGATGGAGATCGTCCCGACCCTCGAAAGAGGAGGAACAAGGGAGGGCAGGCCCCTAACGGCCGCTCCCTCCCCGGGCCAATACCATCACACGTCGATAGCTTCCGAAAGTTCTCGACGTTCACCCCCTTGAACACCCCAACGGAGCGGATCCTAGCTCTGCACCGCGACAAGCTAGGGAGCCCCACTCCTCTCACAAAGGATCCTGCAAAAAGGGATCGAAGCTAGTTTTGCGAGTACCACCAAGATTACGGGCATCTGACATCCGAGTGTTATCAGCTCAAGCGTCAGATCGAGGCCCTAATTCAAGACGGAAAATTGAAAGAGTACGTCTTCAGAACGATCGAGACGGCCGCGGCGCACGGAGAACGCCCGCGGCAAGAAAGAAAGGGTCCGGCGATGGTAACCGTCACGGACCGAGCGGCAAACAGAGAACCGGAGAGCTCACAACTGCACGTCGTGGGCTCAATCATGGGCGGCCCGGAGTTTGGGGACTCGTCCACGCAAAGGAAGAAGTACGTGCGTGAAGTTTCCCAAGGGAAAATAGCGCACTACATCAACCATACGTACGAGGCTCCTCCTCCGGCCCCATTCGAGTCCATGTTCTTCACTGGCCAAGAGGCGGCGCGAGTCCTCCACCCACACAACGACGCGATAGTCGTCTCAGCCCCGGTCGCCAACAACCTCGTCCGGAGAATCCTAATCGATAATGGGAGCTCCGCCGATATAATCTTCAAGTCGGCGCTGGACAGGATGAAGATATCTGGGATGAGACCGACCCCGATCTCGACTCCACTCTTCGGCTTCTCCGGGGAGAGGGTCATGACGGAGGGAACCATCGACCTCCCGGTGACCTTCGGGACACCGGGGAGGCTCGAGGTCACCCACATCGTATCATTCTTGGTCGTGGACCAACCATCCGCCTACAACATCATAATTGGCCGCCGACCCTCAATCGATTGAAGGCCATTACGTCCACTTCCCACCTGATGATGAAGTTCCCGATTGACAAGGGAATAGCCATGATGTTGGGAGACCAATCGATGGCAAGGGTGTGCTACATCCAAGGTGTGGACATGAAAGAAAAGGGAAAGATGGTGAGCACCGTCTTCCAGCTCGGGGACAAGCTCCCATGCAAGGTCGAGAAGGGAGTCACCTTCGGAGAACTGGACCAAAGGGACGATGTCGAGCGTCGAAAGGTGGACAACTCCCGTCCGAAGTCCGAAACCGGCTCGCCACCTTCCTCCGTGAGCACAAAGACGTCTTCGCGTGGACACACGTCGACATGCCGGGGATCGACTCCGAGATAATGGCTCACCATCTCAACGACGACAAGAGAGTAGCTGAACGCGTTCAACCGCGGCGGACGTTCAGCGGAGAGAGATACCAACCCATTGGTGAAGAGGTTGACAAACTTCTCGCCGCCGACTTCTTTAGGGAGGCGGAACACCCCAAGTGGGTGTCCAATGTGCTGATGGTCAAGAAGCCAAACGGGAAGTGGCGGATCTGTATCGACTATAAAGATCTCAACAAGGCCTGCCCGAAAGATAGCTTCCCTCTCCCGAGGATCGAGCAACTTGTGGATGCTACGGCGGGCCACGAGTTGTTGAGCTTCATGGATGCCTACTCGGGCTACAATCAGATCCGCATGCACAAGCCGGATCAGATCAAGACCACCTTTGTTACGAACCGCAGACTCTACTGCTACAAGGTCATGCCCTTTGGCCTCAAAAACGCGGGAGCAACGTATCAAAGGTTGGTGAACGGAATGTTCGCCAATCAAATTGGCAAAACCATGGAGGTCTACGTGGACGATATGCTCGTCAAGAGCCTCAAGGCCCACGACCACGTTCGAGACCTTAGAGAGATGTTCACGATCCTGCGACGCTACAAGATGAAGCTCAACCCCAACAAGTGCACTTTTGGGGTCGAGTCCGAAAAATTCTTGGGCTACATGGTTAGCCGCCGCGGGATCGAGGCTAACCCTGAGAAGATTAGGTCGATCTTAGAGATGAGGTCGCCGCAGAAAGTGAAAGAAGTTCAGAGTCTGACGGGAAGGATCGCCGCATTGATGCGATTCGTGTCCAAGGCCACCGATAGGTGCTAACCGTTTCTCAAGGCACTGAAGAAGAGCAACGCGTTTGTATGGACGGAGGAGTGCGAGGAAGCATTCCGCGAAATGAAAGCCTATTTCGCCTCCCTCCCATTCCTCGCAAAGCCAAAGAATGGCGAAACCTTGTACATCTACCACGCGGTTTCCGACAGGGCCGTGAGCGCGGTTCTCATACGCGAAGAAGACAAGGTGCAATGGCCGGTCTATTACGTTAGCAAGGCGCTCCTCGACGCCGAGACTCGATACCCGGAAATCGAGAGATTGTCCCTCGCCCTTGTCATGAGCGTGAGAAAACTCCGACCCTACTTTCAGGCGCACCCCATTGTGGTCCGCACGGGACATCCCATCGAGAAGGCCCTTCAAAAAGGGACCTCCTCTCGAATGGCCATATCGTCCCAAGAGTTGGGCGAGTACGGGGTCAAGTTCCAACCGAGAACCGCCATCAAGGGCCAAGCCCTCGCCGACTTCATAGCCGAGTTCGCAGGCGCACCCTCAACTAACGAGGGGGACAAAGGTGGTGAGGGCAGAGAAGACAAGGAGAACGACCACGACGAGTTGTCGAAAAAGAGGACCAACGGCCCGATAGGACTGGTCTGGGACTTGCACGTAGATGGCGCGTCAAACGCCCGGGGGGACTGGCGCCGGCGTTGTGCTCACAAATCCCGATAGGGAAAAGCGGAGATACGCCCTGCGGTTCGAGTTCAAGGCTTCCAACAACGAGGCGGAGTACGAAGCTCTGATCGTTGGCTAGGCGTCCAGAACCTGCGCATCCACTGCGACTCGCAGTTGATCGTAAATCAGGTTAAGGGCGACTACGCCGCTAAAGAGCCAAACATGATCGCGTACCTGTCCAAGACCCAAAAGAACCTAGAGGCCCTGTCATGGTTCGAGATCGTTCAAGTTCCTCGAGAGGCGAACGTCGACGCTGACGCCCTGGCTCGCCTCGCATCTGGAATAGACGAGGAGGGCGAGGGCAGCGTCCCGATCGAAGTGCTGACCCGACCCTACATCTCGAGAGGCGACGTAGGGGTAGTTGACGAGACCCCGCCTCCCTCATGGATGACTTAGCTCGTGGAATTCCTTAAGCGATGAGTCATCCCCGAAGACAAAGAAGAGGCCAAAAACCTGAGAAGCTTGGCGCCGAAGTACATGATGAGGGAGGATAACCTATTCAAGAGGGGCTACTCCATGCCACTCCTCCGCTGCTTGACCGAGGTCGAGGCGAAGAAAGCGCTCCGTGAGGTGCATGAGAGAGTGTGAGGAAACCACGCCGTCGGACAATCTTTGGCATTAAAGCTACTGAGACTCGGTTATTTTTGGCCAACCTTGAAAAAGACTCCCACGAGTGGGCCAAAAAATGCGACCAATGCCAGAGGTTCGCCCACATCCCGCGCCAAGCGCCGGCCCCGTTATGCCCGATCGTCGTGCCGCGACCCTTCGCGAAATGGGGAGTCGACCTCATCGGTGAACTACCCATGGCCCCGAGGCAATACAAGCATGCGATCGTGGCGATCGACTACTTCACGAAGTGGGTAGAGGCCGAACCGTTGGCAAAGATCACCGAGGCGAACACGACGAGCTTCATCTGGAAGAACATTGTCTGCCGCTTCGGGATCCCCGCGTCGATTGTGACCGACAACGGAAAACAATTCTGTTGTCAATGGTGCCCACAAGAAGAGTTGTAGTGTGTATTTATGTACATTTGATGTCATATAGTCTTACGAAGACTCTTGCTTGTAACTGCTTATTTATTAATAAAAGTTGAAACGTTCATTCAATCTTCCTTGTCTGAAGCTTTATGATAAAACATTAGTCTTTAGTCCATAAACAAACCTAACAACTTACGAAGAGACAAATGTAGATTTGCATGAACAAACTCTTCGTAGTTTGCTTAAAACGATATATTCGCAATCTAAGGGTCAAGGGACTATTGACCTCAGTACGATTGTTAGAAGAATCTATGATGTCTGGTTATGAGGCATCGAGAGTTGGAGACTCTATAGTTCTTCTAGGTATTTTCTAAAGGTACTGAATTGACCAGTGCACTTCTAGAGACAAGATAAGAACAAACCATTTAACCTCTTATGTCTCGAAGTCACTACGTATGAATTGCATCGTGCTTACCTTAATCCTGAAATGAGACATGTCATTTCACACCTTAGTATTCTCATTTGAGAAAGTCAGAGTTCGGACTCACTATGTGATTCCGAACAAGGCTATTGGTGAAGTACTAAGTTGTGAGAATGTCATGAGTAACTTTGTGAAGTTCTCATAGATATGGAATTCATGTACAAGATTGCTTAAATGCAATGTATATCACCTCATGCTTTGTTCCTTGGAGTGTGAATAAATGAACGGGCCAGTGTCCAAATTGAGTCTTGACTCTTTTGGATGAAACAATGTGACTTGTTAGCTCCTCATCAATACATTGTTTCTAACTTATTCACAAGCGACTAAGGAGTTGAGGAAATAACAGCTAGAAGGGTAAAATGGTAATTTTGTAAATCCCGACTAGCTGATGATATTCATGAAGGGTAAACACTGATAATATTCTGTGGATCCGCTCATTACAATTAGGTTAAATTCTTGAGTAGAAAATAAATTCATTTGAACCGAGAGATTTTCAGTGTCAACTCTTTAGTGGAGTCAGTTGACGTTAAGCTAAACTTGGAAAAGGTTTGTGAACTTTTGAGTCCAAGAATTTTAGCTCAAGCTTTGTTGATTTGGATCCACGAGGTCACTGTCACGAATCACATCGATTAGGAATAGTTAAACTGGAAGCTAAGTCAAAACAAGAACGAAAATTGTCAAAAGGGTATTTTTGTCTTTTGAGACATAAGATGAAATGAATGTCAATAAATTTTTTGACATGGTCATTTGATGACAAGTAACACTCGGCCATAATATGATTAATTGGGCCTTGTGGATTAATTTCATTTCATATGAATTTTATTGAAAATTCTTAATGGGCCTTTTTCATGTTGTCATGAACAAAAGAAGAAGCTTCTAGAAGCTCCTTCTAGAGACATGTTGGGCGCCCATAATACCCAAAGAAAGAGAGAATATTTTGTGCATAAATGTATCATGATACTTGCCAAAAGAAAAAGAGGAAACAAATTTCCCAATGTCGGAAACTATATGGGCGGCCAAGACAAGCAAAGAAGAGGAAACAAATTAGGAAACAAATCCCTTATGGGAAAGGAAATGTTGGGCGCATATGGAGATAATGGGCAATAAGAGATTGCTCATGAATGCTTGGAAAAAAGAGGAAACTCCCATTTCTAAGGCTAACCCTTCTCCTATAAATAGGGCCCTCATTCTCATTGTTTTCCAATTTCCACATAAGTTAGAGATTGAGAGCCTCTCTCTCTAGAACTTGTGGCCGCCCCTCTCCTCTCTCTCTCTAGTCAACTTCGTTTTATTGTTTTGGAACCTAGGTCCTCATTTGACCTAGAGTTTAGCTCTGCGACTTCAAGACTCGTTCTTAAGTCGTAGTGTTTAAAAGTGTCCACTCACTGATTCCTTTTATTTCGAGTTATTTAGTGATAGAAACCATCGTGGTTGCTCGAGTTGCCGAGGAAAGAAAGAGAGACGTGCTGCGAGGGGAGACGAGCCTTGCAAACTTTCCAAAAGCTTCTCAAAGTTCAAGCTTCAAGAAAGGTTAGTAAACTTCTATGCTCATTATAGTTTTTATTTATATGTACTTGCTCTTTGTCTAGGTTAGTAAAAAATTGTTTTTACTTGAAATTTTTTTTTTTTAAATTCCGCCGCTTTGCAAAGCGTTAAACTTTTTCTTAAACCCTAGATCAATTCCAACAAATTCGACAATGCGCGCCTCCGAGAAATGTGCGAACAGTTGGGCATTGGCAAGACTTACTCCTCTCCCCGCCATCCATAGGCCAACGGTCAAGTCGAGGCGGTCAACAAGACGATCAAAGAGAACCTGAAGAAGAAGCTGGAAGAAAGGAAGGGGGCTTGGGCCGACGAGCTTCCCATGGTCTTGTGGGCGTACTGAACCACCGCTCGAAATGCGACCGGCGAAACCCCTTTCGCTCTCGCGTTTGGCGTCGAGGCCGTGGTACCTGTCAAAACCAAGCTGCCGACCCTGCGCATAGAGGAATATGAAGAAGCCGCCAAAGACGATGCAATCAGGCTTGAGCTAGACCTCATAGATGAGAAGAGGGCGGACGCGCTCACCCGCCTTGCTGCACAAAAGAGGAAGGTCGAGAAGTACTACAACTCCAAGATCAAGTTGCGGAAGTTCGCCGACAGAAGCCTCGTCCTCAGAAGGGTGTTCCAAAACACCAAGGTGCAAGGAGTGGGAGTTTTGGGTCCCACCTGGGAAGGCCTGTATCGTGTGCGCCGAGCCATTCACAACGGAACGTACGAGCTCGAGAACCTGGAAGGACTCGTGTTCACGCACCCGTGGAACGCGGAGCACCTGCGGCAATACTACCAGTAGAGGCGCCACATCCCCGACGTGCAATTATTTTCATTTTGTTTTCAATATTAGTAAAATACAATTTCATATTTCAAGTACGGCCAACAACCTGGGAATGTAATTTTTAACTATTTCAACATTATAATTTGTTTACATTTCGCTTCGACACCTTTACCTTATTGTACTACAATTTCTCGTTTCCTCTACGAGCACCCAAGAAACTCGGGGGGCTAACGGGGATAAAATGAGGATAACAAGCTCATTTTTCGCGCGACACACTCGCGCAATAACACGTTTACGCGCCGAAAGGTAGCGAAACGTCAACAAATCGGATCCGCGCACCGGACCTCCGACCCTCGCACGACGCTTTCGCACGACTCCACGTTTCACGCGCCGAAAGGTAGCGGAACATCAACAAGTCGGATCCGCGCACCGGACCTCCGACCCTCTCGCGACGCTCTCGCACAATTCAACGCCCCGCACACCGATAGGCAACGGGGCGTCGGTGGATCGCGTCCGCGCACCGGACCGTCGATCCCGGCAGTCAAAACCCAAAACGTGACACGCGTACCGACAAGTACCACGCTCACTGGGAACTGCGTCTACAACAAGCTCGTCCCGATACGCACGCCGATAGGTAGTGTACTCGCCGGAAGATGAGCGCGACGGCCACCCAGCTCGCACACGCCGATAGGCGACGAGTCACGAATGGAGGGCCAAGAGTCGCACCCGCCGAACGAATCTGGTGTAGCCAGCGTTCGCGGGAATCCTCGCCGCCAAGTGCGGCAGTAAGCCGTGCAAACCGGTTACGCTAGGTAGGGTAAGCCGGACTCGTAAGACACGCACCAATCACATCGCGCGAATCGATTACGCTAAGCATAGCAAGTCGAGAAAATAACACGCATAACAGACGAAAAAGCTTTAACTAAAGCAAACAATGTTGTACGAGCACTCCAACAAGAAAAGTATGAGAGTACGGCAGACTTCTAACGAAAGAAAAACATAGCGAAAATCCGAAAGAAAACACCATGTAAGCGCTAAACAAGTGCGCAAAAAACCAAAGAAAAGTTGGCTACTCTGAGCCGAAATCGAGTTGCTCTTCATCTTCCTCGGGGAGAGGAGCGCCGAACCCGCCAATGGCTTCTCCATCCGACTGGCGGTTCGTCGACTGGGCAGCCTACGCGGGGACTTGAGGATGCGGGTCATCCTCCGCCGGCTCGTCATCCAAAGGAGGGAACATGGCGTTGAAGAAGGATAACGTGGTCCCGCGAGACGCGTTCTCCTTCGCGGTCGTGTCCCGGACCCGTTTGGCCGCCTCATAACGAGCCACCTCCAGCGCGAGGTCCCAGTCGTCCTCGAAGTCCGTTTTGGACCGCATAGCGTCGTCTTTCTCCTCGACGAGGGTCTGCACCTCCGCCTGCAAAGTATCCTTCTCCCTCTCGGCCGTGACCCGGGAGATCTCGCTCGCCGACAGCCGAGTGTGGACGATGCTCAGCTCCTCATCCCGGCTCGAGAGCGCCGCCTGGAGTTTCTTCGTCTCCCCTAAGAAGGTGTCAGCCTCCTGCTCCGCCTTCTCTCGGGATGCCTGCTCTGCCACGCGGAGCGATTTCTCGGCCGCCGACTCCTCGCGAGCTCGCTTCAGTTCTTCCTCGAGTGCTTGAGACTCTCGAGCGGTACAGACTCCCGCTAGAGCGGCAGCATGGGCGGCCGCCGTGCTCTCCTTGTCTCTCTCCATGATCTGCATGCGTCGTAGCAGATCCTGGAGAATGCGGTCGCTTCGCTCTTGGCGTGCGAGCATCTGTGGAAACGAGTGATATACGTATGATCGGAATGAGCATAATAATTACACACAAAACAAGCAAACGAGTCGTACCTTTCGGGCGTCTCCGATCCCATTCTGGAAATGCTCGAGGTCGCTCGTCGTCAAGAGACCCTTGATATCCCGCAGAGGAATTTCAAGGATCCCTCGGGAGCACTGGTCCCTCAGCTCTGCCGCCTCCGCTAGGAGCATCGAGTCCATGATGTCCGGCGCCACCGATGTGTGGGCGCGCTTGTGGCCGGAGGGTGATCCGAAGGAAGTCGACGACGATGGTCGCCTGTTAGAAGAGATCGCCTCGTTCCTCGCCCGCGGTGGCAACCCCCGGTGGCAAACCTCAGCTTGGGGACGAGTTGCGGTCGTAGCTTCGACGGTAGGTGCCGCTCTCGGCACTTGTGTGTGCGGTCGATGTCGTCGGGTCATGGTATCTGAAAATGAGAAATAAACAACAATAAGTTAGAACGCAAACGATAAGCATAAATACAACGAAACATGCAACAGCGCGGAAACATAAGTATGGCTAGTACCCCCCACGTCGGGGGGACGGGCAGACGAACCCCCCGCCTCTGATTGAGGATCCTCTGTAACCTCCGCGCCGAGACCCGGGCACGGAGGAGCGTCGTCGCCAGGCACGAACCACCCAGTCCTCGCCATCAAGTCTGGGGACTCGAAGAGTGATCCCTGCCGTCTCGACTCTGGAACCGCCCTGATCACCGTGTCGAGCTCGGAGTCCTCGGCGTCGCTTACCGGTGGAAAATCGGCCGCGGGACCAAATGCGAGGGGCGCAACCCCGAAAGCCGACTCGGACACCAACACCCAAGGGTACCTATGCTTCGAAGTGACCCTGGTGACGATGGCTAGGCGCTTCCGATGTGAGACTAGGTAGGAGCCCGGCCTCCCGGGGACCCCTCGCACCGATATGAGATCCTGAATGTCGTCCGCAGTAACGGCCCTTTTCTTCGCTCGCTAGAGCATCATATGGCACGCCGCGACCACTCGATAAAAGAACAGAGACATCTACGAAGCGTGTACCCCTAACCGAACCAACAACTCCTGGATGACAGGCTGGAAGGGCAACCTCAGTCCTCCGTGAAGACTCGCCTCGTGGATCGCGGCGAACCCCTTTCGCGGGCGAGTCGGAAGGTCATCGGGTAACGGCCGTAGAATCGACACGAACTCCGAGATGTTGTAGCGCTTCCTCAGGCTCGTGAAGTTGATGATCGAGAGCGAACTCGGGACATCGACGCCCGAGCAGTAAAGGTCGCCACGTATGATCGATTCTCCAGTCGGGAAGGTCAAGGCCCGCGTCTCCTCCCGCGCGGTTACGGAAAGTGTCGCCGCAGGTGTAACGTGACGGCTCGACGAGTCGCTCGAGCGCTCGGCGTCTGAAGCGTTGCTCGGGCAGGGGGCGACACCCTCACGGCCGCCCACTCGAGCCGGGCTGTCCCTCTCAACCTCGGCATGGTCGCCCGAGCGCGCGCCTGGTTGCCAGCCGGCCGGGCCGCCGCCGTCAGGCTGGCCCAGCCCGTGGCCGGCCGTGCTCCCTCGTGCGCGCATCTAGCCCAAGGACCCAACCCATCTCCTGGCTGGGCGGGTCCTCTACGCACGGGCCCAGCCCGATAGGGCCTAGGGTTTGCCCAAGGGCTGCGCAGGGCGCTACCCCCTGGCCGGCGCCACCTGGCCAGGCCGCCTCCTGTCCGGCGTCGGCCCCTCCCTGGGCGGCGTCACCTGGCGCCGGCAATCCTCCAGCGGCGCGAGACATCGCCGGCGTGGCCAGGCCCGGGGGGCTCTCCTCCTGGGCGCGATCTGCAGGCCGCCCGGCGGCCTCACCCAGCCGAGCCAAGGCCTCCCCCGCGTCGGGACCGGCCCAGAGGGCGTCGACACCGGTCGGCGCGCCCTTCTCGGCGTCGGCTTCTCCGTGCGCGGCCGCTCCGTGCTCACTCGTACAGCCCGGGCATTCCTCCGCACCGGCGCACCTGGTGACTACCCGAACGGCCCCGCCCAGTCAGGTGGGGACTCCCCCGGCGCTGGGGTCCGCCCAGAACGCGCCGCCCCTGGGCAAGGCGTCCTCCCCGGCGTAGTCCCCCTCCGGCGCGTCTCCTCCAGCGCCGGCCGCTCCCAGCGCGGCTTCCTCCGGCGCGCGCACGGCGTCCAGGCCGCCTGTGGGTGGTTGGGCATCGTTCCCCGGCCTGGGTAGGTCTTCCCCGACACCTCCAGCATCGCCGGCGCCGCCCCGGGCCAAGGCGCCTCCTCCGACGCGCAGGCCATCCCCGGTGTCCGCCGGCCGGCGCTGGCCGTCTCCGGCACGCGCGTCCTCTGCCTCGCCGGTCAGCCACGCCTCCACAAAAGAGAGATCTTCCCCAGTCATCTCAACCGCATTGTTCGAGTTCGACGTGTGTCGTGTTTCGAAGAACGTTGGGGGAGGCGAAATTTGGGCCCAAAAATTGTCTAAGTCTACGTGGTTGTCCCCGAACAAATGAAGCAAGTCGTCTTCAATGGTCCCACCCGCCGATAGGTGGTCGATGGGGTCCATGGGCGCGAATAACGAGACTAAAGCGATCGAAAAAAAATAATAATAATATTAAAAGACGTCGGAACATACCTCTGGGCGACGGGCTTCTCCAGTGGGCCGACGGTAGACTTTGAGTTTACCATGCGACTTACACTCGATGATAAACTCGGGGGGCTAATGTTACCGGTCCATCTCGGCCCGGTAGAGCGGCGACGGCCGCGATAGCGGCCACCCCGGGACTTCCCCGACGCACGGCCGACCCAGGGACGGCCTCCGGCTCTGTGGCCAACCCAGAGCCGACCTCCGGCCCCATGGCCGACCCAGGGCCGGCCTTCGGCTCCATGGCCGACCCAAGGCCGGCCTCCAGCTCCATGGCTGACCTCCGGCCTCATGAGCTCGGCCTCCAGCTCCATGGCCGACCTCCGGCCTCATGAGCTCGGCCTCCAGCTCCATGGCCGACCTCCGGCTCCATGTCCGACCTCCGGCCTCATGAGCTCGACCTCCACTCGGCCTCATGAGCTCGACATCCACTCGGCCTCATGAGCTCGACCTCCACTCGGCCTCATGAGCTCGACCTCCACTCGGCCTCATGAGCTCGACCTCTACGCGCCCTCATGAGCTCGACCTCCACTCGGCCTCATGAGCTAGACCTCCACTCGGCCTCATGAGCTCGACCTACAGTCGGCCTCATGAGCTCGACCTCCAGCTCCATGGATGACCCAGAGCCGGCCTCCGGCTCCATGGACGACCGAGGGTCGGCCTCCGGCTCCATGGACGACCCAGGGTTGGCCTCCGGCTCCATGGCCGACCCAGGGCCGGCCTTCAGCTCCATGGACGACCCAGGGTCGGCCTCCTGCTCCATGGTCGACCCAGGGCTGGCCTTCGGCTCCATGGCCGACCCAGAGCCGGCCTCCGGCTCCACGGCCGACCCAGGGCCGGCCTTCGACCAAGGGGATGCATAAAAGGCCCCTCAGTCACCTATAAATGCCGGGGTCCCGCCCCCGGTCCAGGTAATCCAGGCTTGAGTACTGAAACGCTGCCGAACTCGTACCTCGCCCGTTTTTCTCAAGTCTCGGCCTCTAAACACCTAAACCCTCTTTATCCGCCTCAATCCTACTTATGTTGAGCGTCGGAGAGGTAAACAGGGGCAACCCCCCTGTTTTCCCTTTGTAGTTCACACCTTCCTGCTTACTTTTTAGGTGCCTGGACGAAACAGACATCACCAACAGCTAGGGGACGACTTGAGATATCAAGTCCGACACGCTCGAGTCAAGACGAGACCACTTGGTCCGGCCTTGGGTCTAACCGCCTTTGATTCCTAAATCGTTGTCCGAAAAACTGCGACAACAAATATCATCAGCTAGTCGGGATTTACAAAATTACCATTTTACCCTTCTGGCTGTTATTTCCTCAACTCCTTTGTCGCTTGTGAATAAGTTAGAAACAATGTATTGACGAGGAGCTAACAAGTCACATAGTTTCATCCAAAAGAGTCAGGAACAAAGCATGAGGTGATATACATTGCAATAGAGTCAATTTGGACACTGGCCAGTTCATTTATTCACATTCCAAGGAACAAAGCATGAGGTGATATACATTGCATTTCATCAATCTTGTACATGAATTCCATATCTATGAGAACTTCACAAAGTTAGTCATGACATCTTCATAACTTAGGACTTCACCAATAGGTCCTGTTCGAAATCACATAGTGAGTCCGAACTCTAACTTTCTCAAATGAGAATACGTAAGCTATGAAATGACATGTCTCATTTCAGGATTAAGGTAAGCATGATGTGATTCATACGTAGTGACTTCGAGACATAAGAGGTTAAATGGTTTGTTCTTATTTTGTCTCTAGAAGTGCACTGGTCAATTCAGTACCTTCGGAAGATACCTAGAAGAACTATAGAGTCTCCAACTCTCAATGCCCCATAACCAGACATCATAGATTCTCCTAACAATCGTGCTGAGGTCAATAGTCCTTTGACCCTTAGATTGCGAATATATCGTTTTAAGCAAACTACGAAGAGTTTGTTCATGCAAATCTACATTTGTCTCTTCGTAAGTTGTTAAGTTTGTTTATGGACTAAAGACTAATGTTTTATCATAAAGCTTCAAACAGACAAAGAAGAATGAATGAACGTTTCAACTTTTTATTAATGAATAAGAAACTACAAGAAAGAGTCTTCATGAGACTTTGTTACATCAAATGTACAAGAGAAAGACTACAACTCTTCTTGTGGGCACCATTGACAACAATGAAATGTGATGTCGTGCCAATGCAAGTTGGGCATCTTCTATTGGGAAGGCCATGGCAGTTCGATTTTCGAGTACAACATGATGGCTTCACCAACAAACACTTATTCTTCCACAAAGAACGCAAAATCATTTTTGCACCACTGACCCCATATGAAGTTTTTGAGGATCAAAATAGACCACACAAATTGAGTGAACAAAAGAAAAATGAGAGAAAACAAGAGAGACAAGTTCTAACCAAAGAGAGCAAATCTGAGAGAAAACAAAGTCTATATGCCACAAAGAGAGATATCACGTGTTATCGGCCCGACCCCGGTCGCGACCAGTCAAGGGCAAAGCAGCGATCAGACTTGCCCCTGCCATTGATCGGCCCATGGGCCGGCTCAGCCAATGGCCGGCCCAATAGCCTCAGCCCAAGACCGAGCTCGGCTATCCTCGGCCTCATGAGCTCGACCTCCGCTCGGCCTTGTGAGCTCGGCCTCTTCTTGGCCTCGTAAACTCGACCTCGGCCTCACGAGCTCGACCTCGGCCTCATGAGCTCGACCTCGGCCTCATGAGCTCGACCTCGGCCTCACGAGCTCGACCTCGGCCTCACGAGCTCGATCTCGGCCTCACGAGCTCGACCTCGGCCTCACGAGCTCGACCTCAGCCTCACGAGCTCGACCTCGGCCTCACCTCGGCCTCATAAGCTCGACCTCGGCCTCACGAGCTCAACTTCGGCCTCACGAGCTCGACCTCGGCCTCATGAGCTCGGGTATCCTCGGCCATCGGCCATCCTCGGCCAATGGCCGAGCCTATGCTATCCTCGGCCAATGGCCGAGCCTGGCTATCCTCGGCCATCGGCCATCCTCGGCCAATGGCCGAGCCTATGCTATCCTCGGCTATCGGCCATCCTCGGCCAATGGCTGAGCCTATGCTACCCTCGGCCAATGGCCGAGCCTAATGCTTCACTCGGCCAAGGGGCCCACCAATGACCCCTTGGTCGCCTATAAATACAAGAGGCCCGCCCTCTTCAAAAGGTAATCCATTCTTGACCACTGAAACGCTGCCGAACTCGTACCTTGCTCGTTTCTCTCAAGTCTCGGCCCCTAAACACCTAAACCTTCTTTATCCACCTCAATCCTGCTAATGTTGAGCGTCAGAGAGGTAAACAGGGGCAACCCCCCTGTTTTCCCTTTGTAGTTCACGTGTTCTCTCTTCCTTTTCAGGTGCTTAGACGAACTCAAGGGACATTCATAGCTAAGGGAAGACTCGGGATACCGAGTCCGACATGCTCGAGCCCAAACGCGACCACTCGGTCCGCCCTTGGGTCGAACCGTTCGGGGCTCCTAAATCGTTGTCCGAAAAACAGAGACAACATTTTGGCGCTAGAAGGAGGGGACTACCGGCCTTAGCACGCTCTCCCTTCCATCCCACACTCTCACTACTCTTACGACTCTCGAGAGATGAGTCACCTTCCCACTACCTCCGCCGGCACTCGGGCGATGAGTTCGAGGTACGGCCTCCGAAGCTTCGCTCACCGTCTTGAGAGGCAACCTCGGCCAGCCCCAAGACGCGGCGAGCGACCCCGAGGCCGAGCTCCGAGAGAACACGGCCCGGCGGCTTGCGGAGCTCCGAGACCCTCCCTGCGTCGACGGCTCGCTCATCGCCAATCTCCTCGGCTACGACGTCTAGGATCGATCCGCCCAAGACGACTCCAACCCCGACTACGTAGGGGAGTCAAGGACCGACGAGGCGACTCCTAGCCTCGCCCATTCACGGCCCGAGAGGTCCAATGGTGCATTGGCCGATCCTCCGCACCCGGCGCGGCGACAAGCACGGTCGCATTCCCAGGGACTCGCCCCCTCGGTTTCAAGAGGCGGCCGGACACGGCCCCTCGCCGAGGAGAGAGCGACTCTGGTAGACGATGGGGCCGATAGCCGAAGCGCTCGCCGGACGGTCTAACCAAGGGCGACCTCGCCTCGCCACGCACCGAGCGTGGACCTTAGAGAGCGCTTGACGGCGCAGAGAAACTCCCGAGGGGAGGATCTCCGGCAAAGGCTCAACTCTCGGAGGGACGCGCTTCCCGCCGCAACTCTTGGCCGGCCTCAGGCCAACGTCGTGGACCACGTGTCCAACGAGCGCCAGCCGGTGACCCCCGTGGCCCCGACGGTCGGCCCGGCTAACGGGCTTGATATGGTCACGATGATTCAGAGCCTCCAAAACCAAATCATCGAGATGAGGGAGTCGGGGAGGTAGAGGCCGTATGGAGGGATCGAGGAATCATACTCTCCCTTCGCCGTACAAATCCTCGCGCAACCTTGCGTGGGGAAATTCAAATTGCCGTCCATCCCTCCCTATGACGGGCGGACTAACCCGAACTTCCACATCCAACACTACGAGACGTGGATGACAAGCCTTCAGCCTAACCCTCACAGGGTCGGGCTTTGAGTGGTTCCGGAGCTTGAGACCCAGGAGCATCCCGTCCTTCCGGGCTTTGCAAGAGGCTTTCCTTGCCCGCTTCGCCACGCTCGTGGCACAAAAGAAGTCGAAGACCCACCTCCTCTCCATTCGGCAAGGGAGAGACGAGACGTTGAGACAATACCTCGCTCGCTTCACCGAGGAGTCTCACAAAGTCGAGGGGTTCGATGACAAGGACGCCATCACGGCGATCACCGAGGGAGTTCGCACGAGCGACTTCCTCAAGTCCATTATTGGGAAAGTCCCGCGGGACATGGCGGAGCTGATGACGAGAGCCCGCACGTATATGGGAATCGAGGATTATCTCGATGGTCGAGATGGCCGGAAGTCAGGGGGGCAAAGTAATCGACGCCGCGACGACCAAGATGGAGATCGTTCCGACCCTCGAAAGAGGAGGAACAAGGGAGGCCAGGCCCCTAACGGCCGCTCCCTCTGTTGTCAATGGTGCCCACAAGAAGAGTAGTAGTATCTATTTATGTACATTTGATGTCATATAGTCTTACGAAGACTCTTGCTTGTAATTGCTTATTCATTATTAATAAAGTTGAAACGTTCATTCATTCTTCTTTGTTTGAAGCTTTATGATAAAACCTTAGTCTTTTAGTCCATAAACAAACTTAACAACTTACGAAGAGACAAATATAGATTTGCATGAACAAACTCTTCGTAGTTTGCTTAAAACGATATATTCGCAATCTTAGGGTCAAAGGACTATTGACCTCAGTATGATTGTTAGAAGAATCTATGATGTCTGGTTATGAGGCATTGAGAGTTGGGGACTCTATAGTTCTTCTAGGTATCTTCCGAAGGTACTGAATTGACCAGTGCACTTCTAGAGACAATATAAGAACAAACCATTTAACCTCTTATGTCTCGAAGTCACTATGTATGAATTGCATCATGCTTACCTTAATCCTGAAATGAGACATGCCATTTCACACCTTAGTATTCTCATTTGAGAAAGTCAGAGTTCGGACTCACTATGTCATTCCGAACAGGGCCTATTGGTGAAGTACTAAGTTGTGAGTCTGTCATGAGTAACTTTGAGAAGTTCTCATAGATATGGAATTCATGTACAAGATTGCTGAAATGCAATGTATGTCACCTCATGCTTTGTTCCTTGGAGTGTGAATAAATGAACTGGCCAGTGTCCAAATTGAGTCCTGACTCTTTTGGATGAAACAATGTGACTTGTTAGCTCCTCGTCAATACATTGTTTCTAACTTATTCACAAGCGACAAAGGAGTTGAGGAAATAACAGCTAGAAGGGTAAAATGGTAATTTAGTAAATCCCGACTAGCTGATGACATTCATGAAGGGTAAACATAGATAATATTCAGTGGATCCGCTCATCATAATTAGGTCGAATTCTTGAGTAGAAAACAAATTCATATGAACCGAGAGATTTTCAGTGTCAGCTCTTTAGTGGAGTCAGTTGGCATTAAGCTAAACTTGGAAAAGGTTTGTGAACTTTTGAGTCCAAGTGTTTAGCTCAAGCTTTGTTCATTTGGGTCCATGAGGTCACTGTCACGAATCACATCGATAGGAATAGTTAAACTGGAAGCTAAGTCAAAACAAGAACGAGACAGTTTTACGAAAATTGTCAAAAGGGTATTTTTGTCTTTTTGGACATAGGACGAAAAGAATGTCAATAAATTTTTTTGACATTGTCATATGATGACAAATGAAATAAATATTACTCAGCCATATTAGTGTAATTGGGCCTTGAGGATTAATTTCATTTCATAGAATTTTACTTGAAAATTCTTAATGGGCTTTTCTTATGTTGTCATGAACAAATGAAGAAACATCTAGAAGCTCCTTCTAGAAGCTCAAATTTCGTCCAACCCAAGGAAAATAAGGCTGAATTTCGTTCATGCCATAGTGGGAAAGAGAGTTTATTTTGTGCATTGATGTATGAAGATACTTGCCAAAAGAAAAAGGGGAAACAAATTTCCTTAAGAAGGAAAGTGCATTTTCGGCCAACTAAGAGGAAATCAAATGAGGAAACAAATCCTAAGCCTTCATGAGGCATGTTGGACGTGCAAGGCAATAGGAAAAGAGGAAACTACCTTTTGAAGGTAATCCTCCTCCTATAAATAGGAGCCTCATTCCTCACATTTCATTCATCCAAGTTTAAGAGATTTGAGAAGACTCTCTCTCTAGAACTTTGGCCGAACTCCTCTCTCTCTCTCTAGTTTATTTTCGATTTTGTTTTGGCACCTAGGTCCTCATTCGACCTAGTGTTTAGCTCTGCGACTTCGAGACTCGTTCTCAAGTCGTAGTGTTTAAAAGTGCCCACTCACTGATTCCTTCTTTTCGAGTGATTTAGTGATAGAAACTTTCGTGGTTGCTCGAGGTGCCGAGGAAAGAAAGAGAGACGTGCTGCGAGGGGAGACGAGCGTTGCAACTTTCCAAAAGCTTCTACAAGGTTCAAGCTTCAAGAAAGGTTAGTAACTTTAATAGCTCATATTAGTTTTTATTTACATGTACATGCTCTTGTCTAGGTTAGTAAAAACTAGTTTTACTTAAAAAGAAAATTTTTAAAATTCCGCCGCTTAACGAAGCGTTAAACTTTTTCTTAAACCCTAGATCAATTCCAACAAATGGTATCAGAGCTATGGTCAAAGATTAGCATGTACATGTTTTTAAAATTATGAGCTTGAAAATCGTTTTCGAAAGTTTACTAATTTTGTGACAAGTTAGAATTGTAATCTTAGGTTTTTTTTAATTTATTGCTCTTGCCTTTAAATTAAAAAGCATGTTGATTTTCTATGAGTTTGGGATGTTTTTAAAACACATTAGAATCAGTTCTAAAAGTTTTTAATTTTTTATATTGAAAAACGTGTTTTAAAGGTTTGAGAAATTTCGAGTAAAATTTTGTGACTAGTTTTGATATCTTGCTAGTTTCTTATTTTTACTTGAATCGTTTTATGCATGTTGTTATTTCTTTTATTCTATGTTATTACCCTGCTAATAAAACACAAATAAAAGCTTTAAACAACATCTTAAAACGTTCCGTTACACTCGATTCTTTTTCGCACCTAAAAAGGACCAAGCTTTAATTTATTTCTTTTTCTTCGAGCTGGAGTAGACCCGCATTAAAAGTGGCATAACTCTCTGCTCAGAAATCGAAATTTAATGATTCTTGAATCAAATTAAATCTCTGTCTGTCCTCTGTCCAATGCCACCGGTTTCGGCTCAAAAGGACATCGGAGCCGCCAGATATGGCGATTTTACTCCGAGGTGCGCGGCTGTCTGAAACTCCAGTTTTTTAGAAATCCGGATTTTCAAACCCCACTACCATGAGTTATAGAACTCTAATGAGAAAATTTTCTTGAGAAAAAATGTTTTTCATATGATTATAAACGTGATGTGTAAGATTAAAATGTTTTCATTTTTGAAAGTTTAATTGAAATTGAATTTTTACAAAACTAGTTTGAATTTTGAAAAACCGTTTTCACTTTCAAACTTGAAAATATTTTGTCATCCAAATCAAATAAGTTTTCAAAATGTTTTCAAAACTATATCTATATCACATATGTTCAAAATCTATATGCTCTTGAAAATTTGAGTGGGAGGTCTCCTTGTAGACAAGCCAAAAAAATAAAAAGATGTGTAATCTCAAACTTTCAAGTGTTCGAGTGAGTTGAAGTTCACACTTCCCTCACGCACTTTCCCGAAATAGAAAATAGGAAAAGATCGAGTATGTACCTTGTGCCTTTATGCACTAATACTGCTCTGAACATGTCGATCTAGGATTCTCTTCTAGTTGTCCGCTCTGTCGCTCTCTAACTAGGAAATTTGTTTCCGAACTTATAAGAGTCGATGAACCAACTCCAAAAACTAAGTGGGAGGGTTATATTCGTTGTTTGTAACCCGCGATCCCCAACACTAGTGAAAGATGCAATAACGTGGGACTAAGAGCCGCTCTTGCGACCCTCACTTAAATGTGAGTACTCCAAGGCGTTATTGCTTCGATCATTGCTCAATGAGCTACGTCCGAGAGTGATGCAATGATGGCAAGGCCTCCCCTTGGGGGATTGTTTTTCAAAGCTGATCTTTTGGACTAAGTGGTTGATTGCACGCTTAGGCTCAATCCCTAGTATCCTCCCTTGAGGCTCTGCGAAAGGATGTGAGTGATCAAACCAATTTACAAGGTGGCTAGTCAAAATGATGTACTGACATCTTGGCTTAGCATTAATGATGTGTCATTTACTTATAAATGGAGATTTTTTGCGGCCTTCTCTTGAGGGAGTAAATTATCGTTTGGTTTATAACACCTTTGGATTTTACAAAAGTCTTAATAAAACTTAAATCCTAAACCAAAGACTAATCATAAACTTGTTTCAACTTCAATAGGCTTTATGTCCCGCAAACATCTCTCAATCTTTCTTTCCTAGATCAAACTCGAAAACGAAAACTACATAGATTCGAAACGTAACCTCGACATAATACCTACCGTTAACAAGCACAAATGGGTACTCACCACCCCGTGTCCTCCTCTGTCGAATGATGATTCAACTCAAGAGGACAATGACGCCTTAGCGGCCTGGCTTCGATCCGATGAGATTTTGAGGTGCTGTATCTTGGCATCTATGAACAATATGCTGAAAGAGCAACTTCGTGACATCGAGACTGCCGCCGAAATGCTCTACAATCTCCTTGAGATATTTGGAGGGCAAAGGCGTCAAACAAGGCTACAAGCAGTCCGACAGTTTATGAACTGTCATATGCAGGCTAGGACTCCTGTTGGAGACTTCATGATACTGATCATTAGTTTTCTGAATAAAATGGAAATCCTAGGATCTGAGATTGATGGGAAGAAAATCATAGATATGATCTTAGAAACTCTCCCCGCATCTCTTGATACCTCCGAAGATGAACTACTCCATAAACAAGCTAGAGTACACTGTTACCAAGCTTATGAAGGAACTTCACACTGCTGTAGGTCTCACTAAGAGAAAGAGGAATCAAGGAGAGGCACATGCTACTGAGCAAAAAGCCTCCGCCTCTGGAACTAAGAAGAGACCTCACTAAGCCAATAAAAAGAACTGTCCTGCCTATCTCAAAGCAAAGGAACATAGTATTGTACTAGTTACCGAAGCATGCTTAGTAGCTGATAATGTATCAACGTGGATTCTTGACTCCGCTGCTACTAACCATATTTGTTGTTCCTTGAATGGTTTCAAGAAAACCAAAAGCTTAGAGGAAGGCGAGTTCTGTTTCAAATGGGGTGATGGGAGCCTGGTGTCTGCGAAGGCTGTGGGATCTGTGACGCTGTCTTTTGAAGACCGCACTTTAAACTTGAATAATGTTTATTTTGTTCCTACCTTTGGGAAGAACTTAATATCCGTTGCTCGTCTTCTAGAGCAAGATTATTGTTTAAAGTTCATTAAGAATGGAATTCGTATTTCGTTTCCTGATAATTCTTTTGTCACTGATGCATGTATGAAGAATGCTCTTTTCTACATCTATCCCACTAAACCTTCTCTTTTAGACACCAAAATAGATGACGATCTTATTAGGGAGCCAAAGAGGATCAAACTTTCTGAATCCTCCGATCTAACAAAATCAACATACCTCTGGCACTTAAGACTTGGTCATATCAGTCTAGATAGGATTAAGAAACTTGTGAGGGATGGTCCACTCCAAGCCTCTGCAATAGGTTCACTACCTACTTGTGAATCCTGCATAGAAGGAAAAATGACTAAGCGACATTTCTCCGATAAGGGTCGAAGAGCCACTGAGTTGCTGGAACTAATACATTCTGATGTATGTGGTCCGCTCAACCAACAGGCACGTGGAGGATACGAATACTTTGTTACCTTCACTGATGATTACTCAAGATATGGGTTTGTCTATTTGCTTAAACACAAATCCGAGACCTTTAACGTATTTATGGTCTTTAGGGCTTTAGTGGAAAAGCAAACTGGCAAAGTGATCAAAACCCTTCGATCTGATCGAGGTGGTGAGTATATGTCTGGAGAGTTCGATGACTTTCTTAAAGAAGAAGGTATCGCTTCTCAGCTTACCGCACCTGGCACACCTCAACAAAACGGAGTGTCAGAGAGAAGAAACCGAACTCTTATGGAGATGGTTAGATCAATGATGAGTTACTCATCACTCCCGCTTTCCTTTTGGGGATATGCCCTCGAAACAGCCGCCTACATTCTGAACCAAGTTCCGTCCAAGACGGTTCCTGGTACTCCTTATGAACGATGGACTGGCCGTAAAGTGAATATTGGCCGCATCCGAATTTGGGGTTGCCCTGCACACGTGCTGAGGCAAAAGACTAGCAAGTTGGCTAGTAGGTCAGAATTGTGCCTGTTTGTAGGATATCCGAAGGAAACCAAAGGTTTTACTTTCTACAGTCCCGAGGACGATAAGACTTTCGTTAGCACGAATGCTCGTTTCCTTGAGGAGGACTTTATGAAGGATGCGAAACCTAGAAGCAAAATTGTGCTTGAAGAAAAGTTGGGTGAGGAAGCTTCTACCTCATCTGTAAGAACTGTTCTTACCCCAACTGAAACACAACCTAACTCATCAGAATCTCGTCAAGTAGTACTTAGACGTAGTGGGAGGGCTACTCAAAAGCCTGACAGGTACATGTCTTATGGAGACTCTCTTGTAGCCGTCTCCGACATGGATGACCCTGTTTCCTATAGCCAAGCGATGGCTTGTTCTGAATCAAACCTTTGGCTTGACGCCATGAAAGTTGAAATGCACTCGATGTATCTCAACAAAGTCTGGAAACTTGTAGACCTTCCTGAAGGGATTAAACCCGTAGGGTGTAAGTGGATATACAAGAAGAAAAGGGGTCCTGATGGGAACGTCGAGACGTTCAAAGCACGACTTGTGGCAAAGGGTTATACCCAACAAGAAGGGATTGACTATGAAGAAACCTTCTCGCCAGTCGCGATGCTTAAATCCATCCGCATACTCCTATCCATAGCTGCAGATCTCGACTATGAGATCTGGCAAATGGATGTCAAGACAGCCTTTCTGAATGGCAATCTTGACGAGCGCATTTACATGGCTCAACCAGACGGTTTCGTGGATAAAGGTCAAGAGACCAAGGTTTGTGAGTTGCTTAAATCCATTTATGGACTAAAGCAAGCATCTAGGTCATGGAATATTAGATTCGATGCAACTGTAAAGAGCTTCGGCTTTGAACAGTCAATAGATGAGCCTTGTGTTTACAAGTTAATACACGAAGGCAAAGTTGTGTTTCTGGTACTATATGTCGATGATATACTACTCATTGGTAATGACGTGGGTAAGTTATCTGAGGTTAAGGTCTGGCTAGCAAAGCAATTCGATATGAAGGATCTAGGAGAAGCCGCGTACATTCTGGGGATCCAAATCTTTTGAGATAGGAAAAACCGGACCCTGTCGCTCTCTCAAGCATCTTATATTGATAAGGTGATGGATCGCTTCTCGATGCAAGACTGCAAGAGGGGTCAAACACCCTTTAGGCATGGAGTTTCACTCTTTAAGGACCAGTCTCCCAAGACTGCACAAGAGATTGAAGACATGAGGAAGATTCCTTACGCCTCTGCCGTAGGAAGCCTCATGTATACTGTGCTTTGCACTAGACCTGACATCTGTTTCGCCGTTGGCGTAGTTAGTCGTTTCCAATCCAACCCTAGACCCGAGCACTTAATTGCTGTTAAGCATGTTCTTAAGTATCTTCGAAGAACTAGGAACTTGATGCTTACATACTCAGGTACTGACCTGACTATGACGGGATATACCGACTCCGATTTTCAAGCGGATAAGGATTCCAGGAAATCCACTTCGGGATCTGTGTTCATCCTAAATGGTGGAGCTGTTGTGTGGAGAAGTATTAAGCAATCTTGCATTGCTGACTCCACAATGGAAGCAGAATATGTGGCTGCTTGTGGAGCATCCAAAGAGGCTGTATGGCTTAGAAAATTCCTTAAGTATTTGGAAGTTGTTCCAAACGTCGACGAGCCCATGACCCTTTATTGTGATAATAGTGGGGCTGTCGCTAACTCAAAGGAACCTCGAAGCCATAAGCGCTCTAAGCATATAGAGAGGAAATACCATTTGATTCGAGAGATCGCGCAGCGCGGAGACGTGGAGGTGAAGTAGATCTCTGGCAGATCCATTCACCAAGGCCCTAGCGAACAAGGTCTTCGACCAACATCGTGAGGGATTAGGCATGTAGGACTACTCACATCTTCTTTGAGTCAAGTGGGAGTTTGTTGTCAATGGTGCCCACAAGAAGAGTAGTAGTATCTATTTATGTACATTTGATGTCATATAGTCTTACGAAGACTCTTGCTTGTAATTGCTTATTCATTATTAATAAAGTTGAAACGTTCATTCATTCTTCTTTGTTTGAAGCTTTATGATAAAACCTTAGTCTTTTAGTCCATAAACAAACTTAACAACTTACGAAGAGACAAATGTAGATTTGCATGAACAAACTCTTCGTAGTTTGCTTAAAACGATATATTCGCAATCTTAGGGTCAAAGGACTATTGACCTCAGTATGATTGTTAGAAGAATCTATGATGTCTGGTTATGAGGCATTGAGAGTTGGGGACTCTATAGTTCTTCTAGGTATCTTCCGAAGGTACTGAATTGACCAGTGCACTTCTAGAGACAATATAAGAACAAACCATTTAACCTCTTATGTCTCGAAGTCACTATGTATGAATTGCATCATGCTTACCTTAATCCTGAAATGAGACATGCCATTTCACACCTTAGTATTCTCATTTGAGAAAGTCAGAGTTCGGACTCACTATGTCATTCCGAACAGGGCCTATTGGTGAAGTACTAAGTTGTGAGTCTGTCATGAGTAACTTTGAGAAGTTCTCATAGATATGGAATTCATGTACAAGATTGCTGAAATGCAATGTATGTCACCTCATGCTTTGTTCCTTGGAGTGTGAATAAATGAACTGGCCAGTGTCCAAATTGAGTCCTGACTCTTTTGGATGAAACAATGTGACTTGTTAGCTCCTCGTCAATACATTGTTTCTAACTTATTCACAAGCGACAAAGGAGTTGAGGAAATAACAGCTAGAAGGGTAAAATGGTAATTTAGTAAATCCCGACTAGCTGATGACATTCATGAAGGGTAAACATAGATAATATTCAGTGGATCCGCTCATCATAATTAGGTCGAATTCTTGAGTAGAAAACAAATTCATTTGAACCGAGAGATTTTCAGTGTCAGCTCTTTAGTGGAGTCAGTTGGCATTAAGCTAAACTTGGAAAAGGTTTGTGAACTTTTGAGTCCAAGTGTTTAGCTAAAGCTTTGTTCATTTGGGTCCATGAGGTCACTGTCACGAATCACATCGATAGGAATAGTTAAACTGGAAGCTAAGTCAAAACAAGAACGAAAATTGTCGAAAGGGTATTTTTGTCTTTTGAGACAAAGGATGAAATGAATGTCAATAAATTTTTGACAAGGTCATTTTATGACATGTTTCACTCGGCCATGACTTGATCATTGGGCCTTGTGAATTAATTTCATTTCATAAGAATTTTATTGAAAATTCTTATTGGGCCTTTTTCATGTTGTCATGAACAAATGGAAAAGCTTCTAGAAGCCTTTTCTAGAAGGCTATAGGCGCCCAACATACCCAAGAGATAGAGAGAATATTTTGTGCATAAATGTATGAAGATACTTGCCAAAAGAAAAAGAGGAAACAAATTTCCTCTAAGGGAAACAAGAGGTAGGCGCCCAAATTGAGAAAGAAGCAAGGCAAGGAACAAAAAAGGAAACAAATCCAAGGCTTAATGAAGCCTACCTTGGCCGAGTGCATCATAGAGGAAAAGAGGAAATTGGCTCATGAATATGTGATATTCTATAGAAGAGGAAACTACCTTATTGAAGGTGAGACCTCTCCTATAAATAGGAGCCTCATTCTTCTCATTTTTCTCATTCAACATAAGTTAGAGATTGAGAGACTCTCTCTCTAGACATTGTTGGCCGCCCCTCTTCTCTCTCTTTCTAGTTTCTATTTTCGATTTTTCTTGTCTTGGCACCTAGGTCCTCACTCGACCTAGTCTTTAGCTCTGCGACTTTGAGACTCGTTCTTAAGTCGTAGTGTTTAAAAGTGCGCACTCACTAATTCCTTCTTTTCGGGTGATTTAGTGATAGAAACTTTCGTGGTTGCTCGAGGTGCCGAGAAAAGGAAGAGAGACGTGCTGCGAGGGGAGACGAGCGTTGCAAACTTTCCGAAAGCTTCTCCAAAGTTCAAGCTTCAAGAAAGGTTAGTAAATTATTAGCTCATATTGGTTTTTAATTACATGTACTTGCACTTGTCTAGGTTAGTAAAAACTGTTTTACTTGTAAAAGAAAATTTTTAAAATTCCGCCGCTTACCGAAGCGTTAATTATTTTCTTAAACCCTAGATCGATTCCAACAAATGGTATCAGAGCTATGGTCAAAGAGATGCATGTACATGTTTTTAAAATTATGAGCTTGAAAATCGTTTTCGAATGTTTACTAATTTTGTGACAAGTTAGAATTGTAATCTTAGATTTTTTTAATTTAATGCTCTTGTCTTTAAATTAAAAAGCATGTTGATTTTCTATGAGTTTGGGATGTTTTTAAAACACATTAGAATCAGTTCTAAAAGTTTTTAATTTTTTATATTGAAAAACGTGTTTTAAAGGTTTGAGAAATTTCAGTAAATTTTGTGACTAGTTACTTTGTCTTTCTAGTTTCTTTTATTTACCGTATTCGTTTTATGCTTGTTGTTATCTCTTTTATTCTATGTTATTACCCTGCTAATAAAACACAAATAAAAGCTTTAAACAACATCTTAAAACGTTCCGTTACACTTGATTCTTTTTCGCACCTAAGTAGGACCAAGCCTTAATTTATTTCTTTTTCTTCGAGCTGGAGTAAACCCGCATTAAAAGTGGCATAACTCTCTGCTCAGAAATCTAAATTTGATGATTCTTGAATCAAATTAAAGCTCTGTCTGTCCTCTGTCCAATGCCACCGGTTTCGGCTGAAAAGGACATCGGAGCTGCCAGATATGGCGATTTTACTCCGAGGTGCGCGGCTGTCTGAAACTCCAGTTTTTTTTTAGAAATCCGGATTTTCAAACCCCACTACCATGAGTTATAGAACTCAAATGAGAAAATTTTCTTGAGCAAAAATGTTTTTCATATGATTATAAACATGATGTGTAAGATTAAAATGTTTTGTTTTTTGAAAGTTTAATTGAAATTGAATTTTTACAAAACTAGTTTGAATTTTGAAAAACCGTTTTCACTTTCAAACTTGAAAATATTTTGTCATCCAAATCAAATAATTTTTCAAAATGTTTTCAAAACTATATCTATATCACATATGTTCAAAATCTATATGCTCTTGAAAATTTGAGTGGGAGGTCTCCTTGTAGACAAGTGTTCGAGTGAGTTGAAGTTCACACTTCCCTCACGCACTTTCCCGAAATAGAAAATAGGAAAAGATCGAGTATGTACCTTGTGCCTTTATGCACTAATACTGCTCTGAACATGTCGATCTAGGATTCTCTTCTAGTTGTCCGCTCTGTCGCTCTCTAACTAGGAAATTTGTTTCCGAACTTAAAAGAGTCGATGAACCAACTCCAAAAACTAAGTGGGAGGGTTATATTCGTTGTTTGTAACCCGCGATCCCCAACACTAGTGAAAGATGCAATAACGTGGGACTAAGAGCCGCTCTTGCGACCCTCACTTAAATGTGAGTACTCCAAGGCGTTATTGCTTCGGTCATTGCTCAATGAGCTACGTCCGAGAGTGATGCAATGATGGCAAGGACTCCCCTTGGGGGATTGTTTTTCAAAGCTGATCTTTGGGACTAAGTGGTTGGTTGCACACTTAGGCTCAATCCCTAGTATCCTCCCTTGAGGCTCTGCGAAAGGATGTGAGTGATCAAACCAATTTACAAGGTGGCTAGTCAAAATAGATGTATTGACATCTTGGCTTAGCATTAATGATGTGTCATTTACTTATAAAAGGAGATTTTTTGCGGCCTTCTCTTGAGGGAGTAAATTATCGTTTGGTTTATAACACCTTTGGATTTTACAAAAGTCTTAATAAAACTTAAATCCTAAACCAAAGACTAATCATAAACTTGTTTCAACTTTTATAGGCAATATGTCTCTCAACCCTCTCTCTACAATTCTTTCCTCGAATAAACTCGAAAACGAAAACTACGTAGATTTGAAATGTAACCTCGATATAATACCTACCGTTAACAAGCACAAATGGGTACTCATCACCCCGTGTCCTTCTCTGACGAATGATGATTCAACTCAAGAGGACAATGACGCCTTAGCGGCCTGGCTTCGATCCGATGAGATTGTGAGGTGCTATATCTTGGCACCTATGAACAATATGCTGAAAGAGCAACATCGTAACATCGAGACTGCCGCTGACATGCTCTACAATCTCCTTGAGATGTTTGGAGGGCAAAGGCGTCAAACAAGGCTACAAGCAGTCCGACAGTTTATGAACTATCATATGCAGGCTAGGACTCCTGTTGGAGACTTCATGATACTGATCATTAGTTTTCTGAATAAAATGGAAATCCTAGGATCTGAGATTGATGGGAAGAATATCATAGATATGATCTTAGATACTCTCCCCGCATCTCTTGATACCTCCAAGATGAACTACTCCATAAACAAGCTAGAGTACACTGTTACCAAGCTTATGATGGAACTTCACACTGCTGTAGGTCTCACTAAGAGAAAGAGGAATCAAGGAGAGGCACATGCTACTGAGCAAAAAGCCTCCGCCTCTGGAACTGTGAAGAGACCTTACAAGGCCGATAAAAAGAACAGTCCCGCCCATCTCAAAGCAAAGGAACATAGTATTGTACTAGTTACCGAAGCATGCTTAGTAGCTGATAATGTACCAACGTGGATTCTTGACTCCGCTGCTACTAACCATATTTGTTGTTCCTTGAATGGTTTCAAGAAAACCAAAAGCTTAGAGGAAGGCGAGTTCTGTTTCAAATGGGGTGATGGGAGCCTGGTGTCTGCAAAGGCTGTGGGATCCGTGACGCTGTCTTTTGAAGACCGCACTTTAAACTTGAATAATGTTTATTTTGTTCCTACCTTTGGGAAGAACTTAATATCTGTTGCTCATCTTCGTGAGCAAGATTATTGTTTAAAGTTCATTAAGAATGGAATTCGTATTTCGTTTCCTGATAATTCTTTTGTCACTGATGCATGTATGAAGAATGCTCTTTTCTACATCTATCCCACTCAACCTTCTCTTTTAGACACCGGAATAGATAATGATCTAATTAGGGAGCCAAAGAGGATCAAACTTTCTGAATCCTCCGATCTAACAAAATCAACACACTTATGGCACTTAAGACTTGGTCATATCAGTCTAGATAGGATTAAGAGACTTGTGAGGGATGGTCCACTCCAAGCCTCTGCAATAGGCTCACTACCTACTTGTGAATCCTGTATAGAAGGAAAAATGACTAAGCGACCTTTCTCCGATAAGGGTCGAAGAGCCACTGAGTTGCTGGAACTAATACATTCTGATGTATGTGGTCCGCTCAACCAACAGGCACGTGGAGGATACGAATACTTCGTTACCTTCACCGATGATTACTCGCGATATGGTTTTGTCTATTTGCTCAAACACAAATCCGAGACCTTTAACGTATTTAAGGTCTTTAGGGCTTTAGTGAAAAAGCAAACTGGCAAAGTGATCAAAACCCTTCGATCTGATCGAGGTGGTGAGTATATGTCTAGAGAGTTCGATGACTTTCTTAAAGAAGAAGGTATCGCTTCTCAGCTTACCGCACCTGGCACACCTCAACAAAACGGAGTGTCAGAGAGAAGAAACCGAACTCTTATGGAGATGGTTAGATCGATGATGAGTTACTCATCACTCTCGCTTTCCTTTTGGGGATATGCCCTCGAAACAGCCGCCTACATTCTGAACCAAGTTCCGTCTAAAACGGTTCCTGGTACTCCTTATGAACGATGGACTGGCCGTAAAGTGAATCTTGGCCGCATCCGAATTTGGGGTTGCCCTGCACACGTGCTGAGGCAAAAGACTAGCAAGTTGGCTAGTAGGTCAGAATTGTGCCTGTTTGTAGGATATCCGAAGGAAACCAAAGGTTTTACTTTCTATAGTCCCGAGGACGATAAGACTTTCGTTAGCACGAATGCTCGTTTCCTTGAGGAGGACTTTATGAAGGATGCGAAACCTAGAAGCAAAATTGTGCTTGAAGAAAAGTTGGGTGAGGAAGCTTCTACCTCATCTGTAAGAACTGTTCTTACCCCAACTGAAACACAACCTAACTCATCAGAATCTCGTCAAGTAGTACTTAGACGTAGTGGGAGGGCTACTCAAAAGCCTGACAGGTACATGTCTTATGGAGACTCTCTTGTAGCCGTCTCCGACATGGATGACCCTGTTTCCTATAGCCAAGCAATGGCTTGTTCTGAATCAAACCTTTGGCTTGATGCCATGAAAGTTGAAATGCACTCGATGTATGTCAACAAAGTCTGGAAACTTGTAGACCTTCCTGAAGGGATTAAACCCGTAGGGTGTAAGTGGATATACAAGAAGAAAAGGGGTCCTGATGGGAACGTCGAGACGTTCAAAGCACGACTTGTGGCGAAGGTTTATACCCAACAAGAAGGGATTGACTATGAAGAAACCTACTCGCCAGTCGCGATGCTTAAATCCATCCGCATACTCCTATCCATAGCTGCAGCTCTCGACTATGAGATCTGGCAAATGGATGTCAAGACAGCCTTTCTGAATGGCAATCTTGACGAGCGCATTTACATGGCTCAACCAGACGGTTTCGTGGATAAAGGTCAAGAGACCAAGGTTTGTGAGTTGCTTAAATCCATTTATGGACTAAAGCAAGCATCTAGGTCATGGAATATTAGATTCGATGAAACTGTAAAGAGCTTCGGCTTTGAACAGTCAATAGATGAGCCTTGTGTTTACAAGTTAATACACGAAGGCAAAGTTGTGTTTCTGGTACTATATGTCGATGATATACTACTCATTGGTAATGACGTGAGTAAATTATCTGAGGTTAAGGTCTGGCTGGCAAAGCAATTCGATATGAAGGATCTAGGAGAAGCCGCGTACATTCTGGGAATCCAAATCTTTTGAGATAGGAAAAACCGGACCCTGTCGCTCTCTCAAGCATCTTATATTGATAAGGTGATGGATCGCTTCTCGATGCAAGACTGCAAGAGGGGTCAAACACCCTTTAGGCATGGAGTTTCACTCTCTAAGGACCAGTCTCCCAAGACTGCACAAGAGATTGAAGACATGAGGAAGATTCCTTACGCCTCTGCCGTAGGAAGCCTCATGTATGCTATGCTTTGCACTAGACCTGATATATGTTTCGCCGTTGGCGTAGTTAGCCGTTTCCAATCCACCCCTGGACCCGAGCACTGGATTGCTGTTAAGCATGTTCTTAAGTATCTTCGAAGAACTAGGAACTTGATGCTTACATACTCAGGTACTGACCTGACTATGACGGGATATACAGACTCCGATTTTCAAGCGGATAAGGATTCCAGGAAATCCACTTCGGGATCTGTGTTCATCCTTAATGGTGGAGCTGTTGTGTGGAGAAGTATTAAGCAATCTTGCATTGCTGACTCCACAATGGAAGCAGAATATGTGGCTGCTTGTGAAGCATCCAAAGAGGCTGTATGGCTTAGAAAGTTCCTTAAGTATTTGGAAATTGTTCCAAACGTCGACGAGCCTATGACCCTTTATTGTGATAATAGTGGGGCTGTCGCTAACTCAAAGGAACCTAGAAGCCATAAGCGCTCTAAGCATATTGAGAGGAAATACCATTTGATTCGAGAGATCGCGCAGCGCGGAGACGTGGAGGTGAAGTAGATCTCTGGCAGATCCATTCACCAAGGCCCTAGCGAACATGGTCTTCGACCAACTTCGAGAGGGATTAGGCATGTAGGACTACTCACATCTTCTTTGAGTCAAGTGGGAGTTTGTTGTCAATGGTGCCCACAAGAAGAGTAGTAGTGTCTATTTATGTACATTTGATGTCATATAGTCTTACGAAGACTCTTGCTTGTAATTGCCTATCTATTCATTAATAAAAAGTTGAAACGTTCATTCATTCTTTCTTTGTTTGAAGCTTTATGATAAAACCTTAGTCTTTTAGTCCATAAACAAACTTAACAACTTACGAAGAGACAAATGTAGATTTGCATGGACAAACTCTTCCCTGTTTGCTTAAAACGATATATTCGCAATCTTAGGGTCAAAGGACTATTGACCTCAGTATGATTGTTAGAAGAATCTATGATGTCTGGTTATGAGGCATTGAGAGTTGGGGACTCTATAGTTCTTCTAGGTATCTTCCGAAGGTACTGAATTGACCAGTGCACTTCTAGAGACAATATAAGAACAAACCATTTAACCTCTTATGTCTCGAAGTCACTATGTATGAATTGCGTCATGCTTACCTTAATCCTGAAATGAGACATGGCATTTCACACCTTAGTATTCTCATTTGAGAAAGTCAAAGTTCGGACTCACTATGTGATTCCGAACAAGGCCTATTGGTGAAGTACTAAGTTGTGAGTCTGTCATGAGTAACTTTGTGAAGTTCTCATAGGTATGGAATTCATGTACAAGATTGCTGAAATGCAATGTATGTCACCTCATGCTTTGTTCCTTGGAGTGTGAATAAATGAACTGGCCAGTGTCCAAATTGAGTCCTGACTCTTTTGGATGAAACAATGTGACTTGTTAGCTCCTCGTCAATACATTGTTTCTAACTTATTCACAAGCGACAAAGGAGTTGAGGAAATAACAGCTACAAGGGTAAAATGGTAATTTAGTAAATCCCGACTAGCTGATGACATTCATGAAGGGTAAACATAGATAATATTCAGTGGATCCGCTCATCATAATTAAGTCGAATTCTTGAGTAGAAAATAAATTCATTTGAACCGAGAGATTTTCAGTGTCAGCTCTTTAGTGGAGTCAGTTGGCATTAAGCTAAACTTGGAAAAGGTTTGTGAACTTTTGAGTCCAAGTGTTTAGCTAAAGCTTTGTTCATTTGGGTCCATGAGGTCACTGTCACGAATCACATCGATAGGAATAGTTAAACTGGAAGCTAAGTCAAAACAAGAACGAAAATTGTCGAAAGGGTATTTTTGTCTTTTGAGACAAAGGATGAAATGAATGTCAATAAATTTTTTACAAGGTCATTTTATGACATGTTTCACTCGGCCATGACTTGATCATTGGGCCTTGTGAATTAATTTCATTTCATAAGAATTTTATTGAAAATTCTTATTGGGCCTTTTTCATGTTGTCATGAACAAATGGAAAAGCTTCTAGAAGCCTTTTCTAGAAGGCTATAGGCGCCCAACATACCCAAGAGATAGAGAGAATATTTTGTGCATAAATGTATGAAGATACTTGCCAAAAGAAAAAGAGGAAACAAATTTCCTCTAAGGGAAACAAGAGGTAGGCGCCCAAGTTGAGAAAGAAGCAAGTCAAGGAACAAAAAAGGAAACAAATCCAAGGCTTAATGAAGCCTACCTTGGCCGAGTGCATCAGGGAGGAAAAGAGGAAATTGGCTCATGAATATGTGATATTCTATAGAAGAGGAAACTACCTTATTGAAGGAAAGACCTCTCCTATAAATAGGAGCCTCATTCTTCTCATTTTTCTCATTCAACATAAGTTAGAGATTGAGAGACTCTCTCTCTAGACATTGTTGGCCGCCCCTCTTCTCTCTCTTTCTAGTTTCTATTTTCGATTTTTCTTGTCTTGGCACCTAGGTCCTCACTCGACCTAGTCTTTAGCTCTGCGACTTTGAGACTCGTTCTTAAGTCGTAGTGTTTAAAAGTGCCCACTCACTAATTCCTTCTTTTCGAGTGATTTAGTGATAGAAACTTTCGTGGTTGCTCGAGGTGCCGAGAAAAGGAAGAGAGACGTGCTGCGAGGGGAGACGAGCGTTGCAAACTTTCCGAAAGCTTCTCCAAATTTCAAGCTTCAAGAAAGGTTAGTAAATTCTTAGCTCATATTGGTATTAATTACATGTACTTGCACTTGTCTAGGTTAGTAAAAACTGTTTTACTTGTAAAAGAAAATTTTTAAAATTCCGCCGCTTACCGAAGAGTTAATTATTTTCTTAAACCCTAGATCGATTCCAACATCGAGTTCAAGGCATCCAACAACGAGGCAGAGTACGAGGCTCTGATCGTTGGCTTGGAGCTAGCAAACAAGCTAGGCGCCCAAAATGTGCTCATCCACTGCGACTCGCTGTTATCGGCCCGTATAGGGCCGACGAGGACAAAGGCATCTCTTCGACCCGCGTGGCTGGTGCGAGGTCTTGAACGGCGAAACCCTGACCCAACCAGGGGCCGGCCCAAACCAATGGCCAAGTCAAATGCCTTGCCCGTCCATTGGCCGAGTCAATGGCTCACTCGGCCATTGGCCGAGTCAATGGCTCACTCGGCCATTGGCCGAGTCAATGGCTTACTCGGCCGATGGCCAGTTCACTCGGCCATTGGCCGAGTGAACCCTCCAGCATTTCACTCGGCCAATGGCCGAGTGAACCTTCCCGCCGCCCAGGCAGTTCACTCGGCCATTGGCCGAGTGAACGTTCCAGCAGTTCACTCGGCCAATGGCTGAGTGAACCTTCCAGCCGCCCAGGCAGTTCACTCGGCCATTGGCCGAGTGAACCTTCCAGCAGTTCACTCGGCCAATGGCCGGGTGAACCTTCCAGATGCCCATGCAGTTCACTCGGCCATTGGCCGAGTGAACCTTCCAGCAGTTGACTCAGCCAATGGCCGAGTGAACCTCAGCCGGCCCAAGCCCTTCACTCGGCCAATGGCCGGGTGAACCTCACCACCATGTTCACTCGGCCATTGGCCGACCCAACCATTGAAGGGGTCATTGGCCGACTCAAGCATGCTCACTCGGCCAAGGGGTCTTCAAACCACCTCTTGGCCGCCTATAAATACAAGGGTCCTTCCCTTGACCCAGGTAATCCATTCTTGAGTACTGAAACACTGTCGAACTCTTACCTCGCTCGTTTCTCTCAAGTCTCGGCCTCTAAACACTCAAACCCTCTATATTCCACCTCAATCCTACTAATGTTGAGCGTCGGAGAGGTAAACAGAGGCACCCCCTCTGTTTTCCCTTTGTAGTTCACACCTCTTTCTGCTTGCTTTTCAGGTGCCTGGACGAGATTAACACCACCAACAGCTAAGGGACGGCTTGGGATACCAAGCCCGACACGCTCGAGTCAAGACGAGACCACTTGGTCCGGCCTTGGGTCTGACCGTCTTTGATTCCTAAATAGTTGTCCGAAAAACTGCGACAACATTTTGGCGCTAGAAGGAGGGGATCTCGACCTTGGCGACACATCCTCGCTACCACTCCTCTTCTCACTTCTACGACTCTCGAGAGATGAGTCATGTCCCCGCCACCGCCGTGGGCGCCCGAGCAACTAGCTCGAGGTGCGGCCTCCGAAGCCCCGCGCGTCATCTTGGAGGGCAACCTCGTGATAACGAGAGCCAGCCCCGAGACCCGGCGATTGACCCCGAGGCCGCAGTCCGAGAGGACACGGCTCGAAGGATCGCCGAACTCCTAGACCTTCCCGGCGTCACCGGCGCGCTCATCGCCGACCTCCTCGACTCCAACAACGTCGACGACATCAACCACGAGACTAACCTCGACCACGCTATTCACGAAAGTGGACGCATGCTCACGCTTCCAAGGGGACACCCTCGGGCGACCGCGTCGAAACGTCAACTTTCTGATGAGCACCCGCACGCGCCCTCGAGGGGACACCCTCGGGCGACCACGTCAAGACGACAAGTGTCGAACGGTACACGGGGGCGCTCAACCTCTAGGACCCGAGAGGGACGCTCCAAGTTCACCATCCGCGTCCAAAACCCCCGGGGAAATGATGACAACAATGGCCGTGTCGTCTATCGAGAACGTCACTCAAATGACGCACTCTTGCCTAAAGTGATAGGGACGGCCGCCGGAGACTTGAGAGATCACCTCAATTCCCGGAAGGAATCTCATGAGAGCGACTTGAGAGAAAAGCTCAACGCCCAACGCGAGATCGCGAGCAAGATCGTCTTGGGACGTCAACCACCTGACGCTGCTAGCTGCGCACCCAACAAGAAACGCGCCTCCACACTCGCCGCATCGGCCGTCGCTTTCGACTCGCGAAGGAAGAGGCGCAGAAAAGGTCGAGTCCCTAATGACCTTCCTTCTCCGACCCCGAAGCGATCCTTCATCCCTCTCAACACGACGCCCGACTGGATCTTGAGCTTACACAAGGAAAAGCTAGGATCCCGACCCCGTTGAAAGCGGACCCCGGGACACGGGACAGAAGCAAGCAATGAGACTATCACCAAAATCACGGACACGCAACCACTGAATGCTACCAACTTAGGAAGCAAATTGATTCCCTGATTCGAGGTGGGGATCTCAGGGAATTCGCATCCATTAGCAAGGTGACAACCCCGACCGAGTGCCCGACTCGTCGGATGGAATGAGGCGTCTCAAGGGGCCGATGGTTAGGCCGGAGGTCCCAAAGAGAGACAAGCGCCCACCACTCGCCGTGACGACTACCACGGCTTCCGCCATTAGACTCACGCCCGAACTCGATCGGCTTCGTGATCACTTTTATTTCGAAAATGTAATTTCCTTTTTTCAAAAAAGGCCAAGTGCCAAGACAAACTGTAACGACCCCTTGTTGCAATAAAGAGTTATTTCACACATGAAAAAATGTAACGCACACTATTTTATACCTCTAACACGAGAGTTTCTTGGCCTTTGTCTCACAAACACAAGAAACTCGGGGGGCTAACAGGGATCAATGCTCAATCAAAAACAACTCGACAACAACTCAAAAAAAAAATAATAAAGTCTCAAGGGGCCGATGGTTAGGCCGGAGGTCCCAAAGAAAGACTTCTCATGTAACTCCTCGAGATGAGTTCATTCCTCGAGTCGAGTTTCGAATCCGCAAGTCGACCGATAATCCTCGCGCCGACTCTTCACGTGGCTCCTCGTGCAGGCTCTACATGAGTCCTCGAGTTGAGTCCGAGTCCACGAGTCGACTGATACTCCTCGTGCCGACTCTTCACGTAACTCCTCGAGATGAGTTCATTCCTCGAGTCGAGTTCGAGTCCACGAGTCGACTGATGCTCCTCGTGCTGACTCTTCACATAACTCCTCGAGAAGAGTTCATTCCTCGAGTCGAGCTCCGAGTCCGCGAGTCGACCGATACTCCTCGCGCCGACTGTTGTCGCAGTTTTTCGGACAACGATTTAGGAGTCGCAGACGGTTAGACCCAAGGCCGGACCAAGTGGTCTCGTCTCGACTCGAGCGTGTCGGGCTTGGTATCCCAAGCCGTCCCTTAGCTGTAGATGATCTCTATCTCGTCCAAGCACCTGAAACGTGAACAGAAAGGTGTGAACTACAAAGGGGAAACATAGGGGTTGCCTCTGTTTACCTCTCTGACGCTCAACATTAGTAGGATTGAGGTGGTTTGTAGAGGGTTTAGTGTTTAGAGGTCGAGACTTGAGAGAAACGAGCGAGGTACGAGTTCGACAGCGTTTCAGTACTCAAATTCGGATTACCTGGACCAAGTGAGGTACCTTGGTATTTATAAGCGACCAAGGAGCGCCGTGGACAGCCCCTTGGCCGAGAGATGCCTCTGACCCGGCCATGGACGGCTATGACCCGGCCATGGCCGGCTCTGACTCGGCCGTGGAGGCCATGGCCGGCTCTGACCTGGCCATGGCCGGTTCTGACTTGGCCGTGGAGGCCATGGCCAGCTCTGACCCGGCCATGGCCGGCTCTGACTCGGCCGTGGAGGCCATGGCCGGCTCTGACCCGGCCGTGGAGGCCATGGTCGGCTCTGACCCGGCCATGGCCGGCTCTGACTCGGCCGTGGAGGCCATGGCCGGCTCTGACCCGGCCATGGCCGGCTCTGACTCGTCCGTGGAGGCCATGGCCGGCTCTGACTCGGCCATGGCCGGCCTTGAGGTGGCCGTGCGCCGGGAGAGGCTCGGGGAAGCCGTCATATGATGTCGTTGCCTTACCGGGCCGGGATGGACCGGTAACATTAGCCCCCCGAGTTTATTATCGAGTGTAACTCGTGTGATAAACTCGAAGCCTCCGCCGTCATTGGCCCACCGGAATAGCCCATCGCCAAGAGGTATGTCCCGGCGCCCTTTAATATTATTATTTTATTTTTTGTCGGTCATTCTCGTCTCATTATTCGCGCCCATGGACCCCATCGACCACCTATCGGGGTGTGGGACCATTGAAGACGATTTGTTTCATTTGTTCGGGGATCAACACGTGGACTTGGAAACTTTTTGGACTGAATTTTCATCTCTCCCGAGCGTTGCTAACGTGCCTCACTCATCGAGCATGAGCAGCGTCGTCACGATGGCCGGGGAAGACCTTGCCTTGGTCGAAGCGTGGTTGACCGGTGATGGAGGGGGCGCTCGGGCCGGAGACGGCCAGCGCCGGCAGGTGGACGCCGGAGACGATGCGTGCGCCAGAGGAGGCGGCCGGGCTCAAGGCGGCACCGGCGGCCCAGGAGACGTCGAGGAAAACCCGCTCGGGTCGAGGGACAGCGCCTTGGCGCTCACCGGTGGTCTGGGTGGCGCGCGCGCGCCGGAGGCAGCCGCGCCTGGAGTGGCCGACGCTGGAAAGGGCGCGCCGGAGGAGGTCGGCCGCGGGAATGGCGCCTCGGCCACGGGAGGCACGGCCTGGGTCGACCCCGACCTCGAGGGAGCCCCCACCCGGCCGGGCGAGGCCGTCGGGACGCCCGCCTGTCGCGTTGGCGGGGAGAGCCGCTCGGGCGCAGCGACCGGCCCCGGGGAAGCCGCGCACGGCGAAACCAGCGCCGGGGTGGGGCGCGTCGTCCGGCGTCGGCGCCTTCTGTGCCGGTCCCGACGTGGGGGAGGTCACCGGGTGCCCTGGAGACCGCGCCCAGGAGGAGAGCCCCTCGAGCCCAACTGCGCCGGCGAGGGCGAGCGCCGCCGGGGAATCGCCGGCGCCGGGGGACGCCGCCCGTGGAGGCGCCAGCGCTGGGCAGGAGGCGGCCCGGCCTGGCAACGCCGGGCAGGAGGTGGCGGTTCGCCTGGCCCCTGGGGAAACCCTAGGCCCGAATGGGCCGGGCATGTGTGGTGAAGACCCAGCCGGCTGGGAATTGGGCCGGGCCGGCAGGTCAGGTGCGCGGGAAGAGGACCCGGCCGGGCAGGGGCCGGTCTGGGCCGATGGGCCATGTGCGCGCGAGGGAAGCCCGACCAGCCGGGGCCTGGGCCGGTCTGCTGGGCCGGGTGCACATGGGGCGAGCGCTGGGGCGCCCGGGCAGAGCCCACGGGCCGAAGGTTGGCCAGCCGGGAATCGAGCCGGGCCGATGGGCCAGATGCATGCGTCGGGAGCGCCGGGCCGCTCGCGCCGGGCCCGCGCATGGAGGAGCCACCCAGCCAAGCGACGGGCTGGGTCCTCGGGCTGCACGCGTGCGCCGGGGGGAGCACGGTCTGCCGGGAGCCGAGCCGGCCCGACGACGATGGACCGACCGGGCGGCGATCGGGCGCGCCCTCGAGCGAGCACGCCGGGGCCGAGGGGAGCCAGCCGGCTTGTGAGGGCGGCCATGACGAGGCCCCACCTTGTCCAAGCGCGGGTCGCGACGCCGATCGTTCGAGTGATTCGCCCAACCACCACGATGCACCTGCCGCGTCGCTTTCCTCGACCGTGCGGGAAGAAACGCGAGCCTCGGCTTTCCCGGTTGGAGAGTCGGCCATACGGGGCGAGCTCGATTGCTCGGGCATCGACGTCCCGAGTTCGCTCTCGATCGTCAACTTCACGAGTCTAAGAAGGCGTTACAGTATCCCAGAGTGCGTGTCGATCCTGAGGCCATTACCCGACGACCTTCCTACTGGCCGCGCAAGGGGTACGCAGCGGTCCACGAGGCGAGTCTCCGCGGAGGACTAAGACTTCCCTTTCAGCCGGTCATCCAAGAATTGTTGGTTCGCTTAAGGGTGCACGCCTCGCAGATGTCCCCGTCCTTCTATCGGGTGGTTGCGGCGTGCCACATGATGTTTTTTCGGGCGAAGAAGAGGGCCATCACTGCCGACGATATTCAGAACCTCATGCTGGTGCGAGGGGTGCCTGGGAAGCCTGGCTTCTACCTGGCGTCGAACCGCAAGCGCCTCGCCATTCTCACCAAGGTGAACTCGAAGCATAGATACCCCTGGGTATGGGTGTCCGAATCGTCTTTCGGGGTCGCGCCCCTCGTCTTCGGTCCTGTGGCCGATTTTCCACCCATGGGTGACATCGAAGGATCCGAGCTTGACGCGGTGATCAGAGCGGTCCCAGAATCGAGGCGGCAAGGAACGCTCTTCGAGTCCCCAGACCTAATGGCGAGGACGGGGTGGTTCGTGCCTAGTGACGATGTTCCTTTGTGCCCCGACCTCGACGCGGGGGTCCCGGAGGATCCCGAGTCCGAGGCGGGGGGATCGTCGGCTCCCTCCCCCGACGCGGGGGGTACTGGCCACGCACACACTTTCGTGTTATCGTGTTATCGTTGTTTCCCATTATTTGTGCTTGTCGTCATGTTTTCACTGACAAACGCTCTTCTCGCTTCTGTAGGTACCATGGCTCGACGTCATCGATCGCGCGCGCAAATGCCGAGAGCGATGCCTGCAGACGACGCTACGATCGCGGCTCGGCCCCCAGCCGAGGCCAATCGCGGGGGGTCACCACCGCGGGCGAGGAACGAGGCGATCTCTTCCAACAAGCGGCCATCATCGTCGATTTCTCTCGGGTCACCGTCCGGACACAAACGCGCTCACACGTCGACGGTGTCAGACAGTTTGGACTCCATGCTCTTAGCGGAGGCGGCAGAGTTGAGAGACCAGTGCTCCCGGGGGATCCTTGAGACCTCCTTGCGGGATTTCAAGGGCCTGCTGACAACGAGCGATCTTGAGCACTTCCAGAACGGGATCGGCAACGCCCGAAAGGTATGACTCGTTTTCATGTGTTATGTATCGTTGTCGTGCTTATTGTGACTATACGCGTTTCCTTCGTTTCCACAGATGCTCGCACGCCAAGAGCGGAGCGATCGCATTCTCCGAGACATGCTACGACGCATGCAGATCATGGAAAAGGAGAAGGCGAGCATGACGGCTGCGCACGCTGCCGCCCTAGCGGAGGTTCGCACTGCCCAAGAGTTTGCGACGCTAGAGAAGGAGCTGGAGCGAGCTCGCGGAGAATCAGCCGCCGAGAAAGCGCTTCGCGAGAAGGAGGAGCAAGCAGCTGACACCTTTCTGGGGGAAACGAAGAAACTCCAGGCGGCACTCTCGAGCCGGGATGCGGAGGTGAGCATCGTCCATGCTCGGCTATCGGCGAGCGAGATTGCTCGAGTCAAGGTGGAGAGGGAGAGGGACACCTTGCGGGCGGAGATGCAAACGCTCGTCGAGGAGAAGGAAGATGCCGTGCGATCCAAGACGGACTTGGAGGACGACTGGGACTTGACGTTGGAGGCGGCCCGATACGAAGCGGCGAGGCGAGTCCGAGACGCGACCGCGAAGGAGAATGCGTCCCGCGAGACTACATTTTCCTTCTTTAATGCCATGTTCCCTCCTTATGATGACGAGCCGCCGGAGGACGACTTGCATCCACAGATCCCCGCCGAGGCTGCTCAGTCGACGACCCACCAGCCTGACGGAGAAGCCGTTGGCGGGTTTGGCGCCCCTAACCCCGAAGGAGATGAAGAGCAAGTCGACTTTGGCTCGGACTAGTTGAGTTTTCCTTGGTTTTTCGCGCACTTGTTTAGCGCTCGCTTTATGCTTTCTTTCGGATTATTGTTATGTTTGCGTCGTACTTTCGTACCTTTCTTATTGGGTTGTTTACGCAATATCGTTTTGCTTTGATTGAAGCTTTCTTTTCATCGTGCGTCTTATTTTCTCGATTTGCTACGCTTAGTGTAATCGATTTGCGCAATTTGAATAGTGCGTGTCTTGCGAGCCCGGCTTACTATGCTTAGCGTAACCGGTTGGCACGGCTTAATGCCGCATTTGGCGGCGAAGTTCCCCGCGGACGCTGGCTAGACCAGTTTCATCCGGCGGGTGCGATTTCCAGCCATCCATTTGCGACTCGCTGCCTATCGGCGTGCGCGAGCTGGGTGGCCGTCGCGCTCATCCTCTGGCGAGTACGCTACCTATCAGCGTGCGTATCGGGATGGGTTTGCAGGTCCCAGTGAGCGTGGTACTCGTTGGTACGCGTGTCACGTTTTGGGTTTTGACTGCCGAGATCGACAATCCGGTGCGCGGACGTGATCCATCGATGCCTTGCCGCCTATCGGTGCGCAAGGTGCATCGGTGCACGAGAGGGTCGCAGCCAAAGACGTGTGAGGCCGGAGGTCCGGTGCGCGGATCCAACTCATCGACGTTTCGCTATCTCTCGGCATACGGCCTCGACCCGTGCGAGAGCGTCGTACGAGGAGGGTACGAAGTCGGAGGTCCGGTGCGCGGATCCGATTTATGGGTGTTTTGTTACCGCTTGGCGCGTGGAAAGTGGAGTAAGCGAGCTTGTTACTCTCGCCCTATCCCCCTTAGCCCCCCGAGTTTCTTGGCTGCTCGTAGAGGAGGCTAGAAACTAAGATACAATGTTTTGAAGTGAAATGTAGTTCATTAAATTATTGAAATGGTTCAAAAATTACATCCCAGGCCGTTGGCCAAACTTGAAATTGTAAATTGCCTTTGCTAGAATCGAAAATTACATGAAGACGAAAAGCGAAAAAAGGACGAATGAACATCTACTGGTAATATTGCCGGAGGTGTTCCGCGTTCCACGGGTGTGTGAACACGAGTCCTTCCATGTTCTCGAGCTCGTACGTGCCGTTGTGGATGGCTCGGCGCACCCGGTACGGGCCTTCCTAGGTGGGGCCTAGAACTCCCGCGCCTTGCACTTGGTGTTTTGGAACACCCTTCGAAGAACGAGGCTTCCATCGGCGAACTTCTGCAGCTTGATCTTCGAGTTGTAGTACTTCTCGACCTTCCTCTTTTGCGCAGCAAGCCGGGTGAGTGCGTCCGCCCTCCTTTCGTCTATGAGGTCTAGCTCGAGCCTGATCGCGTCGTCGTTGGCGGCTTCGTCGTACTCCTCGATGCGCAAGGTTGGCAGTTTGGTCTCGACGGGTACCACAGCCTCGACGCCGAATGCGAGAGCGAAAGGGGTTTCGCCGGTCGCGTTTCGAGCGGTGGTGCGATATGCCCATAAGACCATGGGGAGCTCGTCGGCCCAAGCCCCCTTTCTTGCCTCCAGCTTCTTCTTCAGGTTCTCCTTGATCGTCTTGTTCACCGCCTCGACCTGACCGTTGGCTTGAGGATGGTGGGGAGAGGAGAAAGTCTTGCTAATGCCAAGTTGTTCGCACATTGTCGAATTGTTTTCCGTTGTCGGTTACAATTGACGCAGGGATCGCGAAGCGGCAGATGATGCTTTTCCAAATGAAGCTTGTCGTGTTCGCCTCTGTGATTTTTGCTAGCGGCTCAGCCTCTACCCACTTCGTGAAGTAATCGATAGCCACGATCGCGTGCTTGTATTGTCTCGGGGTCGTAGGTAGCTCGCCGATGAGGTCGATTCCCCACTTCGCGAAGGGTCGCGGCACGATAATCGGACACAAAGGGGCCGGTGCTTGGCGCGGAATGTGGGCGAACCTTTGGCACTTGTCACACTTCTTGGCCCACTCATGGGAGTCCTTTTTCAAGGTCGGCCAGAAATATCCAAGTCTCAGCAACTTCAATGCCAAAGATTGCCCGGCGGCGTGGTTACCGCACACCCCCTCGTGCACCTCGTGGAGAGCTTTCCTCGCCTCCACCTCGGTCAGGCAACGGAGAAGGGGCATGGAGTAGCCTCTCTTGAACAAACTATCCTCCCTCATCGTGTATTTTGGGGCTAGGCTTCTCAGCTTTCTAGCTTCTTCTTTATCCTCGGGGACGACTCCCCGTTTAAGGAATTCCACGAGCGGGGTCATCCATGAGGGAGGCGGAGTCTCGTCAATGACCTCTACGTCGCCTCTCGAGACGTAGGGTCAGGTCAACACTTCGATTAGGACGCTGCCCTCGCCCTCCTCATCTATCCCAGACGCGAGGCGAGCTAGGGCGTCGGCGTCAACGTTCGCCTCTCGAGGAACCTGGACGATCTCGAACCGCGATAGGGCCTCCAAGTTCTTTTGGGCCTTGGACAAGTAGGCGATCATGTGTGGCTCCTTTGCGGCGTAGTCGCCCTTAACCTGATTCACGATCAATTGCGAGTCGCAATGGATGCGCAGGTTTCGGGCGCCCAACTTGTTCGCTAGCTCCAAGCCGACAATCAGAGCCTCGTACTCTGCCTCATTGTTGGAAGCCTTGAACTCGAACCGCAGGGCGTACCTCAGCTTTTCCCTATCGGGATTTGTGAGCACAACGCCGGCGCCAGCTCCCCGGGCGTTTGACGTGCCATCCACGTGCAAGTCCCAGACCGGCCCTATCGGGTCGTTGGTTCTCTTCTTTGACGACCCGCTATGGTCGTCCTTCTTGCCTTCCGTGGTCTTACTACTTTCGTCGCCCTCGTTGGTTGGGGGCGCGCTCGTGAACTCGGCGATGAAGTCGGCGAGGGCCTGACCCTTAATGGCGGTTCTCGGTTTGAACTCGACCCCGTATTCGCCCAGCTCTTGGGACCATATCGCCATTCGAGAGGAGGTCCCTTTTTGAAGGGCCTTCTCGATGGGATGCCCCGAGCGGACCACGATGGGGTGCGCTTGGAAGTAGGGCCAGAGCTTTCTCGCGCTCATGACGAGGGCGAGGGACAGTCTCTCGATCTCGGGGTATCGGGTTTCGGCGTCGAGGAGCGCCTTGCTAACGTAGTAGACCGGCCATTGTACTTTGTCCTCTTCGCGTATGAGGACCGCGCTCACGGCCCTATCGGAAACCGCGAGGTAGAGGTATAGGGTTTCGCCATTCTTTGGCTTCGCGAGGAACGGGGGGGGGGGGAGGTGAAATAGGCTTTCATATCTCGGAATGCCTCCTCGCACTCCTCCGTCCATACGAACCCGTCGGTCTTTTTTAGTGCCTTAAAGAACGGTTGGCACCTATCAGTGGCTTTGGAAACGAATCGCGTCAGGGCGGCGATCCTTCCCGTCAAGCTTTGAACTTCTTTGACCTTTTGTGGCGACCTCATCTCTAAGATCGCCTTAATCTTCTCAGGGTTGGCCTCGATCCTGCGGCGGCTCACCATGTAGCCCAGAAACTTTCCAGACTCGACCCCGAAAGCGCACTTGTTGGGGTTAAGCTTCATCTTGTAGCGCCGCAGAATCGTGAACATTTCCCTAAGGTCTCGAACGTGGTCGCGGGCTTTGAGGCTTTTGACAAGCATGTCATCCACGTAGACCTCCATAGTCTTGCCAATCTGATTGGCGAACATGCGGTTCACCAACCTTTGATACGTTGCTCCCGCGTTTTTGAGGCCAAAGGGCATGACCTTGTAACAGTAGAGCCCGCGGTTCGTAACAAAGGTGGTCTTGATCTGATCCGGCTCCTGCATGCGGATCTGGTTGTAGCCTGAATAGGCGTCCATGAAGCTCAGCAACTCGTGGCCCGCCGTGGCGTCCACGAGCTGCTCGATCCTCGGGAGAGGGAAGCTGTCTTTCGGGCAGGCTTTGTTGAGATCTTTGTAATCGATACAGATCCGCCACTTCCCGTTTGGCTTCTTGACCATCACCACGTTGGACACCCACTTGGGGTGCTCCGCCTCCCTGATGAAGTCGGCGGCGAGAAGTTTGTCAACTTCTTCACCAATGGCTTGGTACCTCTCCCCACTGAACGCCCGTCGCGGTTGAATGCGCTCGGCCACCCTCTTGTCGTCGTTGAGACGATGAACCATGATCTCGGGGTCGATCCCCGGCACGTCGGCGTGTGTCCACGCAAAGACATCTTTGTGCTCTCGGAGGAAAGCGGCGAGCTCGATTCGGGTCTCAGACGGGAGTTGGGCGCCTACCTTGACTACTTGGTCAGGTTTGGTGTCGTCCAACACAACGGGAACGAGGTCGTCCGGTGTCTCCACCTTTCGACGCTCGACTTCGTCCCTCTGGTCTAGCTCTCCGAAGGTGCCTCCTTCCTCTAACTTGCACGGGAATTTGTCTCCGAGTTGGAAGACGGTGCTCACCACCTTCCCTTTCCCTTTTCCGTCCACGCCCTGGATGTAGCACATCCTCGCCATGGATTGGTCTCCCAACATCATGGCGATCCCTTTCTCGGTCGGTAACTTCATCATCAGGTGGTACGTGGACGTTATGGCCTTCAACCGATTGAGAGTCGGGCGGCCGACGATGATGTTGTAAGCCGAGGGCTGATCCACCACTAGGAACGACACGATGTGGGTAACCTCGAGCCCCCCCGGCGTACCGAAGGTAACCGGGAGGTCGATAGTTCCCTCCGTCATAACCCTCTCCCCAGAGAAGCCGAAGAGCGGGGTTGAGATCGGGGTCGGTCTTACCCCGGATAGCTTCATCCTGTCCAACGCCGATTTGAAGATTATGTCGGCGGAGCTCCCATTGTCGATCAGGATTCTCCGGACGAGGTTGTTGGCGACCGGGGCAGAGACGACTATCGCGTCGTTGTGTGGATGGAGAGCTCGCGTTGCTTCTTGTCCGGTGAAGAACATGGACTCGAAGGGGGCCGGAGGAGGGACCTCGTACGTATGGTTGATGTAGTGCGCTATTTTCCCTTGGGAAACTTCGCGCACGTACTTCTTCCTTTGCGTAGCCGAGTCTCCGAACTCCGGGCCACCCAAGATTGCACCCACGACGTGAAGTTGCGAGCTCTCCGGCTCTTCGTTTGTCCCGCGGTCCATGACAGTCACCGTCGCCGGACCTTTCTTCCCTTGCCGCGGGCGTCCTCCGTGCGCCGCGGCCGTCCCGATAGTTCTCAGGACGTACTCTTTCAGCTTCCCATCTTGAATCAGGGCCTCAATCTGACGCTTGAGTTGATAGCATTCGGATGTCAGGTGCCCGTGATCTAGATGGTAGTCACAGTACTTGCTTTGATCCCTCTTGGCGGGATCCTTCGTGAGCGGGGTTGGGCTCCCCAACTTGTCACGGTGCAGAGCCAGGATTTGCTCCGGCGGAGTGTTCAGAGGAGTGAATGGCGAGAACTTTCGGAAGCTGTCGACATGTGACGGCCTCGGCCCGGGGAGGGAACGGCCGTTGGGGGCCTGGCTTCCCTTATTCCTCCTCTTTCGGGGGTCGGGACGATCTTCATCTCGATCGTCGCGGCGGCGACTCCCCTGTCCTCCTGACTTTCGACCATCTCGGCCATCGAGATAGTCCTCGACTCCCATGTATGTGCGGGCTCTTGTCATCAGCTCCGCCATGTCACGCGTGACTTGGCCAACAATAGACTTGAGGAAGTCGCTCGTGCGCACCCCCTCGGTGATCGCCGTGATGGCGTCCCTGTCGTCGAACCCTTCGACCTTGTGAGACTCCTCGGTGAGGCGAGCGAGGTATTGTCTCAACGTTTCGTCTCTTCCTTGTCGGATAGAGAGGAGGTGGGTCTTCGGCTTCTTTTGCGCCACGAGGGTGGCGAATCGGGCGAGGAAAGCCTCTCGCAAGGCCCGGAAAGACGGGATGCTTCCCGGCCTCAAGCTTCGGAACCATTCAAACCCCGAGCCTGTGAGGGTCAGGCTGAAGGCTTGGCAGAGGGTGGCGTCCGCCTGCCCCTGCATAGTCATCCACGTCTCATAGTGTTGGACGTGGAAGTGGGGGTCCGTACGTCCATCGTAGGGGGGAATGGACGGTAACTTGAAGTTCCCCACGCATGGTTGCGCGAGGATTTGCGCGGCGAAGGGAGAGTATGATTCCTCGATCCCTCCGTACGGCCTTTGCCTCCCCGACTCCCTCATTTCGATGATTTGATTCTGGAGGCTTTGAATCATTGTGACCATGTCGAGCCCGTTAGCGGGGCCGACCGTCGGGGCCACGGGAGTCACCGGTTGGCGTTCGTTGGACGCTTGGTCCACGACATTGGCCTGCGGCCGGCCGAGAGTTGCGGCGGGGAGCGCGTCCCTTCGAGAGTTTAGCCTTTGGCGGAGATCCTCCCCTCGGGAGTTTCTCTACGCCGTCAAGCGCTCTCTAAGGTCCACACTCGGTGCGGGGCGAGGTGAGGTCGCCCTTGGTCGGACCGTCCGGCGGGCGCTTCGGCTGTCGGCCCCATCATCTACCAGAGTCGGTCTCTCCCCGGCGAGGGGCCGTGTCCGGCCGCCTCTTGAAACCGAGGGGGCGAGTCCCCGGGAATGTGACCGCGCCTGCTGCCGCGCTAGGTGCGATGGCCCAGCCAAAGCGTCGTTGGGCCTCTCGGGCCGCGAAGGGGCGAGGCTAGGCGTTCCCTCGTTGGTCCTCGACTCCCCCACATATTCGGAGTCGGAGTAGTCTTTGGCGGACCTATCTTCGACGTCATAGCCGAGGAGGTCGGCTATGAGCGTACCGTCGACGCCGGGGCGGTCAAGGAGCTCCGCAAGCCGCCGGGCCGTGTCCTCTCGGAGCACGGCCTCGGGGTCAATCATCGGGTCTTGGGGCTGGCTCTCGCTATCGCGAGGTTGCCCTTCAAGACGATGTGCGAGGCGTCGAAGACCGTACCTCGAGCTCGTTGCTCGGGTACCCGCGGAGGTAGTGGGAATGTGACTCATCTCTCGAGAGTCGTGAGAACAAAAGGGAGAAAACTGGTAGAGGGAATGCGTCGTCAAGGTCGAGAGATCCCCTCCTTCTAGCGCCAAAATGTTGTCGCAGTTTTCCGGACAACGATTTAGGAGTCGCAGACGGTTAGACCCAAGGCCGGACCAAGTGGTCTCGTCTCGACTCGAGCGTGTCGGGCTTGGTATCCCAAGCCGTCCCTTAGCTGTAGATGATCTCTATCTCGTCCAAGCACCTGAAACGTGAACAGAAAGGTGTGAACTACAAAGGGGAAACAGAGGGGTTGCCTCTGTTTACCTCTCCGACGCTCAACATTAGTAGGATTGAGGTGGTTTGTAGAGGGTTTAGTGTTTAGAGGTCGAGACTTGAGAGAAACGAGCGAGGTACGAGTTCGACAGCGTTTCAGTACTCAAATTCGGATTACCTGGACCAAGTGAGGTACCTTGGTATTTATAGGCGACCAAGGAGCGTCGTGGACAGCCCCTTGGCCGAGAGACGCCTCTGACCCGGCCATGGACGGCTCTGACCCGGCCATGGCCGGCTCTGACTCGGCCGTGGAGGCCATGGCCGGCTCTGACCCGGCCATGGCCGGCTCTGACTCGGCCGTGGAGGCCATGGCCGGCTCTGACCCAGCCATGGCCGGCTCTGACTCGGCCGTGGAGGCCATGGCCGGCTCTGACCCGGCCGTGGAAGCCATGGCCGGCTCTGACTCGGCCGTGGAGGCCATGGCCGGCTCTGACCCGGCCATGGCCGGCTCTGACTCGTCCGTGGAGGCCATGGCCGGCTCTGACTCGGCCATGGCCGGCCTTGAGGTGGCCGTGCGCCGGGAGAGGCTCGGGCAAGCCGTCATATGATGTCGTTGCCTTACCGGGCCGGGATGGACCGGTAACACCGACTCTTCACGAAACTCTTCGTGCAGGCTCTACGTGAGTCCTCGAGTCGAGTTCGAGTCCACGAGTCAACCGATACTCCTCGTGCCGACTTCACATGCCTCCTCGAGACGAGTTCATTCCTCGAGTCGAGTTCGAGTCCACGAGTCGACAAGCTACTCCTCGTGCCGACTCCACATGTCTCCTCGAGATGAGTTCATTCCTCGAGTCGAGTTCGAATCCACGAGTCGACCGATACTCCTCATGTCGATTCTTCACGAAGCTCCTCGTGAACGCTCTACATGGGTCCTCAAGTCGAGTTCGAGTCCGCGAATCGACCGATACTCCTCGCGCCGACTCTTCACGAATCTCCTCGTGCAGGCTCTACGTGAGTCCTCGAGTCGAGTTCGAGTCCACGAGTCGACAAGCTACTCCTCGTGCCGACTCCACATGTCTCCTCGAGATGAGTTCATTCCTCGAGTTGAGTTCGAATCCACGAGTCGACCGATACTCTTCGTGCCGATTCTTCACGTAGCTCCTCGTGCAGGCTCGACGTGAGTCCTCGAGTCGAGTTCGAGTCCACGAGTCGACCGATACTCCTCGTGCCGACTTCACATGCCTCCTCGAGACGAGTTCATTCCTCGAGTCGAGTTTGAGTCCACGAGTCGACAAGCTACTCCTCGTGCCGACTCCACATGTCTCCTCGAGATGAGTTCATTCCTCGAGTCGAGTTCGAATCCACGAGTCGACCGATACTCCTCGTGCCGATTCTTCACGAAGCTCCTCGTGAAGGCTCTACATGGGTCCTCGAGTCGAGTTCGAGTCCGCAAATCGACCGATACTCCTCGCGCCGACTCTTCACGAAACTCCTCGTGCAGGCTCTACATGAGTCCTCGAGTCGAGTTCGAGTCCACGAGTCGACTGATACTCCTCGTGCCGACTCTTCACATATCTCCTCGAGACGAGCTCATTCCTCGAGTCGAGCTCCGAGTCCGCGAGTCGACCGATACTCCTCGCGCCGAATCTTCACGTAACTCCTCGTGCAGGCTCTACATAAGCCCTCGAGCCGAGTTCGAGTCCACGAGTCGACTGATACTCCTCGTGCCGACTCTTCACATATCTCCTCAAGACGAGCCCATTCCTCGAGTCGAGCTCCGAGTCCGCGAGTCGACCGATACTCCTCGCGCCGACTCTTCACGAAACTCCTCGTGCAGGCTCTACATGAGTCCTCGAGTCGAGTTCGAGTCCACGAGTCGACCGATACTTCTCGTGCCGACTCTTCACATGTCTCCTCGAGATGAGTTCATTCATCGAGCCGAGTTCGAATTCACGAGTCGACTGATACTCCTCGTGCCGACTCTTCACATACCTCCTCGAGTTGGGTTCAAATCCACGAGTCAACCGATACTCCTCGTGCCGAATCCTCACGTAGCTCCTCGTGCAGGCTGTACATGAGTTCTCGAGTTGAGTTCACTCCTCGAGTCAAATACCGAGTCCGCGAGTCAACTAACCGCTCCTCGTGCAGGCTCTACATGAGCCCTCGAGTTGAGTCCCGAGTCAAGAAGTCAACTAACTACTCCTCATGCAGGCTCTACATGAGTCCTCGAGTTGAGTCTCGAGTCAGCGCTCGCCGCCCAGCTCGTGCACCGATAGGCAGCGAGTTACAAATAGGTTTCAAAGGCTTGCGTCCGCCGGGCGTATCTGGTCTAGCCAGCGTCAACGGGAAACCTGGCCACACGAATATGGCATCGCGCTCGCCGCCCAACTCGTGCGCCGATAGGCAGCGAGTTACAAATGGGTTTCAAAGCCTTGCGTCCGCCGGGCGTATCTGGTCTAGCTAGCGTCCACGGGAAACCTGGCCACACAAATGTGGCACAGCTCTCGCCGCCTAGCTCGTGCGCCGATAGGCAGCGAGTCACAAATGGGTTTCAAAGGCATGCGTCCGCCGGGCGTACCTGGTCTAGCCAGCGTCCGCGGAAAACCCAATCACGCAAATGTGACACCAACGCCCCCCGGGGCCCAAGCCGTGCAAATCGATCACGCCTTCATTGGTAGGTCGAAAAAATAAGCCGCGCACAAAAAAGTCGTTCTAATCGATCACGCCTTCACTGGTAGGTCAAGAAAATAAGCCACGCACAATAAAGTCGTGCTCATCGATCACGCCTTCACTGGTAGGTCGAGAAAATAAGCCACGCATAACAAAGTCGTGCTAATCGATCACGCCTTCACTGGTAGGTCAAGAAAATAAGCCATGCACAATAAAGTCGTGCTAATCGATCACGCCTTCACTGGTAGGTCGAGAAAATAAGCCACGCAAAATAAAGCCGTGCAAATCGATCACGCCTTCATTGGTAGGTCGAGAAAATAAGCCACGCACAATAAAACCGTGCAAATCGATCACGCCTTTATTGGTAGGTCGTGAAAATAAGCCACGCACAATAAAGTCGTGCTAATCGATCACGCCTTCACTGGTAGGTCGAGAAAATAAGCTACGCACAATAAAGTCGTGCTAATCGATCACGCCTTCACTGGTAGGTCGAGAAAATAAGCCACGCACAATAAAGCCGTGCAAATCGATCACGCCTTCATTGGTAGGTCGAGAAAATAAGCCACGCACAATAAAACCGTGAAATCGATCACGCCTTTATTGGTAGGTCGAGAAAATAAGCCACGCACGATCGACTCGGAACAATAAGTCGTCCCTCGCGACGCACAAAGGCCGTCCCTCGTGACGCACATAATTCGTCCCTCGCGACACACAAAGGCCGTCCCTCGTGACGCACATAAGTCGTCCCTCGCGACACACAAAGGCCGTCACTCGCGACGCGCAAAGGCCGTTCCCCGTGACGCAAACCCGAGAGCGTTCATCCCGCATCCGCATAAAAGCATAGATTTTGAGTTTTCACTCGACCTACGCTCGAACGGAAACTCGGGAGGCTAATGTTATCGGCCCGTCTAGGGCCGACGAGGACAAAGGCATCTCTTCGACCCGCGTGGCTGGTGCGAGGTCTTGAACGGCAAAACCCTGACCCAACCAGGGGCCGGCCCAAACCAATGGCCAAGTCAAATGCCTTGCCCGACCATTGGCCGAGTCAATGGCTCACTCGGCCATTGGCCGAGTCAATGGCTCACTCGGCCATTGGCCGAGTCAATGGCTTACTCGGCCGATGGGCAGTTCACTCGGCCATTGGCCGAGTGAACCCTCCAGCAGTTCACTCGGCCAATGGCCGAGTGAACCTTCCAGCCGCCCACGCAGTTCACTCGGCCATTGGTCGAGTGAACCTTCCAGCAGTTCACTCGGCCAATGGTCGAGTGAACCTTCCTGCCGCCCAGGCAGTTCACTCGGCCATTGGCCGAGTGAACCTTCCAGCAATTCACTCGGCCAATGGCCGAGTGAACCTTTTAGCCGCCCAGGCAGTTCACTCGGCCATTGGCCGAGTGAACCTTCCAGCTGCCGATGCAGTTCACTCGGCCATTGGCCGAGTGAACCTTCCAGCAGTTCACTCGGCCAATGGCCGAGTGAACCTCAGCCGGCCCAAGCCCTTCACTTGGCCAATGGCCGGGTGAACCTCACCACCATGTTCACTCGGCCATTGGCCGACCCAACCATTGAAGGGGTCATTGGCCGACTCAAGCATGCTCACTCGGCCAAGGGGTCTTCAAACCACCTCTTGGCCGCCTATAAATACAAGGGTCCCTCCCTTGACCCAGGTAATCCATTCTTGAGTACTGAAACGCTGTCGAGCTCGTACCTCGCTCGTTTCTCTCAAGTCTCGGCCTCTAAACACTCAAACCCTCTATATTCCACCTCAATCCTACTAATGTTGAGCGTCGGAGAGGTAAACAGACGCACCCCCTCTGTTTCCCCTTTGTAGTTCACACCTCTTTCTGCTTGCTTTTCAGGTGCCTGGACGAGATTAACACCACCAACAGCTAAGGGACGGCTTGAAATACTGTTGTCGCAGTTTTTCGGACAACGATTTAGGAGTCGCAGACGGTTAGACCCAGGGCCGGACCAATTGGTCTCGTCTCGACTCGAGCGTGTGGGGCTTGGTATCCCAAGCCGTCCCTTAGCTGTAGATGATCTCTGTCTCATCCAAGCACCTGAAAAGTGAGCAAAGAAGGTGTGAACTACAAAGGGGAAACAGAGGGGTTGCCTCTGTTTACCTCTCCGACGCTCAACATTAGTAGGATTGAGGTGGTTTGTAGAGGGTTTAGTGTTTAGAGATCGAGACTTGAGAGAAACGAGCGAGGTACGAGTTCGACAGCGTTTCAGTACTCAAATTCGGATTACCTGGACTAGAGAATGGACTCCTCTATTTATAGGCGACCAAGGGACGTGTTGAGGGTCCCTTGGCCGAGTGAGGCTGAGCCGGCCATCGGCCGAGTGAGGCTGGGCCGGCCGATGGCCGAGTGAGATGATGGCCGCCGAGGGAGATTCACTCGGCCAATGGCCGAGTGAAGGACTGGACGTCGGGTGAGCTTTACTCGGCCATCGGCCGAGTGAAGAGTCTGGGCCGAGAGAAGACTCACTCGGCGGTCGACCGAGTGAGCTGTTGGGCCGGCAGGGGTCTTCATTCGGCCTTCGGCCGATCGAGCGCGCTGGGCCGCCTGGGGCCTCACTCGGCCATTGGCCGAGTGAGCATGGTGGGCCGGCTGGAGACTTCATTCGGCCCTTGGCTGGGCAAACACGCTGGGACGTCTAATGCGTCATTCGGCCATGGGCCGAGTGAGCATGGTGGATCTCGTTCGGCCATTGGCCGAGTGAACATATGGAGAAGTTCACTCGGCCATTGGCCGAGTGATGGGCTTGGGCCGAGAGAAGGCTCACTCGGCCATTGGCCGAGTGAGTTGATGGGTCAGCCGAGTGTGGGCTGGAAGTAGGGTTTCACTCGGCCAACGGCCGAGTGAGCCTGCCCGGCCGCCCGAGATGTCGATCGAACCGTCGGACCTCGTCGGGCCGATAACATTAGCCCCCCGAGTTTGGCACCGGGCGTAGCCCGTGTGGTAAACTCAAGCAGCTCCGTCTTCAGTCGTCTCGCCGAACCGTCTTGTCAACAATGGGTAAGCCCGCTCACCTTAGGTATTATTTTAATATTTTTTCTGACGTGTTCATCGTTATTCGCGCTCATGGATCCCACCAACCACCTGTCGGGCCGTTGAGGACGACCTTTTTCCTCTTCTCGAGAATCAAGACGCCGAATTGGATAATTTTTGGGCACAACTCTCGCCCACCCCTCCCAACTACAACGCATCGTCTTCGTTTGTCTCGAGCAGGAACGTGGTGGATACGACAGGTGGCGATTTTTCTTTGATTGAGGCGTGGTTGGCCGACGGGGAGGGGGACACACGCGCCGGAGATTACCCAAACCGGCAGGGGAGCGCCAGCTTGATGGCACCAGCCGCCGGGGACAGCCGGGCCGACCAGCGCGAGGCTGGCTTGGCCGAAGGACGCGCCGAGGAGGTCGCGCGCGCAGGGTCGACCGCCCAGGAGGCCGGTGATGACACATGTGGCGCCGGGAGGGGCGCCCTCGTCGGTTCTGGCGCCGGAGGAGGCGAGCCGGCCACGGGCGGCGCTGTGCAGGCCGCCACCAACGCCGGGGGAGTCGCGCTTGGCTGGGTAGGCGCCGTCTGCGCTGGGCCCAGCCCCGGGGTCACGCCAGGAGGGCCGCGTGCGACGATCCCGACCAGGGAGCACGCCGACGAAGCAGAGGAGGCCGGCACCGGCGTGGAGGAGGCCGCGCCCGACCGAGTCGGCGCCGTCTGGGGCGAACCCAGACCTGGGGGAGATGCCCCTCGCCCTGGGAGGGCTGAGCCGGCCGTGGAGGACGCGGGCGAGCCTCGGGGCGGCGCTTCTGGCGAGGCCGACGCCGGCGATGACGCGTTGGCGCGGAGGAACGCCGCCTGGGGCGGCGCTGGTGTCGGGGAGGACCCCACCCCCTCGGGTGGGGTTGTGTTGCAGGCGGCCGGCGGTCATGGGAGCCCAGGTGGGTTGGGCCCAGCCGGGCCGGAGCGCGTCCATGGCGGGGGAGCGCCGCCGGCGGCGGCCGACGCTACAGGGGGGGTGGCGACGCCGGACAGGAGGAGTACCGGCCGCCCAACGCCGGAGAGGAAGAACGCCGACCGCCCATGGCCGGAGAGGAGGAGGCGGCCACCTTGGCTGCCTTGCAAACCCTAGGGCCCAATGGGTCGGGCCTAGGTGAAGAAGATTTGGCCCCTCTTGGGCCGGGTTATGCGCTTGGGCCGGATGCATCACATGGAGGTCCCATGGCCGACCCAGTGACCCAAGGCCATGAGGAGGACACGCCTGGGCCGGCCCTAGGCGAGATCGGCCTCCGGGCTCGAGCGGCCGACGTGCATCACGGGCCCGCGACCGGGCGGATGCGCCGACAGGGCCACCTATCGCGGACGACACACGGGAGATGGACCCGGCCGGGCCGAACGCGCACGCTTCGGCTCGAGCGACCCATCCTAACGCCGAGGGCTCGGGCGAGGCGTCGAGCCGCCGCACTTTGTCGACCGCCTCAGTCAGCTTGACCGCACAGGAAGAAGAACGTGCATCGTCATTCCCTATCGGAGAGTCAGCGATTCGGGACGGCTTCGACTGTTCCGGCGTCGACTTCCCGAGTTCTCTTTCGTTCGCGAGCTTTAGAGGTCTGAGGAAACGTTTCGGTATCCCGGAGTCCGTGTCGCTACTACGACCATTGCCTGAAGATCTCCCCACTCGTCCTCGGAAGGGATACGCCGCCGTCCACGAGGCTAGTCTCCGTGGGGGGTTGCGACTACCTTTTCAGCCCGTGATCCAGGACCTTCTAGCTCGGCTCGGCGTTCATGCAGCCCAGATGTCTCCGTCCTTTTACCGTATGGTGGCTGCCTGCCACATGATGCTGCACCGAGCGAAAGGTCGAGCCGTTACGGCCGACGACATCAAGAATCTCGTGGCTGTCTTCGATGTTCCCGGGAAACCCGGCTTCTACAAGATTCAGCACCGGAAGCGATTCCCCATCCTCACCAAGCTGACCTCGAAACACCGATACCCTTGGGTGTGGGTGTCCGAATCTGCCTTCGGGGCGGCACCTCTCGCCTTTGGCCCTGTTGCTGAATTCCCGGCCGACTATGGCATTGAGAGCTCCGAACTCGCGCTCGTGATCGGAGCGGTCCCCGATTCGAGGCGGCAAGGATCGCTTTTCGAGTCCCCGGACCTTATGGCGAGGACTGGGTGGTTCGTGCCTAGTGACGATGTTCCCTTGTGCCCTGGCCTCGACGCAGGGGCCACGGAGGATACCGAGTCCGAGGCGGGGGGTTCGTCAGCTCCTTCCCCCGACGCGGGGGGTACTGGCCACGCATATACTTTCGCGTTATTGTGCTATCGTTGTTTTTCATTATTTGTGCTTATCGTTATGTTTTAACTGACAGACGCTCTCTTCTCCTCTGCAGGAACCATGGCTCGGCGTCATCGACCGTGCACACAAATGCCGAGAGCAACGCCCACTGATGACGCTACGACCGCGGCCCGCCCTCCAGCTGAGGCCCGTCGCGGAGGGTCGCCATCGCAGGCGAGGAATGAAGCGATCTCCTCCAACAAGCGACAATCATCGTCGGCCTCTCTTGGGTCACCGTCCGGACACAAACGCGCTCACACGTCGACGGTGTCAGACAGCCTGGACTCCATGCTCTTAGCGGAGGCGGCGGAGTTGAGAGACCAGTGCTCCCGAGGGATCCTTGAGACCTCCTTGCGGGATTTCAAGGGTCTGCTGACAACGAGCGATCTTGAGCACTTCCAGAACGGGATCGGCGACGCCCGAAAGGTATGACTCGTTTTCATGTGTTATGTATGGTTGTCGTGCTTGTTGTGATTATCCGTGTTTCCTTCGTTTCCACAGATGCTCGCGCGCCAAGAGCGGAGCGACCGCATTCTCCGAGATATGCTACGACGCATGCAGATCATGGAGAAGGAGAAGACGAGTATGGCGGCCGCGCACGCTGCCGCCCTAGCGGGGGCTCGCACCGCCCAAGAGTTTGGGGCGCTCGAGGGGGAGCTAGAGCGAGCTCGCATGGAATTGGCCACCGAGAAGGCGCTTCGTGAGAAGGCGGAGCAGGCAGCCGACACCTTCCTGGGGGAAACGAAGAAGCTTCAGACGGCACTCTCGAGCCGGGATGCAGAGCTGAGCATCGTCCACGCTCGACTATCGGCGAGCGAGATCGCTCGGGTTAAGGTCGAGAGGGAGAGGGATACCCTCCGGACGGAGATGCAGACCCTTGCCGAGGAGCAGGAAGACGCCGTGCGATCCAAGACTGACTTGGAGGACGACTGGGACTTGGGATTGGAGGCGGCTCGTTATGCGGCGGCCAGGCGAGTTCGGGAAGCGACCGAGAAGGAGAACGCGTCTCGCGGGACCACGTTTTCCTTTTTCAACACCATGTTCCCTCCTTACGACGACGAGCTGCCGGAGGACGACCCGCATCCCCGAATCCCTGCCGAGGCTGCGCAATCGACGACCCATCAACCGGACGGAGAAACCGTCGGCGGGTTCGGCGCTTCTTGCCCCGAAGAAGATGAGGAGCAGATCGATTTCAGCTCGGAGTAGCCAGCTTCTCTTTAGTTTTTCGCGCAATTGTTTAGCGCTCGCTTTATGCTTTCTTTCGGATTATTGTTATGTTTGCGTCGTACTTTCGTACTTTTCTTGTTGGGTTGTTTACGCAATATCGTTTTGCTTTGATTGAAGCTTTCTTTTCATCGTGCGTCTTATTTTCTCGACTTGCTACGCTTAGTATAATCGATTTGCGCAATTTGAATAGTGCGTGTCTTACGAGCCCGGCTTACTATGCTTAGCGTAACCGGTTGGCACGGCTTACTGCCGCATTTGGCGGCGAAGTTTCCCGCGGACGCTGGCTAGACCAGTTTCATCCGGCGGGTGCGATTTCCGGCCATCCATTTGTGACTCGCTGCCTATCGGCGTGCGCGAGCTGGGTGGCCGTCGCGCTCATCCTCCGGCGAGTACGCTACCTATCGGCGTGCGTATCGGGATGGGTTTGCAGCTCCCAGTGAGCGTGGTACTCGTTGGTACGCGTGTCACGTTTTGGGTTTTGACTGCCGAGATCGACAATCCGGTGCGCGGACGTGATCCATCGATGCCTTGCCGCCTATCGGTGCGCAAGGTGCATCGGTGCACGAGAGGGTCGCAGCAAAAGACGTGCGAGGCCGGAGGTCCGGTGCGCGGATCCAACTCGTCGACGTTTCGCTGTCTCTCGGCATACGGCCTCAACCCGTGCGAGATCGTCGCACGAGGAGGGTACGAAGTCGGAGGTCCGGTGCGTGGATCCGATTTATGGGTGTTTTGTTACCGCTTGGCGCATGGAAAGTGGAGTAAGCGAGCTCGTTACTCTCGCCTTATCCCCCTTAGCCCCCCGAGTTTCTTGGGTGCTCGTAGAGGAGGCTAGAAACTAAGATACAATGTTTTGAAGTGAAATGTAATTCATTAAATTATTGAAATGGTTCAAAAATTACATCCCAGGCCGTTGGCCAAACTTCAAATTGTAAATTGTCTTTGCTAGAATCGAAAATTACATGAAAATAAAAAAGCGAAAAAAAGGACGAATGAACGTCTACTGGTAATATTGCCGGAGGTGTTCCGCGTTCCACGGGTGTGTGAACACGAGTCCCTCCATGTTCTCGAGCTCGTACGTGCCGTTGTGGATGGCTCGGCGCACACGGTACGGGCCTTCCCAGGTGGGGCCTAGAACTCCCGCGCCTTGCACCTTGGTGTTTTGGAACACCCTTCGAAGAACGAGGCTTCCGTCGGCGAACTTCCGTAGCTTGATCTTTGAGTTGTAGTATTTCTCGACCTTCCTCTTTTGCGCAGCAAGACGGGTGAGTGCGTCCGCCCTCCTTTCGTCTATGAGGTCTAGCTCGAGCCTGATTGCGTCGTCGTTGGTGGCTTCTTCGTACTCCTCGATGCGCAAGGTTGGTAGCTTGGTCTCGACGGGTACCACGGCTTCGACGCCGAATGCGTGAGCGAAAGGGGTTTCGCCGGTCGCATTCCGAGCGGTGGTGCGGTACGCCCATAAGACCATGGGGAGCTCGTCGGCCCAAGCCCCTTTTCTTTCCTCCAGCTTCTTCTTCAAGTTCTCTTTGATTGTCTTGTTAACCGCCTCGACTTGACCGTTGGCTTGACGATGGCGAGGAGAGGAGAAAGTCTTGCTAATGCGCAGTTGTTCGCACATTTCTCGGAGGCGCGCATTGTCGAATTGTTTTCCGTTGTCGGTTACAATTGACGCAGGGATCCCGAAGCGGCAGATGATGCTTTTCCAAATGAAGCTCGTCGTGTTCGCCTCAGTGATCTTTGCTAGCGGCTCGGCCTCTACCCACTTTGTGAAGTAATCGATAGCCACGATCGCGTGCTTGTACTGTCTCGGGGCCGTAGGTAGCTCGCCGATGAGGTCGATTCCCCACTTCGCGAAAGGTCGCGGCACGATGATTGGACACAATGGGGCCGGTGCTTGACGCGGGATGTGGGCGAATCTTTGGCACTTATCACACTTTTTGGCCCACTCATGGGAGTCCTTTTTCAAGGTCGGCCAAAAGTATCCAAGTCTTAGCAGCTTCAATGCCAACGATTGCCCAGCGGCGTGGTTTCCGCACACCCCCTCGTGCACCTCACGGAGTGCCTTCTTCGCCTCGACTTCGGTCAAGCAGCGAAGGAGGGGCTTAGAGTAGCCTCTCTTGAACAAGTTGTCCTCCCTCATTGTGTACTTCGGCGCCAAGCTTCTCAGCTTCCTGGCCTCTTCTCTGTCTTCGGGAACGACTCCTCGCTTAAGGAATTCCACGAGCGGAGTCATCCACGAGGGAGGCGGAGTCTCGTCAACGACCCCTACGTCGCCTCTTGAGACGTAGGGTCGGGTCAGCACTTCGATTGGGACGCTACCCTCGCCCTCCTCGTCAATCCCAGACGCGAGGCGAGCTAGGGCGTCAGGGTCAATGTTCGCCTCTCGAGGGACTTGGACGATCTCGAACCACGACATGGCTTCTAGATTCTTTTGGGCCTTGGACAGGTATGTGATCATGTGTGGCTCTTTCGCGGCGTAGTCGCCCTTAAGCTGGTTCACAATCAATTGCGAGTCGCAATGGATGCGCAGGTTCTGGGCGCCCAACTTGTTCGCTAGCTCCAAGCCAACGATCAGAGCCTCGTACTCTGCCTCGTTGTTGGAGGCCTTGAACTCGAACCGCAGGGCGTATCTCAGCTTTTCCCTATCGGGATTTGTGAGCACAACGCCGGCGCCAGCCCCCCGGGCGTTTGACGCGCCATCCACGTGCAAGTCCCAGACCGGCCCTATCGGGTCGTTGGTTCTCTTCTTCGACGACTCGACGTGGTCGTCCTTCTTCTCTTCCGTGCTCTCGTTATTCTCGTCGCCCTCGTCGGTTGGGGGCGTGCTTGTGAATTCGGCGATGAAGTCGGCGAGGGCCTGACCCTTAATGGCGGTTCTCGGTTGGAACTCGATCCCGTACTCGCCCAACTCTTGGGACCATATCGCCATTCGAGAGGAGGTCCCTTTTTGAAGGGCCTTCTCGATGGGATGTCCCGAGCGGACCACAATGGGGTGCGCTTGGAAGTAGGGCCGGAGCTTTCTCGCACTCATGACGAGGGCGAGGGACAGTCTCTCGATTTCCGGGTATCGGGTTTCGGCGTCGAGGAGCGCCTTGCTAACGTAGTAGACCGGCCATTATACCCTGTCCTCCTCGCGTATGAGGACCGCGCTCACGGCCCTATCGGAAACCGCGAGGTAGAGGAACAAGGTTTCGCCATTCTTTGGCTTCGCGAGGAACGGGGGGGGAGGTGAAATAGGCTTTCATATCGCGGAATGATTCCTCGCACTCCTCCGTCCACACGAACCCGTCGGTCTTCTTCAGTGCCTTGAAGAATGGTTGGCACCTATCAGTGGCTTTGGAAACAAATCGCGTCAGGGCGGCGATCCTTCCCGTCAAGCTTTGAACTTCTTTGACCTTTTGCGGCGACCTCATCTCTAAGACCGCCTTAATCTTCTCAGGATTGGCCTCGATCCCGCGGCGACTCACCATGTAGCCCAGAAACTTTCCAGACTCGACCCCGAAAGCGCACTTGTTGGGGTTGAGCTTCATCTTGTAGCGCCGCAGGATCTTGAACATTTCCCTAAGGTCTCGAACGTGGTCGTGGGCTTTGAGGCTCTTGACAAGCATGTCGTCCACGTAGACCTCCATAGTCTTGCCAATTTGATTGGCGAACATGCGGTTCACCAACCTTTGATACGTCGCTCCCGCGTTTTTGAGGCCAAAGGGCATGACCTTGTAACAGTAGAGTCCGCGGTTTGTAACAAAGGTGGTCTTGATCTGATCCGGCTCGTGCATGCGGATCTGGTTGTAGCCCGAATAGGCGTCCATGAAGCTCAGCAACTCGTGGCCCGCCGTGGCGTCCACGAGCTGCTAGATCCTCGGGAGAGGGAAGCTGTCTTTCGGGCAGGCTTTGTTGAGATCTTTGTAATCGATACAGATCCGCCACTTCCCGTTTGGCTTCTTGACCATCACCACATTGGACACCCACTTGGGGTGCTCCGCCTCCCTGATGAAGTCGGCAGCGAGAAGTTTGTCAACCTCTTCACCAATGGCTTGGTACCTCTCCCCACTGAACGCACGCCGCGGCTGGACGCGCTCGGCCACTCTCTTGTCGTCGTTGAGACGATGAACCATGATCTCGGGGTCGATCCCCGGCATGTCGGCGTGTGTCCACGCGAAGACATCTTTGTGCTCTCGGAGGAAAGCGGCGAGCTCGGTTCGGACTTCATATGAGAGTTGGGCGCCTACCTTGACCACTTGGTCAGGCTTGGCGTCATCCAACACGACGGGAACGAGGTCGTCCGGTGTCTCCACCTTTCGACGCTCGACTTCGTCCCTTTGGTCTAGCTCTCCGAAGGTGCCTCCTTCCTCTAACTTGCACGGGAATTTGTCTCCGAGTAGGAAGACGGTGCTCTCCATCTTCCCTTTCCCTTTTCCGTCCACGCCCTGGATGTAGCACATCCTCGCCATGGATTGGTCTCCCAACATCACGGCGATCCCTTTCTCGGTCGGGAACTTCATCATCAGGTGGTACGTGGACGTTATGGCCTTCAACCGATTGAGAGTCGGGCGGCCGACGATGATGTTGTAAGCCGAGGGCTGATCCACCACTAGGAACGACACGATGTGGGTAACCTCGAGCCCCCCCGGCGTACCGAAGGTAACCCGGAGGTCGATAGTTCCCTCCGTCATAACCCTCACCCCAGAGAAGCCGAAGAGCGGGGTTGAGATCGGGGTCGGTCTTACCCCGGATAGCTTCATCCTGTCCAACGCCGATTTGAAGATTATGTCGGCGGAGCTCCCATTGTCGATCAGGATTCTCCGGACGAGGTTGTTGGTGACCGGGGCAGAGACGACTATCACGTCGTTGTGTGGATGGAGAACTCGCGCCGCTTCTTGTCCGGTGAAGAACATGGACTCGAAGGGGGCCGGAGGAGGGACCTCGTACGTATGGTTGATGTAGTGCGCTATTTTCCCTTGGGAAACTTCGCGCACGTACTTCTTCCTTTGCGTAGCCGAGTCTCCGAGCTCCGGGCCACCCAAGATTGCACCCACGACGTGAAGTTGCGAGCTCTTCGGCTCTTCGTTTGTCGCGCGGTCCGTGACAGTCACCGTCGCCGGACCTTTCTTCCCTTGCCGCGGGCGACCTCCGTGCGCCGCGGCCGTCCCGATAGTTCTCAGGACGTACTCTTTGAGCTTCCCATCTTGAATCAGGGCCTCAATCTGACGCTTGAGTTGATAGCATTCGGATGTCAGGTGCCCGTGATCTTGATGGTAGTCACAGTACTTGCTTTGATCCCTCTTGGCGGGATCCTTCGTGAGCGGGGTTGGGCTCCCCAACTTGTCACGGTGCAGAGCTAGGATTTGCTCCGGCGGAGTGTTCAGAGGAGTGAATGGCGAGAACTTCCGGAAGCTGTCGACATGTGGCGGCCTCGGCCCGGGGAGGGAACGGCCGTTAGGGGCCTGGCTTCCCTTATTCCTCCTCTTTCGGGGGTCGGGACGATCTTCATCTCGATCATCGCGGCGGCGACTCCCCTGTCCCCCTGACTTTCGGCCATCTCGGCCATCGAGATAGTCCTCGACCCCCATGTATGTGCGGGCTCTTGTCATTAGCTCCGCCATGTCACGCGGGACTTGGCCAACAATAGACTTGAGGAAGTCGCTCGTGCGTACTCCCTCAGTGATTGCCGTGATGGCGTCCCTGTCGTCGAACCCTTCGACCTTGTGAGACTCCTCGTGTTGGAATCGATCTAGGGTTTAAGAAAAAGTTTAACGCTTCGTTAAGCGGCGGAATTTTAAAATTTTCTTTTTAAGTAAAACTAGTTTTTACTAACCTAGACAAGAGCATGTACATGTAAATAAAAACTAATATGAGCTATTAAAGTTACTAACCTTTCTTGAAGCTTGAACCTTGTAGAAGCTTTTGGAAAGTTGCAACGCTCGTCTCCCCTCGCAGCACGTCTCTCTTTCTTTCCTCGGCACCTCGAGCAACCACGAAAGTTTCTATCACTAAATCACTCGAAAAGAAGGAATCAGTGAGTGGGCACTTTTAAACACTACGACTTAAGAACGAGTCTCGAAGTCGTAGAGCTAAACACTAGGTCGAGTGAGGACCTAGGTGCCAAGACAAGAAAAATCGAAAATATAAACTAGAGAGAGAGAGAGGAAGGGGCGGCCAAGTCTAGAGAGAGAAGATCTCAATCTCTAAAACTTTGGATGAATGAAATGTGTGGAATGAGGCTCCTATTTATAGGAGAGGTCTCACCTTCAATAAGGTAGTTTCCTCTTCTATAGAATATCACATATTCATGAGCAAATATTGCCCATTTCCCTCTTATTCCACACGGCCAAGGCAGCCTTCTAGAAGGCTTGGATTTGTTTCCTTTTATGTGCCTTGCCTTGCCTTTTTCTTACTTGGCCGAAATTCTTAAGCATCCTTATGCAAATTTGTTTCCTCTTTTTCTTTTGGCAAGTATCTATATACATTTATGCACAAAATAAACTCTCTTTCTTTGGGTATTATGGGCGCCCAACATGTCTCTAGAAGGAGCTTCTAGAAGCTTCTTCATTTGTTCATAACAACATGAGAAAAGCCCATTAAGAATTTTCAATAAAATTCTTATGAAATGAAATTAATTCACAAGGCCCAATGATCAAGTCATGGCCGAGTGAAACATGTCATAAAATGACCTTGTCAAAAATTTATTGACATTCATTTCATCGTTTGTCTCAAAAGACAAAAATACCCTTTTCACTATTTTCGTTCTTGTTTTGACTTAGCTTCCAGTTTAACTATTCCTATCGATGTGATTCGTGACAGTGACCTCATGGACCCAAATGAACAAAGCTTTAGCTAAACACTTGGACTCAAAAGTTCACAAACCTTTTCCAAGTTTAGCTTAATGCCAACTGACTCCACTAAAGAGCTGACACTGAAAATCTCTCGGTTCAAATGAATTTATTTTCTACTCAAGAATTCGACCTAATTATGATGAGCGGATCCACTGAATATTATCTATGTTTACCCTTCATGAATGTCATCAGCTAGTCGGGATTTACTAAATTACCATTTTACCCTTCTAGCTGTTATTTCCTCAACTCCTTTGTCGCTTGTGAATAAGTTAGAAACAATGTATTGACGAGGAGCTAACAAGTCACATTGTTTCATCCAAAAGAGTCAGGACTCAATTTGGACACTGGCCAGTTCATTTATTCACACTCCAAGGAACAAAGCATGAGGTGACACACATTGTATTTCAGCAATCTTGTACATGAATTCCATATCTATGAGAACTTCACAAAGTTACTCATGACAGACTCACAACTTAGTACTTCACCAATAGGCCTTGTTCGGAATCACATAGTGAGTCCGAACTTTGACTTTCTCAAATGAGAATACTAAGGTGTGAAATGGCATGTCTCATTTCAGGATTAAGGTAAGCATGATGTAATTCATACATAGTGACTTCGAGACATAAGAGGTTAAATGGTTTGTTCTTATATTGTCTCTAGAAGTGCACTGGTCAATTCAGTATCTTCGGAAGATACCAAGAAGAACTATAGAGTCCCAAACTCTCAATGCCTCATAACCAGACATCATAGATTCTTCTAACAATCATACTGAGGTCAATAGTCCTTTGACCCTAAGATTGCGAACATATCGTTTTAAGCAAACTACGAAGAGTTTGTTCAGGCAAATCTACATTTGTCTCTTCGCAAGTTGTTAAGTTTGTTTATGGACTAAAAGACTATGGTTTTATCATAAAGCTTCAGACAAGGAAGATTGAATGAACGTTTCAACTTTATTAATGAATGAATAGGCAATTACAAGCAATAGTCTTCATGAGACTTTATTACATCAAATGTTCAAAATAAAGACTACAACTCTTCTTGTGGGCACCATTGACAACAAACTCCCACTTGACTCAAAGAAGGTGTGTGTAGTCCTTCATGCCTAATCCCTCACGATGTTGGTCGAAGACCTTGTTCGCTAGGGCCTTGGTGAATGGATCTGCGAGGTTGTCCACCGTTGAGATCTTCTTCACTTCCACGTCTCCGCGCTGCACGATCTCTCGAATCAAATGGTATTTCCTCTCAATATGCTTAGAGCGCTTATGGCTTCTAGGGTCCTTTGAGTTAGCGACAGCCCCACTATTATCACAATAAAGGGTCATAGGCTCGTCGACGTTTGGAACAATTTCCAAATACTTAAGGAACTTTCTAAGCCATACAGCCTCTTTGGATGCTTCACAAGCAGCCACATATTCTGCTTCCATTGTGGAGTCAGCAATGCAAGATTGCTTAATACTTCTCCACATAACAGCTCCACCATTAAGGATGAACACAGATCCCGAAGTGGATTTCCTGGAATCCTTATCCGCTTGAAAATCGGAGTCGGTATATCCCGTCATAGTCAGGTCAGTACCTGAGTATGTAAGCATCAAGTTCCTAGTTCTTAGAAGATACTTAAGAACATGCTTAATAGCAATCCAGTGCTCGGGTCCAAGGTTGGATTGGAAACGGCTAACTACGCCAACGGCGAAACATATATCAGGTCTAGTGCAAAGCATAGCATACATCAGGCTTCCTACGGCAGAGGCGTAAGGAATCTTCCTCATGTCTTCAATCTCTTGTGCAGTCTTGGGAGACTGGTCCTTAGAGAGTGAAACTCCATGCCTAAAGGGTGTTTGACCCTTCTTGCAGTCTTGCATCGAGAAGCGATCCATCACCTTATCAATATAAGATGCTTGAGAGAGCGACAGGGTCCGGTTTTTCCTATCTCAAAGGATTTGGATTCCCAGAATGTACGCGGCTTCTCCTAGATCCTTCATATCGAATTGCTTTGCTAGCTAGACCTTAACCTCAGATAACTTACCCAAGTCATTACCAATGAGAAGTATATCATCGACATATAGTACCAGAAACACAACTTTACCTTCGTGTATTAACTTGTAAACACAAGGCTCATCTATTGACTGTTCAAAGCCAAAGCTCTTTACAGTGTCATCGAATCTAATATTCCATGACCTAGATGCTTGCTTTAGTCCATAAATGGATTTAAGCAACTCACAAACCTTGGTCTCTTGACCTTTATCCACGAAACCGTCTGGTTGAGCCATGTAAATTCGCTCGTCAAGATTGCCATTCAGAAAGGCTGTCTTGACATCCATTTGCCAGATCTCATAGTCGAGAGCTGCAGCTATGGATAGGAGTATGCGGATGGATTTAAGCATTGCGACCGGCGAGAAGGTTTCTTCATATTCAATCCCTTCTTGTTGGGTATAACCCTTTGCCACAAATCGTGCTTTGAACATCTCGACGTTCCCATCAGGACCCCTTTTCTTCTTGTATATCCACTTACACCCTACGGGTTTAATCCCTTCAGGAAGGTCTACAAGTTTCCAGACTTTGTTGACATACATCGAGTGCATTTCAACTTTCATGGCGTCAAGCCAAAGGTTTGATTCAGAACAAGCCATCGCTTGGCTATAGGAAACAGGGTCATCCATGTCGGAGACGGCTACAAGAGAGTCTCCATAAGACATGTACCTGTCAGGCTTTTGAGTAGCCCTCCCACTACGTCTAAGTACTACTTGACGAGATTCTGATGAGTTAGGTTGTGTTTCAGTTGGGGTAAGAACAGTTCTTACAGATGAGGTAGAAGCTTCCTCACCCAACTTTTCTTCAAGCACAATTTTGCTTCTAGGTTTTGCATCTTTCATAAAGTCCTCCTCGAGAAAACGAGCATTCGTGCTAACGAAAGTCTTATCGTCCTCGGGACTATAGAAAGTAAAACCTTTGGTTTCCTTCGGATATCCTACAAACAGGCACAATTCTGACCTACTAGCCAACTTGCTAGTCTTTTGCCTCAGCACGTGTGCAGGGCAACCCCAAATTCGGATGCGGCCAAGATTCACTTTACGGCCAGTCCATCTCTCATAAGGAGTACCAGGAACCGTTTTAGACGGAAATTGGTTCAGAATGTAGGCGGCTGTTTCGAGGGCAAATCCCCAAAAGGAAAGCGGGAGTGATGAGTAACTCATCATCGATCTAACCATCTCCATAAGAGTTCGGTTTCTTCTCTCTGACACTCTGTTTTGTTGAGGTGTGCCAGGTGCGGTAAGCTGAGAAGCGATACCTTCTTCTTTAAGAAAGTCATCGAACTCTCCAGACATATACTCACCACCTCGATCAGATCGAAGGGTTTTGATCACTTTGCCAGTTTGCTTTTCCACTAAAGCCCTAAAGACCTTAAATACGTTAAAGGTCTCGGATTTGTGTTTAAGCAAATAGACAAACCCATATCTTGAGTAATCATCAGTGAAGGTAACGAAGTATTCGTATCCTCCCCGTGCCTGTTGGTTGAGCGGACCACATACATCAGAATGTATTAGTTCCAGCAACTCAGTGGCTCTTCGACCCTTATCGGAGAAAGGTCGCTTAGTCATTTTTCCTTCTATGCAGGATTCGCAAGTAGGTAGTGAGCCTATTGCAGAGGCTTGGAGTGGACCATCCCTCACAAGTCTCTTAATCCTATCTAGAATGATATGACCAAGTCTTAAGTGCCAGAGGTATGTTGATTTTGTTAGATCGGAGGATTCAGAAAGTTCGATCCTCTTTGGCTCCCTAATTAGATCGTTATCTATTTCGGTGTCTAAAAGAGAAGGTTGAGTGGGATAGATGTAAAAAAAGACCATTCTTCATACATGCATCAGTGACGGAAAAATTAGAAAAAGAAATACGAATTCCATTCTTAATGAACTTTAAACAATAATCTTGCTCACGAAGACGAGCAACGGATATTAAGTTCTTCCCAAAGGTAGGAACAAAATAAACATTATTCAAATTTAAAGTGCGGTCTTCAAAAGACAGCGTCACGGATCCCACAGCCTTTGCAGACACCAGGCTCCCATCACCCCATTTGAATCAGAACTCGCCTTCCTCTAAGCTTTTGGTTTTCTTGAAACCATTCAAGGAACAACAAATATGGTTAGTAGCAGCGGAGTCAATAATCCACGATGATACATTATCAGCTACTAAGCATGCTTCGGTAACTAGTACAATACTATGTTCCTTTGCTTTGAGATAGGCGGGACAGTTCTTTTTATCGGCCTTGTCAGGTCTCTTCACAGTTCTAGAGGCGGAGGCTTCTTGCTCAGTAGCATGTGCCTCTCCTTGATTCCTCTTTTTCTTAGTGAGACCTACAGCAGTGTGAAGTTCCTCCATAAGCTTGGTAACAGTGTACTCTAGCTTGTTTATGGAGTAGTTCATCTTGGAGGTATCAAGAGATCCGGGGAGAGTTTCTAAGATCATATCTATGATATTCTTCCCATCAATCTCAGATCCTAGGATTTCCATCTTATTTAGAAAACTAATGATCAGTATCATAAAGTCTCTAACAGGAGTCCTAGCCTTCACATGACAGTTCATAAACTGTCGGACTGCTTGTTGCCTTGCTTGACGCCTTTGCCCTTCAAACATCTCAAGGAGATTGTAGAGCATGTCAGCGGCAGTCTCGATGTCACGATGTTGCTCTTTCAGCACATTGTTCATAGATGCCAAGATATAGCACCTCACAATCTCATCGGATCGAAGCCAGGCCGCTAAGGCGTCATTGTCCTCTTGAATTGAATCATCATTCGTCAGAGGAGGACACAGGGTGGTGAGTACCCATTTGTGCTTGTTAACGGTAGGTATTATGTCGAGGTTACGTTTTGAATCTACGTAGTTTTCGTTTTCGAGGAAAGAAAGATTGAGAGATGGTTGAGAGACATATTGCCTATAAGTTGAAACCAGTTTATGATTAGTCTTTGGTTTAGGATTTAAGTTTTATTAAGACTTTTGTAAAATCCAAAGGTGTTATAAACCAAACGATAATTTACTCCCTCAAGAGAAGGCCGCAAAAAATCTCCATTTATAAGTAAATGACACATCATTAATGCTAAACCAAGATGTCAATACATCTATTTTGACTAGCCACCTTTTAAATTGGTTTGATCACTCACATCCTTTCGCAGAGCCTCAAGGGAGGATACTAGGGATTGAGCCTAAGTGTGCAACCAACCACTTAGTCCAAAAGATCAGCTTTGAAAAACAATCCCCCAAGGGGAGGCCTTGCCATCATTGCATCACTCTCGGACGTAGCTCATTGAGCAATGATCGAAGCAATAACGCCTTGGAGTACTCACATTTAAGTGAGGGTCGCAAGAGCGGCTCTTAGTCCCACGTTATTGCATCTTTCACTAGTGTTGGGGATCGCGGGTTACAAACAACGAATATAACCCTCCCACTTAGTTTTTGGAGTTGGTTCATCGACTCTTATAAGTTCGGAAACAAATTTCCTAGTTAGAGAGCGACAGAGCGGACAACTAGAAGATAATCCTAGATCGACATGTTCAGAGAAGTATTAGTGCATAAAGGCACAAGGTACATACTCGATCTTTTCCTATTTTCTATTTCGGGAAAGTGCGTGAGGGAAGTGTGAACTTCAACTCACTCGAACACTTGAAAGTTTGAGATTACACATCTTTTTATTTTTCGGCTTGTCTACAAGGAGACCTCCCACTCAAATTTTCAAGAGCATATAGATTTTGAACATATGTGATATAGATATAGTTTTGAAAACATTTTGAAAATTTATTTGATTTGGATGACAAAATATTTTCAAGTTTGAAAGTGAAAACGGTTTTTCAAAATTCAAACTAGTTTTGTAAAAATTCAATTTCAATTAATCTTTCAAAAATCAAAACTTTTAATCTTTACACATCATGTTTATAATCATATGAAAAACATTTTTGCTCAAGAAAATTTTCTCATTAGAGTTCTATAACTCATGGTAGTGGGGTTTGAAAATCCGGATTTCTAAAAAACTGGAGTTTCAGACAGCCGCGCACCTCGGAGTTAAATCGCCATATCTGGCGGCTCCGATGTGCTTTTCAGCCGAAACCGGTGGCATTGGACAGAGGACAGACAGAGCTTTAATTTGATTCAAGAATCATCAAATTTCGATTTCTGAGCAGAGAGTTCTGGCACTTTTAATGCGGGTTTACTCCAGCTCGAAGAAAAAGAAATAAATTAAAGCTTGGTCCTACTTAGGTGCGAAAAAGAATCAAGTGTAACGGAACGTTTTAAGATATTGTTTAAAGCTTTTATTTGTGTTTTATTAGCAGGGTAATAACATAGAATAAAAGAAATAACAACATGCATAAAACGATTCAAGTAAATAAACGAAACTAGCAAGACAATATAACTAGTCACAAAATTTTACTCGAAATTTCTCAAACCTTTAAAACACGTTTTTTAATATAAAACATTAAAAACTTTTAGAACTGATTCTAATGTGTTTTAAAAACATCCCAAACTCATAGAAAATCAACATGCTTTTTAATTTGAAGGCAAGAGCAATAAATTAAAAAAAATCTAAGATTACAATTCTAACTTGTCACAAAATTAGTAAACTTTCGAAAACGATTTTCAAGCTCATAATTTTAAAAACATGCACATGCATTCCTTTGACCATAGCTCTGATACCATTTGTTGGAATCGATCTAGGGTTTAAGAAAAAGTTTAACGCTTCGTTAAGCGGCGGAATTTTAAAATTTTCTTTTTAAGTAAAACTAGTTTTTACTAACCTAGACAAGAGCATGTACATGTAAATAAAAACTAATATGAGCTATTAAAGTTACTAACCTTTCTTGAAGCTTGAACCTTGTAGAAGCTTTTGGAAAGTTGCAACGCTCGTCTCCCCTCGCAGCACGTCTCTCTTTCTTTCCTCGGCACCTCGAGCAACCACGAAAGTTTCTATCACTAAATCACTCGAAAAGAAGGAATCAGTGAGTGGGCACTTTTAAACACTACGACTTAAGAACGAGTCTCGAAGTCGTAGAGCTAAACACTAGGTCGAGTGAGGACCTAGGTGCCAAGACAAGAAAAATCGAAAATATAAACTAGAGAGAGAGAGAGGAAGGGGCGGCCAAGTCTAGAGAGAGAAGCTCTCAATCTCTAAAACTTTGGATGAATGAAATGTGTGGAATGAGGCTCCTATTTATAGGAGAGGTCTCACCTTCAATAAGGTAGTTTCCTCTTCTATAGAATATCACATATTCATGAGCAAATATTGCCCATTTCCCTCTTATTCCACACGGCCAAGGCAGCCTTCTAGAAGGCTTGGATTTGTTTCCTTTTATGTGCCTTGCCTTGCCTTTTTCTTACTTGGCCGAAATTCTTAAGCATCCTTATGCAAATTTGTTTCCTCTTTTTCTTTTGGCAAGTATCTATATACATTTATGCACAAAATAAACTCTCTTTCTTTGGGTATTATGGGCGCCCAACATGTCTCTAGAAGGAGCTTCTAGAAGCTTCTTCATTTGTTCATAACAACATGAGAAAAGCCCATTAAGAATTTTCAATAAAATTCTTATGAAATGAAATTAATTCACAAGGCCCAATGATCAAGTCATGGCCGAGTGAAACATGTCATAAAATGACCTTGTCAAAAATTTATTGACATTCATTTCATCGTTTGTCTCAAAAGACAAAAATACCCTTTTCACTATTTTCGTTCTTGTTTTGACTTAGCTTCCAGTTTAACTATTCCTATCGATGTGATTCGTGACAGTGACCTCATGGACCCAAATGAACAAAGCTTTAGCTAAACACTTGGACTCAAAAGTTCACAAACCTTTTCCAAGTTTAGCTTAATGCCAACTGACTCCACTAAAGAGCTGACACTGAAAATCTCTCGGTTCAAATGAATTTATTTTCTACTCAAGAATTCGACCTAATTATGATGAGCGGATCCACTGAATATTATCTATGTTTACCCTTCATGAATGTTATCAGCTAGTCGGGATTTACTAAATTACCATTTTACCCTTCTAGCTGTTATTTCCTCAACTCCTTTGTCGCTTGTGAATAAGTTAGAAACAATGTATTGACGAGGAGCTAACAAGTCACATTGTTTCATCCAAAAGAGTCAGGACTCAATTTGGACACTGGCCAGTTCATTTATTCACACTCCAAGGAACAAAGCATGAGGTGACACACATTGCATTTCAGCAATCTTGTACATGAATTCCATGTCTATGAGAACTTCACAAAGTTACTCATGACAGACTCACAACTTAGTACTTCACCAATAGGCCTTGTTCGGAATCACATAGTGAGTCCGAACTTTGACTTTCTCAAATGAGAATACTAAGGTGTGAAATGGCATGTCTCATTTCAGGATTAAGGTAAGCATGATGTAATTCATACATAGTGACTTCGAGACATAAGAGGTTAAATGGTTTGTTCTTATATTGTCTCTAGAAGTGCACTGGTCAATTCAGTATCTTCGGAAGATACCAAGAAGAACTATAGAGTCCCAAACTCTCAATGCCTCATAACCAGACATCATAGATTCTTCTAACAATCATACTGAGGTCAATAGTCCTTTGACCCTAAGATTGCGAATATATCGTTTTAAGCAAACTACGAAGAGTTTGTTCATGCAAATCTACATTTGTCTCTTCGCAAGTTGTTAAGTTTGTTTATGGACTAAAAGACTATGGTTTTATCATAAAGCTTCAGACAAGGAAGATTGAATGAACGTTTCAACTTTATTAATGAATGAATAGGAAATTACAAGCAAGAGTCTTCATGAGACTTTATTACATCAAATGTTCAAAATAAAGACTACAACTCTTCTTGTGGGCACCATTGACAACACCTCGGTTCGGCCTTTGCCTCCCCGACTCCCTCATTTCGATGATTTGATTCTGGAGGCTTTGAATCATCGTGACCATGTCGAGCCCGTTAGCGGGGCCGACCGTCGGGGCCACGGGAGTTACCGGTTGGCGTTCGTTGGACGCTTGGTCCACGACATTGGCCTGCGGCCGGCCGAGAGTTGCGGCGGGGAGCGCGTCCCTTCGAGAGTTTAGCCTTTGGCGGAGATCCTCCCCTCGGGAGTTTCTCTGCGCCGTCAAGCGCTCTCTAAGGTCCACACTCGGCGCGGGGCGAGGTGAGGTCGCCCTTG